>NC_139807.1:2845917-3219542 GCF_963457635.1 Microchirus variegatus | reverse complement strand
CAATCATCATGGGAGGGATGGGTGTGTGCATGTATGTGTGTGTTGGGTGGATTTATACACCACCCTCAGCAGTTTTGGTTTGACAAGTTAAGAACAAACTACCCGGGGAAACAGATATTGTTAACAACGCGCTCTTTCAAACACACCTGTAACCAAGATTGTGACGTTCTTGACAGAAATGTTTTCCGATTTTTCCGAGTGAAAACACGTCGTTCTTTGTCAGATTTAGCGCACGACGCAGCAGCAAACCAATTATTCTCTGTTAACATACTTTTATAACATACTTTTATATCTCATGGTGCATTAAAAGCAAAGGTTTTAAAGGTCACACAGAGTGGTCCTGTTGCACATATATGTTAGTTATGGAGGTCTACTTACATATATTAACTTGTTTTTATGGTCAAAAACCTCATAGTTGCTGTGAACTAGCCGATAGAAATCCCCTTTCTGACGGTGTTTTTCTGCTGCGATATTTCAGAGTGAACTTTCACCCCCAGAAGACAGAGTCTTGTGATTGGCCAGTACTATCCAGCACATCCGTTCTCAGAAGCGCAGCGCCCACCTCTGGAACGGCGGATGCACTGCTCCTCATTATCAAAACATTGTTTTAACAGTGTTTAAAAATAGCTTCTTCACGACTCCCCGCCGCAGTCCCTTTTATGACTTTAAACCGGAGTCAGACCCAGAGTCAGAAGACACTGTTGCTCGTGAAACACCTCCACAACGGACGTTATTCTTCTTCTGCGGTTCAATGTACGTAACCGGATGTGCCCGGACTAGTGCCCGGAGCAGGACGATCGGTTGTTCAGCGGAACCGCTGCTTACGTAACTATTACGGGATTTTCAGTGATCTCGTTGAGCCCCGAAATTACAATAAAACACAACGTTCTCAGCAATGGCTGAACTGTTTGTTTCGAACCGTCAGGCTTCATAAACAAGGTAATGACGCAGATACACACTAAAAAAAACAGCGATAATAGGAACTTCCGGTCTAGTTTCGCTTTAACACTTTGTCACCTGAGTTGTACACCTGAAATATTTGCGTTCACCAGATCCAGAAGACTTTCTGAAACTGTGTAGAAGATGTCGCTGAGAAGTATCGGAACTTATTAAATAGTTTCCAACTTTCGCTAAATCCAGAGTCTGGATCCGATCTGGATGAACCTTAGGCTGATGGTAGAGCCACGTCTATGTTTGTCTTTCTGTTAGCAACATCCTGTTGACAGTTAGTGACGGATCAATCATCATTTTGTGTATGTTCCCACTTAATTTAGGCAAGAATCTACCCACTGATGACGTCTCCAAAAACTAGACTAGACCTTTTTCTAACAGGCAAAACTTATTATTATTTTTTTTTTTCAAATTTGGTGTGCAACACTCTACCATCAGACTTAAGTTTCAAGTTAAGATGTTTGGATCTCAACGAGGTCTTATCAGAGTGAATTTTGTCATGTTCATGTAAGACGGTCATCGCCTGTTTTGTATTTTATTGTGCCCAGGTCTCTCTTGTTAAAGGGATTGTGAAATCTGAGAGAGTACTGGAGTAGACTGAGATTAAAAATACAAAGTCCATGGCTGATGAAGTGTAATATCAGCTTAAACTATCTCTATCACTTGAGGCCGCCAAAGCTGCAAACTTGGCCAGTGGATCTTTAAAAAAAAGAATCACATTATCACCAGTCACAGAATCATTGTTTTATATTATATTATTATATATTAGCGCATGTTAACAACTGCTGTACAAAGACAATGTACAGATGTGTTTAAAAATCACACTTCTTTCTGGGTCAAAAGAAAAGGGAAAAAAAAAGAAGAGGGGGCAGAGATGTATGTACATGCTTGCAGAAACATGACCTTACATTTCTTTCCACCAAAGAAGTATGAAAATACAGCAGTGTCTCAGCAGGGCACCAACACCTTTGTTGTTTTTATGTCTGTCAGATTCTGTGATCGTTGGCGTTTGGATTGGAATGATGTGACTGCGAACGTCGGTCCCATATATTAGCGAAGCTGTCAATGGGTTTAACTCATACGACATGTTTATGTGTTGCTCGAGCATGTCTCGAATAAACGTGGCGTAATAGACATTTTCACAGCAGATATTTCTTTCACCAGTAACGTTATTTAGGGTTCCCTGGTGGTGCTATTGTTCAATATATGGTCATTATAGCACTGCTAAAACAACAAATCAGTACTGTATTATCCTCAGTTTAATGTCCTGCAGGTAAATCGATCTACCCCATAATGTATTAGAGGTAGAGTTTAGCAGAGCTTTTAATAAAAACTTGATACTTTTGTGACAGACCTGGGAAATTTGAGGTTCTACGTTATGATCCAATTAACTTAAGTCCAATCCGCATGACTTCATGTCACTTGATTCACGTTTCTATCTACTGTGGAACAGTTCCGTTTGGTACAATATGTTTTTTATCGTGTTTCCATAACGAATAGTACCAGAATAACCAGCCCCAACCACCCCAATTTTTGGCACCAGAGAAAAATAGTACGTTGAGGTCAAGGTGGAACTAGATCACGCGCTCGCAGTCTATTCTCGTACAAAGCTTGATGTCTTGTTGAGACAAAAAACCACAAACCGGGCAGGAAAAACAGAGCTGCTGGATGTCCTCCTTTGTTGTCTGTTGCGTCACGTTCACAATGTCATCGTTCGCTGACGTCACGCTACGCATCTCGCCGACACGGTCATCGGGCACAGCCCACACAACACCTACCAAGTGAAGGCCTGACCCAGGGCTTTACCATTCCAAACCGTACCAAACTATGATGGAAAGACAACATTGAAATTAGCATAGCAGTGTCCGCCATGGCCAACTCTGTGGCTAAGAGTTGCTAACATAGCTGAAACGATGACGATGTGATGTTGGGTGTGCTTTTTTTCTGACAGGGAGAACAATCTTGTTGTATTTGAGATAATGGCATAAATGATTGGTATATGACATTTTTGATAGGCCGATGCTTCAGAAGCGGAACATTTCTCAACCTCTGCAGCTCGCAACAGACTCACAATGCAATTCTGCATTAAACGCTTGACGCCACTCCGTTGAAGAAAGAAGCAATTACCTGATGGAACAGGTCAATGTAGCTAGCTAGCTAAGAGAGGCCAGGTGTCAATACTACATTAAGGGTGAGAAGGTAATAAAAGAATATATGAGACATTGGACAGCTTTATTAAATTACCATGGCCAAGGGGAAATTAAAGTAGGTTTCTAACTGGAGGGTTGCCAGTTTGAATCCCGACAGGTCAAGGGGCTGGGGTGCCTCTGAGCAAAGTGCCCAACCTCCGCTCCTCCCTGGGTGCTGCTCACAGCCTGCCAACAGCTTCCTAGTTCTAGGAAGGCTCCCAGTATTTCCGAGGATGGGTAAGGAATTCCCCTGTTGGGATTAATAAATTTGATTTGTCATAATCATAACAAAAGAGACTCCATTGTTGTCAGCATGTCAGGAAGACGAGCATGAAATTGCCACATAAGTGTGCAAGTACCTGACATATCATGAGAGTGAGAAGGTTTTTATCGTTGACTTTCTTCGGTCACACACCGCAGCTGTACCCCCGCCTCGCCTCGATCCATGTGACTCTCGTAAACTGGAGTCATTTTGAGCCGATGCCTCATTTGGGATTACAAAATCATTTGGCTTTATCCGGGTTCCACATGAGCCCAGAACCAAAATCATGGCCATATGTCATGTCATGGACAAGCGGTGATTTAGCAGAAAGTGATCTAATGTAAGAACCTGAGTATTCTCAGAGGTGCATTACTTAAAACACACAGTAATTAAAGCAGTTGTACATGCCATCCCTGCCTTTAGCCATCAAAACTGGAGCAGTAAAAATGCCTGCTGCGCTGCTCTGCTGTGGAGCAATATAGTAAGTCTGACAGTAGTGTTAACATTCCCCGAGGGCAGTTTAAAGAACTGTGTAGGATGAGGTTGCATAATCTGTGCCTCAAATTCACGGAAAACAGCGCCTGCCTGGTCTTTGAGAAAGATATACTGACACTTCCAAGACGTCTGGAGAGAAGCATGTGCAGTTGCTCTCTTGGCAGCTGCACCAGTGACTGTATCAAATGGAAATTTGTAGCTTAATTGATACTAGTTGGTACAAGCCGCGCTAACAAAGAAGTGATGAAGTGTTGACAACACAGGTACTGAATTTTTAATGTGGATTTGTGTGGTTTGTTTCTTCAAGCAAAGCCGAGCACATGTGTCGAGATTTAAAGGGGTCCGCTGAGGAGGCATTAGTGACACCTAATGGTGAGATTGCAGATTGCTTTTCTCAGAAATAACAGTGGCCTACATGTAACAAAAACCATTGGCTAGTTTGTCTGTTAAGTAAGGCCCTTAAGATTTTACTTTTTAGGCGGATCTATGCCGGGTTTTTAGCCGAATTTAACAGCTTCGGAGTCATTGTGATGGTTAAATGTCTTGTTACAGGGAGATTGGGGGCTAGCTCCACTTCGCCTTCTATCTGTTAAGCCCAATTTATACTTCTGCGTAAAGTTCTCTGCGTAGGCTACGTAGAGACTCTGCGTCGACGCAGAGACTGTCGAAGAGCCTCTGCGTAGTCTCCGTCTGCACGAAATATTTTTTAAGTGTCCGTCACTCCGTCAGGGGACAACGGAGACGGCAAGAGCTGCGATTGGTCCTCAGGACAGACCGAGCTAAGCTGCTCTGTGCCGGCTCTCATTGCGCTCCGGGCGTCCAGACAGAGGCGGAGCTGATCCCCGCCGATAACGCCGCTGCCGAACTATAAATACGTCATATCTTAACACACACAACACATGTTTAGACTCTAAATGGCCAATTTCTCGCCTCAAATTATCTTAAAACTGCGTTCCGTCACACAGAAAAGTGAGAAACGGCCACTGTTTCAACAACAACAGTCTTTCGCTCTCTTTCTTTCTCGGACGCCATTGCTCACTGTAGCCAGAAGCACAACAACCTTGCGCAGCGACCCCTACTGATCGGGCGGGAAATTGCAGCGAGTGTCCGTCACCACGACGCAGAAGTATAAATGCTCGAGGCGTCTACGTGGTGACGCAGACGGATAACGCATACGCAGTCGGAGAAGTATAATGTGGCCTTTAGCGGAAAACCAGTGTCTCAAGATCAGGGCCGTCGATCAGGTGACCTCAGAATCAAGAGGTTCGCGAGAAACGCACCTTTTTTTTTTTATAGAAGTACACACACAAACATACACACCACCTAGCCAAGTATGGCAGAGCGGTTTACTAAAAAAGGGGAAGAGGAAACAACCACTGGGCCACACACGAGTAAAAAAAAATCGGACCAGCTTTTTTCGAATGTGAGAACTAAATAACACGGATGCATGCAAAACAGATGCCCGCCAGCATGGATACGGCTTCATGGCTTGTGTTCGCAGGCTCTGTTAAAAATAAATGCACATGGTCAGGAGAGGGGAATGGAGGGGTGAGGATAAAGCGGTAGACAACGGATAGATGTTTATGTTAAAAAATATTTATGTCTGTAGGGGGAGCTCTGTAGAGAAAAAGGTTCATCTACAGAAACAAACTTAACATCTGTTGGTAACCGTCCTAAATGTTACACACCAGACCTTTGATAATAAAAAAAACCTTTTTAATCAAAACTGCAATGACACACACGCACACACACACACACACACACTCTTAATGAGGCAGCAGCTGGTTTTACATAGAACAATCTGACCATTCTGTACTTCACACACTCTTCATAGGGGGCAGAGACATGGGCACAAACAAGACACACCTGTTCTCTTATGAAGGGAACACACACACACACACACACACACACACACACACACACACACACACACACACACAGGGCGCAGTGATTGCCCTCAGATGACTGAGAACAGACTGTCACGACTGTCCTGTCCCATATCGTGTGACGGCTGGATTAAAGTAAAGGGCGATATTTCCCTAATGTTACGTTTGGCTGCCACGCGAGGAGCGCTGACACACAGCACACCTGCCCCCGCGTCTGCGTCGCTTAACCGTTACGATCTCTGAGCTGACATTAAAGAGCCACTTTATTACCCAAATTAACAAAAGAAACATTCAGTCTTTCCTTCTTCTCTTCTTCGTGTACTGCAGGTCCCCGTGACAGTGAAGCAACATTGTGGAACTATCGCTGGACACGCTGAAGCAAACGCACGGTGATGAAAGTGGATTTTAAATGACTTTTTAAAGACTTATTATTAACACTCACTAAACACACACAGTGCAAGGACAGAGATTCATGTGCAGAGCGGGAATAATAATAGGCTATAATATCCCCATTAAAAATAAGTGACCCAATAAAATGATTTCTGAAGCTGTAATTTTAAGGTTTTTTTATGGTCTTGTTGACCAGACTGTTTCGAGCTAACAGAGGCAACAATAACCGGACCATCTTTGAACACAATACATGACATAATAAAGAAGATGGACTAGAGCAGCAGACCAGGAGCCACGCCTGACACTTAATTATCCTCTGTACCTAATTAAGTGGCTGTGTAAATCCACACAAACCCATACTCTATAGGTGCTGGAAATTGGGTGCTAACGTGGAGTGATGGGCCCACCTGTGTGTGTGTGTGTGTGTGTGTGTTTTCGTGAGTGAGTTACCTCCAGGCTGGTTCAGTCAAACCCTGGACTGGAATTCAAGTCAACCACAGAACGGGGGGGATTTCCACGTGCCTCTCATTCGTCTTGTGTGGAACATAAAACTGTGCGTCATCCCGTCGCTGCATCCGCCCGGTGAACCTCACTTCCTCGTGGCTACGGGGCAAAAACCCCGCTCAGCTGGCAATGAAGTCATGTTTGACTCACACTTCAGGTAAGAAATGATAATAATAAAAAAAAAAAAAAGGCTTTATCAATTTATATCATTATGCAGTCTGGCTTTGAAGTTAAGGCTGGACTTCACTGCCACCCAGTGGTAACAATAAAGATGGTAATTAAGGAGGACAGGGGTTATATTAGGATTATGATAATTAGGGGGAAAACCAAGAATCCTGCTCTTCTTTTGTATCATCTTCACCTAATATGCGTCAGCTGGGAACGGCAGCTGCTACACGTTTGGCCGCGCATCTTTAAAACATCTTCAAACCATGAGAAGTTAAGCAGGCTGGAAATTTACAGAAGCACCACATGACAGCAAATCAATGAGCACCTAACTGGCGACAGAAGGGAAATGCTGCGGCACAAAAAGAGGCATTATTGTTTTTCACATCGTTGTCCTTTTTATATATTTTTAAAAAACCCGAGACATGAACTACCATGTCGCCGTTTCATAGAAACCTTTTACTGAAATGACTTGCGTGATAAATAGTGGATCACATGACCATTTATCATCAGACAAAACACTGAAAATGTGTAGACAATAAAAAAAAAAAGCAATTTCAAAGCTTTTATTTTGCTTCCAAAAAATACTATATTATGAGCTGATGTCATAAAGCTGGTCACTCTAATTCTTTTGCAAAGGTATTTGTGTCACGGTGGCTCAGTAGTAAGCACTGTTGCCTTACAGCAAGAAGGTTCTAGGTTCAATTCCTGGTCTGTGTGGAGTTTACATGACATGATTAAACTTTTAATTATCACGTTTGTTGCCAAATATTAACTTGGTGATCATTTGTGACCGGATCCAACAGAAGCTGCAAGTGGAACACACTCAGAATTAAAGGCCCAGTGCGTTATAATTTTAATTTTGTCACCTGACTGTATGGATCGCTGTTTTTCATAACCCCAGATTTAACCGTTTACATTTATTTGAGCTGGGTCAGCTTTACAGAGACAAACTAAACATCTTTTGAGTTTTGAGGCTCACTGAAAGCTACTTATAGCGTGGTTCCACAAGCTCTTTCGTTGCGTTTCCACTAGCATAGTACCCGGTACACTGTTTAGTACCTGCTCTGCCAGCCACTGATTGGTCAGAGTACCGTCACAGGAAGGGAGTCGAAGCAAAGTCACAGCACTTTCACGTAGGTAGTATTTTGTTGTAGAAAACCAACGAAATTGCACCGTGACGAAGCGAACTGCAGTCGACCAACGTCCTCACGATCGACGGATCAAATGACACCAGGTTTATCAATACAGATCACAATCATTCCCCTTTTGTTTAATTTCACATGGACATATATAGTTCATCACTGGCTTCACAAATGACTCAGTACAGAATGAAAGGACGACAAAGTAAAGATAAAGAAAACAGATTTACACTCGAAACTAAACTAAGTCGAAACGCACACAATTCAAAAATTAAGAAAAACCAACAGATCTAAGCTGCAAAGCCAGCTATGAGCGAGGGCGGATTGAGCACAGACACAGACTTATAAAACATAATTCATCAGCTGCCGTATTTGTGAATAAAAGCAAGAGTTTTGTCAACAAAAAAAAAGAAATGTAGTCGTTTTAAAATCATAGAATTCAGCACAGAGTGCGGGGGTTTTGTGTTTGTGTGAGCAAACGCCGTAGCACTGACAATCTGCTTCTACACGCTCACGACATCAATATTTACAAACTCGTAATCAGATTTAGGTCGATCCATTCGTTAATAGGGTGACTTACACAAATGAAATTAGCCGAAGTAGTAAAGTTCACACCTAAGGAATTCCAAATATCCTTTACAGACAACGGGGACGGCTGAGGGGAGCCATGTGATCGGGTTAAGGATGGCAACCACCTGCCAGCATTTGGCTCATAAAAAGCATTATACAGGATCATAAACACATTATAAGCGCCGCAGTGCCTGCTTTGTGTCATGATATACACGAGCACGGACAATTAATAGACCGAGGGCTTTATGAGGTTCTTGTAAACATTATTTCGTGACTAATATCATGATGTGTGTGTGTGTACGTGTAACTTGCGCAGAGTGTGTTTTTTTTTGTGAATTGGATTACACTTTAATACAACGCTCATCGGTGCCAACTCGTAAATGTATTCCTGGGGCTTGTTAACAGTCCATTTGTTTTTTGTTTTTTTTTAACTGTATGCATGTAATGATACTTGAAAGAGAGAGAAAAAAAACCAAAAACTCGTTAGATGAGACATCTGTGTTGGTTTTATTGCGCCCATAATATTCTTTAAGCCTTTTTTTCCCACAGATTTTGTTTTTTAAGCTATAATCGGTGTCATCCACACGCTCGGATGGGAACGGGCTGGATATTAATTAGCATTTCCCGAAATAAATCTACTCGTGAGTAATGTCTGCGACGCTTAGGTAATGAGATGACGGTTAAATGATTATTGAAAGTGTGAAATAAAGTCAATAAGATGTATGGATTGCTGAAAGCAGCTAAAAAAATGAAAAAAGACGATCGGACGAAAGCTCGAGGACGAGTTTGTTCAAATACCGTTGTTGCGCAAACAAATCAGCTCAAGAGTTGGCGTTCAATCCAAGATGGCGGCTTTCCTGTTGGGTTTAGCGCATAGGCCCTCATTGAGTTTTTTGACTTCCCCAACCTAATAAACATGTGTACCAAGTTTTGTTCATGTACGTTGAAAACCTGGCCCCACACAAGCTAATAGAAGTTAGTCAAAAAAAATTACCAGGTCTGGCATGCGAAAGCTCTCGAAAACGTGATTTACTAACAAAGAAAAGTGGACGAATAAAGTTGGAGATGCTAACAAAGCAGTCCCAACTAATAATAATGCACAATATTGGCCAATTTCAGATATATATTGGGAGAGCTTGAGCCAATAACCAATACACTTTTTTCCCTACGCTCAACTGCAGCAGTAAATTGTCGCTTCGGTCGTGAAATTAACCAAAAAATTTGGCAAACATGTCGTAGTAGATGAAGATACCGAGTGCCAGCATAGAAGTCAAGGAGGCAGCGGCCTATTCGTCGTACTGTTTAAGTCGTGTTTGCCGATATCCGATAAAGTCAACATCGCGCATCCCTAAACAATAGTGCAGTCACACACGCATAAATGTAGCAAATGATGCTGAGTTGCAAATCACCGCGGCACGCGGTGGAATCAGTAACGCGGTCGGATTCCCGTTAGAGGACGTGTTTGAAGTTTTCCTACATTTAACGAGTGAATCTATCTTATCTATAAATTTAATGTATTAAATTCACGGCAGGGGACAGAAAATCTAATTGTGGTATCGTTTAGCCATGCAATGACGCACCAACGACTCAAATTAGTATTCTATTAATAGTTTTGAGTGTTTTTCTTAATAATTAAAACAAGTTTCAGCTTCTTAAATGTCATTCATTTCTAGTTTCTTTGTTCCATACAATAAAGAAAACATTAAAACTGAAAAGTTTGGTTTGTCGATGATGAAAATAATCGTTAGTTGCAACTAGGGCTGAAACAACAAGAATATTTTCTGGTTTCTTTGATCCATATAAAAAAAGAAATCATTAAAACTGAAATCATTTTTGGGTTTGTGGACGAGCTCGAGCGTGTTGCTCGACTGAGTCTTGTACACATATTATGTGTTGAGCAATTATACCAATTAATAAACACAAACGAATAAAACAGGATCTAAGCACGGCTACAAGCTAAAATAAACGATTTGTAAATCCAGAGAGGTCTAAAAAAAAAATATCAAAAACAACACTGTGGAGTAAAAACATCCTCACTGTATGATCCCTTTGCATCGGCCCCTCTAACTATTCCCGTATACGCGGCTCAAATTCACACATAAATGGGACTCCGATTCATATCAGTTTACGGCAGAAATATTTAAAGGCACATTCTGCAATATCTCCTATTGCATTATCGACTGAGCGAGGAGACGCGGAGTCTCGGATGCAAAGCACCTGAAAACGGACCGGGGCTCGGCAACATGCACCACCTGCAGGCGGAGAACGTCGATATGAAGACATGCAGAGTTTCCATCTACAGGCAAGGACAAAGGCTTTTTTTTGTACTGTATATATATACAACGTGCATGCATTTCTATACTACATGCAGTGTTTCGCCTTGTGTTTTCATCTCATAGCTGCTGTTAAAAAGACATTGGACGTTTTTAGCATAAAGGAAATATACTAATATGGTTTTCAGCATCTGTTAAATGTTTTTTTATTGTATTTTGTGTTGGTTTTTTTGTGTTTTCTTTCCTCATTGTTGTGGAATAAGGACTAAGGACGTGTTTCCACTGAGTGGAACAGTTCAGTTTGGTTCAGTACGATAGGTGTTTTTTTGCACTTCCATTCGGAATAGAACAAAAATAACCAGCCCCAACTGTTCCACTTCTTTTGCTCTCAGTCCAAAGTCAAGCCCAACCGAGGTCTTTACCATTCCAAACCATACCGTTCTGTACCAAACCAAACTGTACAATTATGGAAACACAGCACATGTTAAACCATGTGAGGCAAATTGAGATTTTTTAATTTTCAAACAAAATTTGATTGATTTATTTGACTTTTTTTAAGGTGTGCAGGAGCACAAAAAGTCTTGTTTGTATGTTCTGTGCTCTAAATATGTATCGGTCGTTGATTGCAGCTCGTAGTTTTTACCGCCTGCAGGTGGCAAACGTGTCGACACTGCAGCAGTTCCATCTTTTCCGCATGAAAAGCAAACCGTCGTCTACAGTTCCCTAATGTTCTCCCTTTCCTGTAGGTGGTGCAGATTGCTGGCATGCGATGAAGTCGACAAAAACAAAGTGCTTTGCATCTAAGAACGATGATGACACCTGAATAATTGACGGCTTTCTCGGCGCTCGCAGTCGAGCAAGTGACGTCGCAGGAAATCTCGCCGACTGTGCCTTTAAACGTCCCGCGGCAGGATGCAAAAAAACATACAAATGCGTCGCGGTGCGAGAGGCTCGTGTTACTTCTTCATGGTCTTCAGTGTTTGTAGAAAGCTCCAGAGGTTCTTGATCACCTGAGGGAGGGTATGCAGAGAGGAGTGAGGGGTGGGCAGCAGAATAATGGGGGGGGGGGGGGGATGGGGGGGGAGGAGAGAAATTATAAATCATCCAAATGAAGTGCGATACAGCATGAGACATATGACTCACTTTTACTACAACGTGCTTTTGTGCGTCTCGCCTGTGGGAACGCGGAGTTTAGATGGGGCTGTGCTGGGGAGCGACGAGGGGTTGGGTGGGGGCAGCAGCGCATACCAGAGTATATGACTAGGTGCTCCAGGTCTGACAGATCTCAGCCTTGGCTGATGAAACCAAAGCACTTCCACAGATGTTTCTACACACTGGGATCAACAAGCTCTCCATACCTCCCGCCCCCCCCACCTCCACCACCACCACTCTTTAACTCGTCCACCCAAGCCCTCACTGAGCTCTGAAGAGATTTCACCTGCTCTTGTAATTGTTCACATTTTAACGCTGCGATGAAGACGTCACAAATGGAAACTGAAAACACTTTACTGATAATCTAAAAGCTACAGGATTTTTCTTTTTTGGGGGGAGATTAAAACGCGCAGGAGCCGTTTGTTTATCTCCAGAGATGACAAGCAGTATTAGAAAAGATTTAAGTCCTGCATTTAGAAAGACCCTGTGTGTTGGGGTTTGGTCAAAGGCCTTGAATGTGAAAGAGGCTGGTACCATCCACATACCACCGTCCCTTCATTAAGGCTACAAAAGACACACACTTCAGTAAATCACCAAGAAAGAGTTCGCCTTGGCAGGTGTACTCCCATTCCATCCCGAAAGAGCCCGCAGACACAAAATGAATATAATTCAAAAGGAGAACACGCTGTGCCGGAGAGACTTTGGAGGCCGACTGGACAGCGTAAGGTCAATGAGGACAGCGCGGGGAACAACAATTCCTGGTATCCATCATGGAAAAGAGCTTTTTAAAGCTTTAAACGGCAAAGGTGGACGTAAATGTGATTAGTGACACCAAGAGATGGGGCAACAGAAGCGTTCTCAGACTCTGTGTTTGTATAGTTCAATTATGGGCAGTTATTCTGACGATTTGATTTCATGTCAATCTGCTGTACCCGTTAAAATATTTACTGCAAGTGCAATACAAGGATGTGAACTCTAAGATAAGTGTTGTTTAGAACAATTCAATTGCAGCCTTTGAGACTATTTTAATTGCAATGTTTCAAACGGTTATTTTCAAAACAAGACCTCACCGATAGCCATATCTAAAGTGACAATTTGTCTGATATGTGCTACTGATACGGATGTTTGATTTTGTTTGTGTTGTATTTCTCTTGTAATCTTGGTACAATATCTCTGGATAATCGTAAATTCCTTCATATCAATACAAGTTTTAGAATATCTGTGTCTGAAAGGGCAAAAAATGTGATCTAATTCACTTCAGAATGACATGAATAAGCAGGATGTTACATGTGTAATGTACACGTTAAAACAGAAAAACTCATATTTACTTACGCTCTTGTCTGTGACTTTATACGAGCTCTTGACGAAGTTCTCGAACTTCTGCTCCGTCTTCGGCAGAGACTTCCCCTGACGAACGAGGGACATTAAATCATCAGCTTCGGAAGCTCAATTAAAGAGTGGTAATTTGCTAAAACAAATTTTCTAAAAAGCGGGACGACAGAACTCACCTCCTTTGCGGTCGTCGACAACTTGCTCTTAATCTCAGCCAGCGAGAGGGATTTTGACGAGCCAGCCTGGGGTTTGTCTTTTCCTGGGGCAGGTGTCTTGGGAAATATATCAGCCAGATAAGAAACACTGATTGATGCGTCAAATAGAGAGAGATTTATAGAGTTGTAGATAAAGAGATAGCTCCTTATATTATTTCCTCCTCTGTGTTCTAATTTGACCTCGACACAAAAACCTGCTAAATGGAACCTATTGGTGATGATTTCAGACGAGCGTTCGGTCTAGTATGTGTTTATAGGTTTGGCGAGGGCAAGCAGCTGGGTTAAGATAAAAGCAATAAAAAGAAGGACAATTACACATCTTTTTTGTTGTTGTTGTTTTACAAATGCATCAGGAACAAATTGTGTGCGTGTGTTTTTCTTTTTTGATCGTTCGCATGCAGGAGAGGGAAAGCCCAGACTCTCCTATGAGCAACAAAGATTCTTTGTCAAATGGGTTTTTCCACTGAAGGTAAATCCTCACGAAAACTAAACGGGAAAAGGTGAAAGTGCAGATGTTCTCGTTAATGGACAACATGAGTACGAGTTTGATCAATTTTATGCCCCCTGACAAGAAAACACGACACATTTCGGGAACATGGAAAACACACTTTCACACATTTTACTACAACTGAACAACGTGAGCTACAGCTACAGCTGTGTCCAGACTCGGGCGGCAGAGGTCCTCAATTAGGAAGTGTCTGAATGTGACACAACAACACTCACACACCAGCCGTACGCCCGTGACTGCACATGTTACACAAGCCGCGGAGCTTGTCTCTACATGCAGAGCCAGTGTGGAATCCAGTGAAACTGCAGGGTTTCATTGATAGACAGAGACACATTTGAAAGACGACGTGAGGAGCAACTCATAGAACTACTTTTTTTTTTTTACCAATCAAGTAAAAACGTATGGTTCTGCAGCTTTGTGGGCTGATAATTGCATTATAAAAAGATTTGGATATTATTCAGATTTAAGCTATTTCCATATATCATATATTTTGATTATCTTTATCCTTGTAAAGCTGCTGTCAACGATGTTATCGCTTGGCTAAGCTTTGGTGAACTAACGCTCCATTGCTGCGTAGAGCTATTGTAGAGCTATTTTAAGAAAGAAAATAACAAAAAACAACAAAAGATACAATAAACAACTTCATATTTTATCGTCCTTTTGCAAAGCATGTCCATCGTATCACAAACACTGCACATCACGGAACCTTGGAACTAGGCAGAGACGATGTAGATGTGCAGCAGGTCAAAATGTTGCATAAAGACAGATACAAACCATGTTTCTCGACAAACTCTCTGTTTCTACTACCACAAGAACTGTTTCTCATTTAGGAATTCTACAAAAGTCTACAAAGTCCCTTCAGCAACTTCTGGCTTCAGAGAACAGGGTAATAGTTAAAAACAGGTGCAATGATCTTAAGAGAATAAATGACCTCTCTCGTTTTAAGAAAAAAAAAATAAAAAATGCAATAATGTGTCCCTGTCCCTAAGAGAGCTGCATTTTATAGCACAGATCAAAAGGTATAAAGTGAAAAAACCTTTGACACACATGCCACACTACAAAAAGAGAGCACATAAGCTGCTGGCTCCTGGCCAGACAAATGCAGTGCGCGTTTATTATTTACGGGCAGCTCTCTACTTCCAAAGGACAGCTGTGGACCTGAAACAGCTGATAAACACACAAAAGCGAGCGAGCTTTTTCATCTGGGCCAGACACTGATTACAGATGCCACGAGACATGGAACTTAATCACAAGCACGCTATCATTTGATGCAATCTCTTGTCTCCAATCCAGTGCAAACACATGGTTGTGACACCTTTGCTCATCAGGTCTGTCTGGGACGGTAATTATCATTTCGTTGGAACATGAGCTTTGGGGGCCCTTTTCTGGGAGGGGGGTGGGGGGGGGGGAACCTCCAGGTCACTGGGAACTGGAACTCTAATCCAATGACTGTGTACATAACACAGGTCGGTGTTTCGGACATTTTTCACACATAAAAACCAGTGAGGTGACAGCTACAAGCAAATAAACGTCCACTGACAATGTAAGCACCTGCTGCAACACATGTCAATCAGTCGTTAAAACAATGACTCAGCCTCTTTTTTTTTTTAGGGTAAGCCTGAGTGAAGTGGTTAACAACTTTACGACTGTGACGTGTGCTCCGAGGCATCGGCTCCTCCAAACCCATCAATCAAACGACACCAGCTGCGAGATAAAGTGACTTCAGATTAGCACGTCTCGAGTTAGCCGGTTCTCATGACAAGGGCCGCTTACGCAAGGCAGCGCCGGGGGCCGCACGCTGGGCCGAGAGAGGTGCGAACTGCGGCGCTGGCAACAGATCTGACAAGAAAAACCTAATGACCAGTCACCTGCGTTTAGGAGAGGGGAAGGAAAAAAAAAACAGACACCCGCGCTCGCGTCTTCGCTCCTCTGGGGCATCTGGAAGCACAAGCTGCACCAGACATCAAACGCCAGTAATGAGGGCAATTGGGAGAAGGTGTGTCCAGGAAGTGAGGGGTGTGAAGTGGTTGTCGAGAGAGGGAACAGTTGGTCGTGGAGAACTGGAGACTGGACAGCGGAAAGTCAAAGCTTCACGGGCCAGAGAGTTAAGCTGGTACGACGGTTTTAGGGTGATGTGGGTGACCAGCAGCAAATCCCCAGAGCCACCGAGTTACAACAGATTTCTATCGAGATATCACACGGGGAAATGACGTATGTGCACTCCGCTCGGTTCACACTTCAAACTCGTACTGTATACTTGCAGAGAAGCTCGCCAATTTGTTTTCCCTGAACAGCACTTGTAGCGACAATAGGTTTGCGAGCCATCAAAGGATGGCTGCAACTCAAGGCGGTGGGGGTCAGGCCAAAGGGTCACAGGTTTAAACCTTGCCCCAGGGACCACGGTTAGAGGTCAGGTGTGTTTGCTTAAAGAGAGGCAGAGTTCAAGCAGTGGGGCTGCGAGAGGCGGCCGTCCGAGACATTCCACGCGAGAAATTAACTATCAGGTTGAGTTAATTGCGATGTGCATTTATTGCATTCCTTGGGGTTAAAAAGGGAGAATGATCCACACAATTTCCTCCTTTGTTTGGGCCCATTTTAATGGTTGAGGCCAATTAATCCACACAATTACCACTGGTCATTGAAACAATGAGTCCTTCCAGACTCATGCATGCGACGTTATTTCACACAAAAGGTATTGAGATGTTGCTTATTCATTTATTTGGGGGGTTCTTTTTAAATTAGAAAGCAAAATGTATTTTTATAAACTTGTGTTATATGAAAGTTACCTCTAAATAAATGACACCGCTTACTGTGCTTAATACTTAATGCACAACAATACAGATTTAAAAAAAGGATAAAGGAAACTGTGTCTTAATTCCTATTCTCCAGCCGTGTGGCTGCCAACCACTTAATTCACTAACAACAAGCCAACCACAAGTTAGCATAGCTGAACCGGTTACACAGTCATACCTGAGTCTGTGGTTTGACCGCAGATCCTGATGGTTTTCCTGCAGGACCGTTCTGTTTGCCTGGAGTTTTGTTGGGCTTCTTTGCCGGAGACTCTCGACTCTGACAAAGCAAAGACAAAAACAATTAGTGAGCCGTCTGCAGAGTTTGGAAACGTGGGAGTTTACTTTGCAGAACATGCTCGTAACGCTGCTACTAAATGAGCACATGAGAGTGTTGTTAATACTTGATGAAAAAGTGTTTTGACTAAATATGAAGGTGCTGCTTTTTCTCGAGATAACGCCTCCTCTCTGGGGCTCTGGTCGAGCTGTCATGTTGTTTTGAAAACTATATCAAAGCACTAATTACCAGGCCTTTTTTTTTTTTTTTTTATAGCTGACAAATTATAATTGGCATTTTAACGTAATGTGAACCACATTTGTCAAAGTGTTTGCATTTGTGGTTGATTTTCTTCAAAGTCTTTTGCCGCGAGGTGCTCACATCGCGCTCGCTCACTCCGCAACATCATAATTATATAAATACTGCACATGTAGACTCCTTTTTTAGAAGCACTTTACAACGGCAAGGAGAACGGCAGACAGGCATCATAAAACTTAAGGGGTAGTTGCAGTCCTAACTCTTGAGAATAAATAATTCATTCAGATTAAGTATCACACTTAAAAAAAAGAAGACTTAAATGGAACAGAAACAGCAGTGATATGTAACCAACGCTGAAAACTATCTCCAAGCACAATTACTTTAAAGTAGACATACTACACCTTATTTCTACAAGCTAACCTAGTTCCCCGGTGTCCTAATGAACATGTCTGTGACATGCTTTGGTCAAAATAAAACAGCCCTGTTCAGAACGCTCTGTTTTGAGTGCCTGTCTCTTTAAATGCAAATGAGACACAGGAAACTGCGTCAGCGTCACTGAGGCTCCGGCAGCTAACAGCAGTTAGCATTTGAAAAAGCCGTCATCCACTGGACACGTGAATCCTTTGAGGCTGGAAGTTTGTGTAGAACTCTGTGCTGCACTGTGCAGCCAAAAATAGAACATTTTTGCAGACTTCCGCTCTTCCGGATACTATTGCCTTCGCCTGTACTCTCGCGGCTTTTAGGGACAAATCGGAGCTCCGCGAGACAACAATCCCAGGAATGTCTCATTGAGACGTAGCAATGAGCGCGGAAGTCAACATCGCGTGTTTTATCTCCTGTACTTAGACTGAGGCGGACCACAAAAACAAGAGCGAGTCATCTTTTTTCACACTTCACCGACTCATAGGGCCTCCAGAGTCTCAAATATAAGTTGATTTTGCATTATATGTCTCCTTTAAGACAAAAATACTCAAAACAAACTTGGTAACTTCCCACTGATGAGACACTTAGTACCCAATAACTTGTTCATCTCCACATTGGAGGCCTTCCTGTCAGGTTTCCATTGCTCTCAGGCACCTGTGTAATTACCTTGTAATAGCCAAGGCAAGTACCTGCATTTCCTGAGCACCAGCCCTCACCTTGCAATCACTGCTATTCACCTTGGAATGAGTTGCAAGTGTAATTGCCTGCGCTGACATAACTGCTACAAGGCAATTACACGTGTAATGTCCCGGAGCAACGGTAACACAAGACGCTGGACGGCTGCGTTCTTAGGGAAAAGACGATTTTAGGAACACTGTTCCTGTTCTCAAAGTCTGTCATGTCGGTTTGGCTGAAGCGTCGACACTTCTCATAAAGACAGCAAAGTGTGTGATAGCTTTTCTGCTCGAAATGCCCAACCCTCGTCTTTAAAGAGGCAAGTTTGGGTGTCCCCCAGTGGCGGATGAACATTATTATTAACTGATTTTTGGTCACGCAATAACGCAGCTCCTTTGTGCTGTAAATCAAGTCCTCGTTTTTCCCCCCTCCATGTAATTGATCCCAGAGGACGAGAGAATAATAATACTTGTAGGGGACCAATATAAACGCAGATGGTGTTGCTGATCACTTGCAATCGCTGGACGAATCTAAGCATGAAAGTTCTCCGTTTCGGCTTCCAGTTAAAATGTCACTGTATGGTCTTTTCTGGTCTATGGTTCTATGGTCACGGCTGGATGAAAATAGGACGGGAGAAGTTCAGAGGTTGGAGGATTTTGCGACCAAAGTTGATGACTCAGCGTGTGCCCACGTTAGCCCACGCTCTTTTTTAAAGGTTAGCTCCAACAGTTTTGGTAAAAAAAAAAAAAACAAAGTCACTCACATTACAGTCATTTCAGTTTTGACACTAGTGATTACAGTCAACATGACAGCTGTATGGCACTCTAGTGAAATCCAATAAATGTTGATAATTTTCTCTATGAACCGATTTGTTGTTTGGTGAAGAAAATGTAAAATTGTGTGTCTAAAAACCCCCTCAAATGTCATGTTTTGTCCACAAAACAAAGACATTGTGTAAACTAGTCATTCAACTATTTACCTATGAGAAGCTGCAATAACAGAACTTGCGTTTATTAATAGACTAACGAAATACTTTAGGAGATTAATTGTGCAGTCGATTGCTATTTGATTAATAGTTGCGGCCCCAGGGCAGTTAGAGAGTTTCAGAATTGTAAATACAAATTATGTGTTTCTGGATTAAGTTTCTCTTGGCCCAGAAAAAAAAAAAACAACAACCACCTGTGGCTGAAAAAGTTCCCCGATTCCTGCGTACAGATCATGTTGCAGAAAGGCATCCTTGCTATCAAGGTAAAGCATTGCCACTTCTTTTTTTTTCTATATCTAAATGCGTCGTTCCCATTGCCAACACTGGCACAGCCGCGCTGTTCTGCGGCCAAAAAAAGTTTGATAATTGTACAATCTGAGATAATGACGTAAGATTTACTTGTCCTGGCAACGCCGTCGGATCGCGATTCCAACATAGAGAGAACAAATCACTCGTAGACCACACGCCTCGGGATCTGACTTTGAAACTGTGAAACCCTGCAAACGCGGTCGCTCTTCGCGCGAAGCCAAAAACAACATATGTGTCACAAGACAACATATGTGATGAAAGGGGTTAATCTCAATCTTAAACTCAATTTTGTGCAATACTCGTTACTGTGCTGTTATTTCATGTCTTTACTGAAGATTATATTCTATTTTTTAAGATCCCGATGCATGTTTATTATTTATTACCTTCCCCTGACACTATAAATGTACTCATTGTGGGCCTAATAAAGGACGAACCTTACCTCATCTATCAGTATTCAATGTTTGCATGACACATTTTTGATGCCAAGATAAACAAAACTGTGGCTACAGAGTCAAAATATGGTGTCAAAGAGAAAAAGGGGTAAAGACAGGGATTAAGGTCTTGGGGGGGGGGGGGGTGAGGGGAGGCACAAAATGGAGGGATTGGAAGAGAAGACATGAGAATAAATCAACAGGTGACAGAACTGCTCAGCTGTCATCTGACCCCGAGGCGAGGATTCGGCGCTCACGTCGCAGGTATGTGCATCTGCCCTGCTTTGATCTTTTTGCCTGGCACAGTTTACACTCGAATTGTGTTTAAAAAGAAAAAAAGAAAGAAAAGGAAAAAGAAGGACTTAAAATGAGGCAGATACACACACACACACACACACACTTGCTAGTGATTGTGGCAGCACGCAAAACAAGTGTTCAAAGGCAGAGGCCAGGTGCAAAACGCAAATGGCATGAGAGACGATAAAGAGGAGCAATCATATTAACAGTGGGATGACAGAGGGACAAAGATATGCAGGGTTACAGAAAAATGAGGCAAGATTGTTCCCACAACTGGTGTGTGTGTGTGTGCTCGTTTTTGTTACCTCTTTAGGACCTTTGCTTGTATTTATTGACTTATTTTTATTTTAAAAAAACCCAGCTCTTTATGAGGCTGAACCTCATTATTGTGGCCCTGGTTATGGCTACAGGTAAGATGTGCATTAGATGTCATGGTTAAGGTCCGTGATAATAAAGGTGTGCAGTGTCCTGAGAGGAATATCTGCACAAACCTGCGTGTGCAAGTAGGATAACACAGTGCTCGTCGGCGAGTCGGTGAGAATTCAAGCAGATTACAGAGGAGAAATCCGATCATTACGCCACACAGACCCTGTGTTTTACTCGCACAAAACAGGTGGGTACATGAGCGAACAGGATGAAAAAGTTCCATGTTTTGTATCATACAAAAAAAAAAAAAGGTGGACGGTCAGTGAGTGCAGGGAGGAGGCGGGGCCTGTTCGAGATGAAGTGCTGCAATAGGATACAGACTGTGTGGGGGTTTTTTAAATGATGTGGTAGAAACATAAAGGGGAGTGGACGGAGCTCAACAACACACAGGAATTCCTTATTCACATAACAAATGTGAGGGTAAAGCCCGTGGCTGCCCTGACACCTGGTGGACAGCAGTGGATGAGAGACACTACAAATGGGTAAATAAAACAAGTGTGGCGTCATACAGAAACATTCAGTTTGGGCCGAGCTGTGACGAAAGTGACGGAACAATTACTGTAGAAGAACTGTAAATTGAATGAAATTCAAAATGTGGATAATTTTCAGCTACAAACTCAAGAAAGAACTACTAAACTATTCTTGAAAAGAACAGATGAAGAAGTAACAGTCAATGATTATGAGTCCTGACCCATTTTGTCACTACATATTTTCAGATAATTGGTTTTATTTTCACGATTTCAGTTCACGCAGAGGAAGCACGTGCATGTAGAGCGTGTTCACATCCATCTTTTTAAGTTTAACAGCAGAAAAGAATGCACTACATTTACTAGTTTAAATTGGTTGCACTTGAGTGTTTGGTGATTGGTATAAACTCTGCAGCGGCATAAATTAGCGAATAAAACTGTTTTGACTTTTTTGTCATGTGGATCATTAAAAAACAGTATGCATCTGAGATGTTCAATAACAAAACTCTTAAAATATGAGGTATTTTATCTATGTTATAGAGCTCCAGTGACAAAAATGATTTGCTGACCTCTGAACTGCTTTGGGGTTGGATCTCAACAGATTTACCAACTTGTGGCTGTGGAGGGCGCTGTTGTGTAGCAATAACGACTCTTCCATCCATAACCATTCAGTTATTTTCCCCCCCTTTCCAGTTCAGAAGAAGTTGTAAACAGATTCTTACTTTTTCAAACACCTTTCCGACTTTCTTCTGAGGCTTCCCAGCGTTGTCATCGCTGTCATCGTCTTCATCATCACTGCAAAAAAAAGCAGAGGAAAACACTCTTTTTTAGGGGACAAATATTGTGACATATCAGTACAAAAATAAACAATAAACAAATCCGAGCATAGCTTTAAGTAGTGACCAAAAAAAAAAACATACTCTTCGTCATCTTCATCGCTCTCTTCATCGTCGTCGTCAGAATCCATCTTTAGTTTTTTCTGCAAGAATAATTCATCACAATTTCGTTATTGTTCTATAATTCTGAAACTCAAATAAATACAGCTCAAAAAGAACATTTGCTTTATCAGTTGAAATTTAGGAATACATTTAGGTAACTACCATTGGAGGCTTCTTCCCCGACATTAGGCTCGCAGGTCGTTTCACCGGTGACGAGTTGTTCTCCTCCTCTTCATCGTCAGACTCCTTCACACCTACGAAGCAAACACTGGTTACTGGCGGAACTTTTGTGGAAGTGAAAGCTGTATTTTCTACATGTTAGTCTGTAATTCTGGCAGAAGGAGAAACCGCTGCTGCTCTAATACTCACTGACAAAGTGCTGCCCGCTGATGTGAACAGGTCCAGAACCAGACAGGAGACGGAAGGTAACTGGAGGTGTGAGCTCAAATCCACCTAAGCTCATCTGGACAAGAGAAGAGCAACCACTTCTATGTTTAAATGTAATATTTACATTTTTAATTACTAATTAAATCAGTTATTAGTCCCTTAAACGTTTCCCAGGGTGCCGTCATCAGTACTCACAGACGGCAGGACCGATGGCTTCAGGACAGCCAGTGGCACTTTGGCTGTTTTTCCATCATACGTGAGGCCCTCAATTTCCACCGTATGGAAATGGTCCTCAGCATCCGCTCCCAGACACACCTGCAACAGCAGCACAGCTCAATGTTTACATCTGCAACTTAAGGCTGAACCACAACGAAGGATTATTTTCATAACTTTTTAATTTGTCAATTATTGTCTTGATGAATCAAATAATCGCTTGGCATGCCTGAACGCAAACATGGAAATGACGATGTTCTCAAATGTCTTGTTTTGTCCACGAACCGTTTTAATTTCTTTGTTATATGGCGCAAAGAATCCAGAAAATACTCACATATAAGAAGTTGACAAATCAGAAAAAAATGTTGTCATTTAATCAATTTAAAAATAATTGACGAATCATTTGGTAAACGATTAATAATCGATTCATCGAGTAATTGTTTCAGCCCTAAAATTTCTCCATCTCATTCCAATAGCAAGGGAAAGGTGGCACTGCCAAATACAACACAATTCAAAACAAAAACATTACAAAACATTTGACACATTATACATAAACACGAATAAAAGGCGTTAAAAGGCACATTTAATTTCCCTGACAGTTCTGTGACTATGCTGCAGTTAACTGTATTACCTTTAGTTTTAAAAATTCACATTTCAAGAGAGAGTTTTTTTTTTTTTTTTAACATTCATGTTTTGCTTCCAGTCGCTCTAACTTACTGCTTTGAGTGACAGCTGCTGTTCCGTATCATCGTCCTCGACGTCAACCCTGAACTCCCGTTTGTCACATTTCAGGGTACAACCTGAAGGAGAAAAAAATAAACACACATGTCCACAGTGTAACTAACCTTATACTATTAAAAATATTAGGCAGAAGAAAGCGCAAAAACTACAGGAGACACTGGTGTTAACAGTGTTGTTGCTTTGCTAGCTAACAAAAGAGCTGAACTGGCGCCGAGTGTGGGCAGACATGTTCGCCATCAGTTTCGCTCACTCCCCTCCGCCTTCAAATGTTACATTGCGACACATGCGTGGTGACAAAAGACGTAAAAGTTGATTGTGCGACGGAATATTCTTGATATTTTTGTCCCAATAAGAGCGCTCACCGAACAAATACAACTGTGGTCTGCTCAAATCTGATGTATCGTCCTCCATCTTTGAAGTGGGCGGGCACAACTTCCGTTGCGCGCGCTGAGTGACGCCGCGCGGAGCCAATGAGAACGCGGCGTCGTCACGCGAAGAGGGAACGTGTCTGAGCCAATAGAATTCAAGAAGGGGGCGGGAATGAGGGATGTTGTCGTTTTACTGGATGAACACAAGATGGCGATGTCGGATAGATAGATAGATAGATAGATAGATAGATAGATAGATAGATAGATAGATAGATAGATAGATAGATAGATAGATAGATAGATAGATAGATAGATAGATAGATAGATAGATAGATAGATAGATAGATAGATAGATAGATAGATAGATAGATAGATAGATAGATAGATAGATAGATAGATAGATAGATAGATAGATAGATAGATAGATAGATAGATAGATAGATATTTTTTTATGATAAGAGTGGGATATTCTCCCTCATGTTCAGCATTTAATGTGCTGCTTAGACTCGATAAAATAGGCCTTTGGTCAGTGATATTAAAAGTACAGCCCTCGGGGGCAGCTGCAGTCTTTGAAGAGTCTTCTGTGGTTCTTTAAAATCTGGATAATAAAAAAATGGTGGAGGCACTGCACAAACTGGATAGTGCAGTAGAAATTACCCTCACAGTGCAACTAAAATATGGGCATGAGGGCACGAAGTACTATTGTATGTTTAAACATGTTCCTCCTCTGGGTAGGGAATTTACACTACAGCCGTGTAGGTATATATATATTAAAGTAAATAAACAAAGAAAAGAGGCAGTATGTTAGGCGGCAGTTAGGTGGAGATATATTAAGTCAGGCAATAACATCAACAAAAGCCTTGACTTGATCGTTTCAATCCTCCATCAAATCATTTCTGAGGCTGAGCCCAAATAAAAATGCCTGGAATGTCAGTGAGAAACAGCAGCAGTGAGTTGTTCAGTCTGGAGCCTTATTTATTTATTATTATTATTGTTATTATCATTATTCGGTGCATCATCACAGGCCCCCATTGTGCAGGTGTTGAGACACACACAGTGAGAAGCACAGTACCAGTATGAGCCAGAAGAAACGAGTCGTCTTCATGCATGCCTGAACGCTTTAATGTGTCACACGCTGCCAGGACACGTCTGAGCATCCGTTCTCACGGCCTGACATGACAGTGATGAACGTGCATGGACTTACTCAACACTTTTGTTAGGTTTTTTTCCACTTTGGCACAGATTCCCGGCAGAGATCAGCAAAGATATAGAGCTTTCTTAGATTCTGATTCTCATATTTGTGAGTTCCACTGCACGCTCCCAATTCATTGTCAGACTTTAAAAGAAAACCCTGAGTGAAAAAAAAAAATGAAGTGCTTGTACTCGCATGTGTGAGCGAGTGCATGCTTCCAGAGAGAGCACGTCAGCAGGTTGAGTTACTTCTGAAGTCTCCGTCACGCCGTCGCACCGATGACAGAAACCCTCGTTCCTCACTTGACTCAGCTGGAAGTGACTCCTGGATTTTTTTTTCCTTTCTCCTACAAACAAAAAAATACCATGCAGCAGCTGCTCAATAATCATGACTTTGAACATGCAAATATGACAACTTTGGAGTCATGAAACCCCCCCCTGCAGTCCATTAATATAACTCATATTAACACATTTTTAATTAGTCTCTTCCAAGCTTCTTCTACAAGGGCACGTTTTTAGACTAATTCCATACATAAACAAATAAAGTTTGTACTTTGCAGACTCCACTCGGGAGGTTTAAGACATTTAAAGTTGAAGAAGCTAAAGGCCATCATGCATCACAGCAACTGTTTCCTGGGCTGTTATTCACTGTGTTTGTGGTTGATGTCAAACACGAATGATGTAGGCCAGGGGTCTCAAACTGGCGGCCCGGGGGCCACATGCGGCCCCCCAATCGATTACATGCGGCCCCCCACTTAATATCATGTTATAATGAAAACATGGCCCACGACCTCAGCGTCTTTTAAACACAGTGTGTAGCTGAGGCACAGAATAGAGTATATGTTTGCTAGCAATGTTTATCATAGCAGTAATAATAAGACATTTGGTCATTATTGTCCCGTTATTAAAGGTGCCATATGTAAGAATGTGGCCAAAAACGGTTACTACATTCAAATTCAAAATACCGAGGTCTTTTAGGTTTCGTTTTCAGATGTAACTGGCAACCCGTGGTTGCTCGGCAGCTGAGACTCTACTGACTGCAATGCTTGGTAGACGGCGGTAGGTGGCGCCACATGACGCCAAAACATGATTTCAAAACATAAACATGATTTGCAGTCTACAAAATATTACTTTTTTAATGCAAATATTTTGTCTGTAATGTTGTTGTTGGTGAGTTCAGTTTGTTATATGAACATTATTCCTGAGTCTCTGTGACATATTAGGAGGATTTTATGGCCAGTTGCTTTAGATTTATTACATAATGCACCTTCTAATGTATCATATACAACATATTACATATGTTCCTTATAAACGTGCTATGAATGGCAACAGTTGTCCACACTATTATTTATGTAATTTAAAATAAATGTTTATGATATTAATGCATTAATTTTACATCATGAATAGTGTTACATATAGTATACGTGTGATATTATGATGCAATATTGCAAACAGTTGTTTTTTTCCCCCACTTTTTGTTCTCTAGGCCGCCCCCCCCCCCCCCCCCCCCTTGACCATGATAGATGCGCAATTGGACCCCCCGGTCATTTGAGTTTGAGACCCCTGATGTAGGCTAAATAATGAACAAACTTTTAAATTACAATCCAACGATCGACAACGTGAGGTCATTTTTTTTACGACTGTCCCAAACTCAAAGGAGTCAGGGTGTGGATGTTAAAGTCAAGAACCGTGAAGGTTCTTTCGTCACCACACATCAGCACGTTATCACCTACTCCTTTTTTCCCCTCCGCAATCTGACAGATACAGCAGCTGTTGTTATACTACAACTGTATCAGGTTTAAATAAAAACAATAACAACTCGGTTAATATCGCAAAGTTGTGAATTTTCTTGTAATCCATTGTTAGCTGTTATTTAGAGTGTTTTGTGTGTGTACATTTCATTTGTGCCGGTGCAAACATTTATGGGGGCCCCCCCTAATCTGATTTTAAATGGTGCCTCATTATTATTGATACAAATGTAATGCTATAGAATTTGCATTAATAAGAGTTGGGTTATTTGCACCAAACCGGTGTCACTCTTGTTTTGTTTTAACCTTAAAGGGCAGTGAAATCAAAAAGTAAAAGGTTATCAGGGGGCCACCAATAGTGGACCATGGGAGGAGACATTGAGTGTCCAGAGAACATGGAACCTCTAGCTGCTAGCCACTCCCCTGCCGTGTGTAAATGGTTATAATCACTCAAGAAAAGGGGATGAAACACTCCCACCTTAATATACATACTGTATATTTAGACGCAGAAGTAAAAGAGAAACACGAGCGCACACATAACTGTGGTTTTCACCAGTACATGCATATAAATATCCTGGCAACTGTGTACTGATGTCTGTGTTATAAATCCTATATAAACTAGGACTTAAAAGCCCCGTATTTTTGTCCTCTGACTTTATGGGAACAAAATGTGGTTCCCAAAGTCTGGGTTGAGGCCCACAGATGGGTCACAGAAGATTACATTTGGGTCACCACATTTTGTTTTCAAACATTTTACTTATGTGCATAAAATTAAAGGTGGCCACAAAACTGGCCATAAAATCCTCCTAATACGTCACAGAGACTCAGGAATAATGTTCATATAACAAACTGAACTCACCAACAACAACAGTACAGACAAAATATTTGCATTAAAAAAAATATTTTGCAAACTGCAAATCATGTTTATGTTTTGAAATCATGTTTTTGGCATGTGGCGCCACCTACCGCCGTCTACCAATCATTGCAGTCAGCAGAGTCTCAGCTGCCGAGCAACCACGGGTTGCCAGTTACGTCAGAAAACGTAAAAGACCTCTGTATTTTGAATTTGAACTGTTTTCGGCCACATTCTTACATATGGCACCTTTAAGATTATTAACAGTTAATGTGTTCAAAATGTTGATAAATCAGTGGAGAAATGACAGTAAAAAAAAAAAAAATGCTATAATATGAGACTTATATTATAACTTTGGCTGTCGTAGGTCCTGGGCTCCAAACAAACAATTTCTCAGCAGTTAATTGCATAGGAAGTACTGAATATGTCTTATTTTGTAGGTTTTTTTTAAACCCCCTACATGAACACACACCAGCTCTGTTTAATCCTCTGGTGAGATGGACCAGATCTCTATCAGCGTGTGTTTATGAATCAAAGTGAGCTGTCTCGTCACGATTTAAATATGTTCAGCGTGTGTTTCTCAAGAATGGAAACAAGTGACGGGGGGGGGGGGGGGGGGGGGGAGCAGACGGAGCGTGACGCAGAGCACAATGCAGAGGCGTCTGTCGGTGGTGCCCCTGTTTCCAAACATAGAGCTCGATAGGAAGTCTGATACACGCCGAGCCTCCTGCTCTTGTTCATCTTGTGTGGTGACATTTTATTGGATAAGGACACAATCGGCGCTCTATGGCCGGCGACAGAGTGGGAGTGAGAAGAAGACGACGAAGAAAGAAGAAAAAACTTGAAGCACCTGTAGTTAAACACAATGCACGGGCTTTGAAAAAAAAAAAAAAAAAAAAAACAGAGAAGAGAGGAATTTTTGCAGACTGGGCCAAGTCACGTCTTCACGGCGTCCGAGACAGAGAGATGAAAGAAGGTGGACGGGGAGGGGGAGGGAACCTGGACGACTGCCTGCTACTGACAGGATCCCAACCAGGCAAGGCTTCCTGAAAACCCCAACCAAACACCGGGCCGTAGGGTTGTTGAGGTTGGATGCAGTCGCAGACAGCTGTTACGAACCACATCATCATCATCATCATCATCATCATGGCCCAGAGTGGAGAGAGAGAGAGGTACGAGCCCCAGATGCCTCTGATATGGAAAACAAAAAGACGTAAAAAAGATGTTTACCCAAGAGTTTCGCGAAACGTCACAAGGCCTCAGCCAAGATGAACAAGATTCTTGACGAGGTGCTGCTCAACAAGGTCCACTTCCTGTGGCGTTGACGGCTCATTTACGATCAACGGAGAGCTGAATGATTTGTTTACTGAGCATCCGGACGGCTCGTGTTTTTTTTGTTTTTTTTGTTATGACTCGGGTGATAAGCTTCTGCATGATAGGGTCGATGGTGGAGATAAGCGAATGTTTTTCTCTGTCTGGTGTCTTGGTGGCCGGGAGTATTGTGTCCCCGCTTTTTGTTGTTGTTGTTGTAGTCGGCTACAAAACATCAGCGTGAATAATAAGGTCTTAGATGATTGTGATAGCGGTGTTTTGTCATGTGACAGGTATGTACAGTAATATGATGGTTGATGAGTCACAGACACACAGGAGCAAACCAAACTAAACCTTTTCTTTTCTTGTTGTGACTGATTATTTATTTTCAATCTGTGAAGACAAAGAGGAATAACTGGGATTTTATTGTTTACTCACTGAGTCAACAATCCAAACAACATATTCCAATATCCCACAGATTTACATTTCAGTGTCAATTTGGACATTTTATAACAATTGCTTTCAAATTAAACCAATGTCGGACAGAACATCTTCTTCTTTGAAGGTTAAATGTTGGCTCAAATCAAAGCTAAACCTATTGATTCTTACTGTTATATGTATTTGTGTGGATTTTTATAGTGCATTTTACACGTAAAAGCCCAATTATAAGAACTAGAGTTGCACATTATCAACTACTATAAACATTTTGTGACAAAAAAAACTGTATTGTCCGTGTTAAATAAATAAAAATAAGTGGGTTTTATTTGTTTGTTTTACTTCCTGTTCCTTGTGTCTTTCTAATGATTATACCTTATTAGTCACATCTGTGTCGTGTCTCATTTATTTCCTTCCTCCCGTGCCACTTCATTTGATCGCATACTCATGTTATACAACACATAAGTGTCAACTGTACTCGTGCGTTCTAAAAAACATATATTAAAGGCGCCATATGTAAGAATGTGGCCAAAAACGGTTACTACATTCAAATTCAAAATACCGAGGTCTTTTAGGTTTCGTTTTCTGACGGAACTGGCAACCCGTGGTTGCTCGGCAGCTGAGACTCTACTGACTGCAATGATTGGTAGGCAGCGGTAGGTGGCGCATCATGCCAAAAGATGATTTCAAAACATAAACATGATTATAATAAAAACCACCCCTGTGCCTGAGAATGCAGCAAGCGAGCACTCTGTGAAAACAACATGGCCGCCATAGCGTGCTAGCATACAATTATGCAATCTTACTAGAATTTGTTCTTCATTTTATGTTTCTGCTCAACATATTTTTTCTAATTATAAACTTGTTTGTAACACTTTTTAAAAACAGTCACTCTCCCACACCAAAGTCCATAGAGAAAACGTTCGTTTTTATCTCACTGTGACACAGGAGCTTCTGCTCTACGACCGCCTCGTTTACTAAGTTTGAGTCACGTAGAATAATCTGAACAAAGAATTTCAAATGCTGGAGTCACAAAATAACACGTTTTAATGCACTGACGGAGACAGAAGTGCACGAACGACTCCTGTGTGCTGTGAAAGTGCAGTTTCCAGCTTGGAAAAGGCTGCCTAACGGTGACATAAAGTCAGCAAACATATTCTTAAAACAGCATACACTCAAGCTGGGGTGGGTTTTATTTGTTAAGCATTTTTATTATCCTGTTATAAAAAGCTATTTTGCCCTGTGAGAGCACGTCTGCCTGTGCCACACTGGCTTTAGGCGAAAAAGGAGGGCAAAGGGCATGAACACGAACAAGTCATAAGTCAAACTCTTGAAGGTTTTCCCACTGTAATCAGTAGCGTAAAAAAAAAAATGAAAATAACAGAACATAAACAAAACCCACACTGCTGCATTTCACTTGGCAGCTGCGGCGCTTGTATTTTTCCTCCTCTTCCCCTCATTCTAATTTGAGTTGGCATCCATTTCCAAACCCTTTATTTATCCAGAGAGGGCTTTTGCTGAGCACAACTGCTGTTTTTCGGCAACACCTCACTTCGCACCCACACGCGGGAGCTGTAGTCATCAGTTTTTATGTGTAAAAAAAAAGAAAAAAGAAAAAAATGTATTGCACTGTCCTTCTCACACACTTTGATGGTATCTTACCTTTGGGTGGTTTGAAACTTTCATGTGTAATCAGAGCTCAAAGTCCCACGAGGCGCACTACCTTCGCTAAAAAATCATAAAGTATTATTGCATGGTTTTCATAATGGTGACAAACAACGGCCGAGTGTGTGTGTGTGTGTGTGTGTGTGTGTGCGTGTGTGAGAGAGAGAGAAAGAGAAATCCGAGGCAAGGAAACACAAAGAGAGGTTTGTCTATCTTTTCAAAAAGTCACAATATCATTTAATATAAAACACCTTTAAATTGAACATAATGATGAATCTTTGATCAGCAGTTCCATCGATCCTTGACCACTTTAACACCGCGGTCGGGGAGTAGGAGGAGGAAGAGGAGGAGGAGGAGGAGGAGGTGGAGGAGGAGGAGGAGCTCGACCTTGATAGTGGCTGACTTCAATGGTACGTCCGAATGCACACAGAAAAGTTTCGAAACATGCATTTACTACATTGTACAAAGTCAAAAGCGAAAAAACGGGAGGTTTTCTCTTTTTATTTTGCCATTCGTGGCAGAAAGTCTCTGCCGCCTCAGGAGGTGGGGGGAGGAGGAGGAGGAGGAGGAGGAGGAGGAGGAGGGATCCAGAGGCAAAAGAGGGTTGGGGTTGGGGGGTTGGGGGGTTGGGGGGGGCAGTCTTGGTAGTTGGGCATGTACACAGGTGTCCATTTGTTTCCTGGCACTTAGCGGATAAAGTGCCCTCCTCTCTTTTAGACCGTCAGCTGAAGGGAAAGCGGAAACGTGGTGTGAGGCAGGAAAATGACTCAACAATACTTTGCAATACACTTTCACGACACAACACTTTAATTGTGATAAAAACAGCAGCGTCAGTGGCTGGCTCCTGCGCAAGTAACAGATAGCCGTTTCCCCTCGAACTCAACATGCTGTTGCTGGTAACGATCAATGAGCGATGGGAAGCGTGATGTCCATTCAAATATCTCTTTTTCCCCAAAGCAAGCATCACTTTCCTGTATCTATTCAACAATCCCATAAATGCAGCCGCATTCCTGTTCCTGTGCCATTCATACTGATGTCACCGACACACACACACACACACACACACACACACACACATTCAGACTACAGATGCCACAGAGGTGACGGAGGTCACCTTATTGTCTTCTGCCCAGGGCTGCAGGTTCTGCAGGGCGTAGAGTGAGGAGTTGTGCAGGCAGAGAGGGTCCGGCTGCATGGGCTGGCTCAACGTCTTCTGGAAGGCTTCCTGCTGGAGCTGCAGCATCAGCCTGTTGGCCTGTTGCCGCTCCGCCTCTCGCTCTTCTGCAGTCTGTCTCCTGGGTGGAAGGAGGGACAGGGAGAGAGGGAAAAGAGAGAGGAGCAGAGGAAGATTTAAGACCTATATGGTGCTTACTTTTATTAGGGGCACGTACACGAACATCAATTAATGCCCCTCCACGCAAAAACACACACAAACCAACACACACACACACACACACACACAGCAGCCTCTGCAGCAGATATATTCATGGTCAGGACTTTGGTTTGGCATAATAAAAATATATAGAAGATATGGATGAATAAACAAAAGTTAAAAAATAAGTGGTGAATGTGAATCTCATGCGTTTATGACTGAATTTTCTGCACTTTACGTTCTTTTATCTTGCTCTGACTCTCTCCACCCTTTCTTTCCACCATTTTTCCTTTCACCCCAACCTGTCTAGGCACATTGCCGCGCATTTTTGAGTCTGGATGCCTCGTGTTTGCTCGTTGTGCTATGGACAGTGCCTTGAGATAATGTATGCCGTGATTTGCCGCTATACAAATGAAATTTCATTGACTTTCATTGAATTTTACGCTAACTATTTTTGTTTACTATCGCTCCTTTTATCATTCCGTACTTTTCCAAATCTTAAATGTCAATTTGTCTTCATGTAAAGCACATTGAGTTGCCCTTGTGTATAAAATGTGTGATACAAATAAAGTTGCCCCGCCGACTACACATTAATATATAGGTATAGGCAATATGTAAAAATGTAGGGCATGTTAACGGCGGTTAGCGTCAACACATCAACACGTGACGCGTTTCCATGACGTCTGACCGGTTATTTGTAGCGCTGCTCTTTTCGTTTAATAAACAGACCGCTCCAGTTTGACTCTAGGCGTGCTAACGCTAAAGGAGCTAATGCAGCTAACGGAGCTAATGCAGCTAACAGAGCTAATGCAGCTAAAGGAGCTAACTGGTAAACAGTGCCTGGACTTCGGTGCCCATAAACATGACATCGCGCGCCCCTTTTTCCCGTCAGTCATCATGGAAACGCGGCATGCGTTAATGTACGCTAACGTTGACGCCGTTTAACCGCTGTTAACGCGTTAGCGTGCCCAGCGCTATAAAAATGCCATCATAAATTCTGAGCACAAATCTGAGAGAGAACTAAACTTCTGTAGTTTTGTGGCCTTGGGGAAATCTAGTCCACGCCGAACACATTGCCCAGTGATAAGGATATGGCGCCTCCTACTGGCTGTTCGACTGAGCAGCTGCACATACCCATGACCCTTTGTTGGAAATGTCGCATTGTAACAGCAGCATATGAGAATTTACTAAATAAAAAGAGAAGTGAGCGACCCCTACGTAAGATTCAAAGATGGCCGCCACGAGAGCGCAACAATTTTGACACAATTCTCAAACTCAACAACAATTGAACTCCTCGACCGCAATAAGCAATAAGCGGATGCGCTGAAATCGTGGCAAAGCACAAGGCGGTACAAGTAAAAAAAAAAAAAGAATCACATCAAATCTGTTTGTGTGTGTTTGATTGTTTGTGTGTAAACCGGCGGCGAGGCGAACATCCGTGTTTACCGAGCACCTGTGCCCCCGTCGCCCCAGCTCCAGGCTCCACGACAGCTGATCAAGATGAGTGACAGGTGCTGGTGAGGGAACGTGACTAACGCCTGGGGGGAGGAGGGAACCGAACACTTCCTGCCTCAAGCATCTGTTTTGTTTTTGTGTGTTTTTCCCTCTTAGCAGCATATGTGAACAGTAACATAACCACCTCCCCCATATGTTGTTGTTGTGTCAGTACAGTTCTGGCACTGGTCGCGCAGATGTGTGTGTGTTTTTCCTGAAACACAATGGAAGAGTGAATGTGTTTGTGTGCGTGGAACAATCCAGACGGAGACACTGGGGTTTAATTTAGACTCAGCTGGATTATAACTTATAAATGAGACGATTATATATTAAAATAACGCCGTGAAATGCTGCTTTTTCCCCTCCTCATATAGTAATTGGAACATTTCCTCCTCAGTGCAGTCTATATCAACGTCAGTGAACGAGAACACGTCGAAGAATTACGATCCGCTAATAAAATAATGATAGCAATAAAGCAAACGGATAAAGAAAGAAGGAAAAATGCAAAACGACAGGAGCGAATCGGAGGCAAACACACCTTTCGAAGACGACTCTTTCATGCACACCAACCTCCATCCATTAGCCACACATTATTGTTAACAGCATTATCATAATCCGGTTTGCTGCCTGTTGATTCGATCATCCTCTTGTTACTAGCGTAGTCGTCACGCAAAGACATCGCTCATGCTCGTCCTATCGGCTGCTGCACGCCACAGGGAACGCCATAAATCTCATAAATAAAAAAAACAAAAAAAAAACACACACACACGGAGAAATCAAGTCAAATCCCCCCTGTTACTCACGACAGTTTATTTTAAGCCGTTTCTGTTTCATTGCCGCAGAGCCTGACTGATGGTTTATTTTTGTGGCTTAAATTCTCATTCTCCATCGAAGCAAATCTCTTGTTTATTTAGGGACAACAGTCCCAGATAAACCAAAGTCCTAAAACACAGTTCAGGTTAAAGCGGTTTGTGTGTGTGTGTGTGTGTGTGTGTGTGTGTGCGTGTGCATTAAATTCAAAACTAATTATAAAAAGCTTTAGGATCATTTAAACATTAAAAGCCCTTTAGGTAATTCAGCTGCTTGTAATGTGCCTTTGAAACATGCGTCCTGCCCCTTTAACGAAGGGCAGGGCATCATAATTTGATTTCCTACTCATTTACTTGCAAATGGCTATAAACAACAGTTAGAGTTAAGCAGTGTGTGTGTGTGTGTGTGTGTGTGTGTGTGTCTGTGGACTTGGCAGTCAATTCCTCCTGTGAGTGTTTCACTATTGCTTTGGACAGCAGTTTTCTAAAAGGCCTTTCAGGAGCAACGGGAGTGATTGTGCTTGGTCAAGCGAACTGGCCTCGACTGGAAGCTCAGCTAAGCAAAATAGGTGTTGTGTTGTACGACGCCTCGGATGTTAGTGATGGTAGGGGGAGGGGGGGTATTCTACTTTAGTTTAAAGCTACGGTAAGTCGGTCATCTGTTTCCCCGAATTGCTCTTTTGTCTTACTCGCTGAAAGTCCTTCGCCAGTGTCCTTTACCGACGTTAATAAACACAGGCCGGCGTCACGATACGGTAATAAAGATGACAAATCTTATTTCTTTTTTGTTTTGGCTGCACGGAATGTTTGGATGCACCAGCATTAACCTACGTGCCAAAGTGCCTACCCTGCACATGCTCGCGCAGGGTGTGACTGCGCGGAGTCGACATAACAGCGGCTTTCGCCACTGAAGCAGAGACAGCAGCAAGTAAGTCGTGGAAGAACCGTCGTCCGGTTCCCACCACAGATTATGACTTCTAGTGTTTTTGGGTCAGAGCTAAATAAGGGTTAGGGTTAGGGTTTGGGGTCAGTGTAGACCACTATAGCTCGCTTTTCCAGACTGACCAACCCTACCAAAGCTTCAAAAGGTCCAGTGTGTAACGTTTAGGGGCAAAGGTCATACTGTCCACATCTACATCTGTGCCTGCTGAGGTCTTCTAGGGTCCACGTGACATACGTTTCAACACTAGGGCTGAACGATTCTGAATAAACATCCCATTGCGGTTATTTTGACGGGAATTGCGATTGCGGTACGATTTTTCGAGATATCAGAGAGATCGATTTCTTCCGAAAAACATTACCGTGTGATATTTGCGCAGATCTGTGTGAGACAAAGGCATCTTCTCTTAAGACTGTAGAATAAGACGTGTGTAGAACGAGACAATAGTTCATTCTAAAATGATGCTTAGACACAGTTTTGGTATTGCGCCTCCTGGGCGAGCACTTTTTAAACCAGAGGCGTCAAACCCTACGCAGGTAGGCTAGGCTAGCCCTGGTATGCTGTAGCACAAAATTTTTCAGTCCAGTTGGTGCTCTCGTGTCCTTGTTTTGGTCAAGAAGAGTCAAGGAAGAACGCGGTAACCATGGAACCTTACTGGTACCCACACGGTTACAACTCAGCCGTTGAACCACGGGAGTGTACGAAGTATGACCAGAGCCGCTTACATTTCCATTCCTAGTAAAACATGAGGGTTCGCCCATATACACTCAATCTCACGTTCCATTCCAGTAGCTTGCCAGAACCTCCCCTAAGAGGACTCGATGTACAGACTGTCCTTCTCTGCAATTTGGATGTCAAGTGTCCACATTGCCGTCTTCCTTGGTGTCTCTTTTGACCAAAAACAAGAGTGCACAACCAACTGGATTGGAAAGTTAGCCTTGGGTGATTAAAAAACAGACCAAGGTTCTTGGGTTTGTTCGCGAATGTCGAGATTTAAGTCACTCGGACGCATAGTGGACATCCGCTCATGCACGGACAAGGAAACTATGAATCTATTAAAACAGGCTAAAATTGCTTGGTTTAACCCATTAATATGAACCATCTTGAGACGACACAAAAGAACGAAGGTAAAACCAACATAAACCAACAAAGAAGAGAGAGAAAATGTCTCAAAGGGTGTTTACATTACAAGGCTACCGTAGTTCCCTGACACCACTTTAGAAAGGGTTGCAATCTGCACTCTCACCAATAGATGTCACCACTTCTTACACACTGGGATTGTAAGACACCAAAACCAGAACCGGCCTCTGACAACAACAACGCCAAGGGAACCATCATTGGTGGAATCTTACCGCCATTTTGTCCTTCTGTTCTGGAACCAGGTCTTGACTTGCGCGTCCGTCATCTTCAGGGCCTTGGCCAGCGTGGCGCGCTCGGCCGACGCCAGGTACTTCTGCCGGTGGAAGCGTTTCTCCAGCTCGCAGATCTGGACGCGGCTGAAGGAGGTGCGAGGCTTTTTCCTCTTGGGCGGCGTCCGGTTCTGGTACGGGTGGCCGATGCGACGGGTCACAGAGAAGGGCGACAGGGCGGCTGAAAGGAGGATTTATCGGAGGTGAGTTGAACAGTCGGGGGAAGCGTTAGCAATTAAGATGAATGTCTAGAAGCATCTTGGTGGTTATTTCCTCTTCTAAACTGTCATAATCTTTCAAATTAAAACGTTTTCTCTGGAGCTTTTGTCTGCGTACATTCATGGTCGGAACAATTATTTTACTTTCTGTCCTAATTCTGGAAAAAAACCCACATTGTTTTGGTTGGGGAGTCTAAGAAAAGGCCCAGAGGCTGCCAAGTGAAGACGGGTAATAAATAATTACTACTGCAATTTGCTCGCAAGATTTTAAAAACCACTTTCGGCAAATTAATGTGTCCAAGTTCCTGTACTTTTAGAGTGTATTACTGTATACTTTTCCTTTATGAATACTGCATTTTATTGTTCTTTGTTTTTCCCCCTGCATAAACACTGCGTTTAAATTAATTCACCTAATTGTGGGCGACCACAGATAGTCGTAATTGTTGTAATTAATTGCTGCGTAAATCGTGGAAATAGTGTGTGGTGCAAATAGCAAAGGGGGGGGAAACACTGGAATATGCGGTGATATACGTTACAAAAAGATGAGGCACAATCAAAAACAGAGCATACACGGGAGGGATGCAGTTCAACATCATGTGTGACACAAATGGGTGATGGGTTTGGTGGGGGGGTTAGGGATGTGTTGAGGTCGGGTGACTCACCTGGGCAAGCCCCCTTTGGGAAAGGATAGTCTGCTAGAAGGCCATGGCCATTGTCTCGCAGGTGAGCGAGCTCGGGGTAATAGCATTTGGCTAACGTCTCCACAGTGCTCCAGACAGGGACCCTGCCGATGTCTCCCTTGGGGAGAGGACAGAGGGACCCGGCGGCCCCCAGCGCCCCCGTGGCCTCTCCGGCTCGGCTCTCCTCTGCCTGCTCCCCTAAAGGAAAGGGAGACACAGTCAGGTCCCACATCTGGAGCATGGCGGCGGCAGCAGCAGCAGCAGCAGCAGCAGCCACCGCCGCCGCCGCCGCCGGTCAAGCACCAACAGCTAATCACATGAAGCACGGCCTGAACCATGAACACAGGCTACTTTAATGTTATTTACTGCCTCTTAAGTTAAGCTTTTCTAGAGAGAAAAAAAAAAAAAGTGAAATTGTATCGTGAACAACAAGCAGAGTCAGTTTGTCAATGTCATGGAGGTCAAAATGTGATTTTACTGCATTTCTATCATGTTTTAAACAAAAGCAAAAGTGTCATTTTACTTTTAGCGTGTGTTTTCTATCTTGGACACTTGTTTTCTTTATGCTTTTTTGTTTGTTTTGTTTATTATCAGATATGTAACACATTTTTTTGACATCACACATATAAAAAATTCAAACATTCTTCCATAATACACACATTAAAAACATTACATGCATATATACATTTTCTGTAGATCCATATCATACTGTGTGTTTTTGCTGCCCGATGACTTCACTTTCACATATCACTGTATCTGGGTATTAATAACAAACTTATCCTCTCTGCATCATAAAATATCTATGAATCCTGTCTATTTTGTCAGCCTTGGGTAAACAGAAGATCAATAAATGTAACGAGATCGTTTTTGGCCATAGATCCACTCCCAGGCCACATTCTCATTTTGAAGAGGAATGGAAATGAACGACAATCTCTCTGTGTGTGTGTGTGTGTGTGTGTGTGTGTGTGTGTGTGTGTGTGTGTGTGTGTGTGTGTGTGTGTGTGTGTGTGTGTGTGTGTGTGTGTGTGTGTGTGTTTGTGTGTCTGTGTCATTCCTCCCCAGCATGCTGTTGTGTCGGCTGTCTTACAGGGTGTTGATTTGGTTTTGTTTTGTCAGAAAAGCTCACCAGGAGCCAAAATGAATATGAAAACATCTGCATACAGGTGTCAGCCCCGAGGGCCTGCTGCTGCTGCTGCTGCTGCTGCTGCTGCTGTTTGAGCAGCTTAAAATAAAAATAATTTGCTTACACACACAGACACACACTCAGAGACACAGACATTGACAATTTGGAAAGGGAAATGGAACATGAAGCCATTACGTGCTCAGTCAGTTTGTCCGTTTCCAGGGAGCTGCTGGTGAATATGCAGCAGCAGCAGCAGCAGATGATGATGATTTGTGTAGTGAAGATAAATGTGTGTCTGTTTACAACATAAAGTTTACGTTATCTGATGTGAAAACATAAGCAGCACAGACGTCAGCGTGGAGCACCTGAACATACGTTTGCTCTTCTGCTCAAATTATCTCCTAAATCTCCTTTAAAAAACAAACGTTTTAAACATTTCTATGTTATTGAATGTTCAGTTTTTCGTCACGTTCTCGTCGTTTTTTTTAATTCTCTACTTTCATTCTATTATTATGCCGTGAAGCATTGTGTCGCCTAGTAATGTGTGTGTGTCTAAATTAAGCTGTACAAATTACAGTACAATATTATTATATTATACTATATTGAGTTAGTATGGTTCAAGTTTATCGGTCTACAACCGTCTGTGGCGCCACATTAAGTCGTACATTCCAAATACAAACAACAATTTAAAAAGAAAGAGAGTTCAAACTGAGTCCTAATTATGGGGCAATTACATTAACTTTAACAAATCTTTACAAATTAACTATTTTTATTACACTTTTACAAAGGTGTTTCTTGTGTAAATCGAAAAACACCTTCGCGTTTACATGTCATTTAGCTGAATCTGTTGTTTCCCTATATTTTCTCATCGTATTAACCATACATTGTCTTCATATATAGATATCTCTCTCTCTATATATATATATATATACAGATATATATATATCCCTGCTCCTGCTCCCAGCAGCAGCAGGTCAGGTCTGGTTGAATAATAATACTGCATTACATGGCTATTTCAGCAGGCCATCTGCAGGCTGCAGGCTCCCAGGCTAATGGACCAGGGCTCACATGCATGTGAGCACGTTCAGAACCCAGCAGCAGCAGCAGCAGCAGCAGGACGGGGCAGCTATGCAGCTGCACACACACACACACACACACATACACACACACACACAAACACACAGAGCGACCGTGCTTTGTCCAAAAACACTGATCAATAGAAGGTGAATAGTCACGCTTTTAATGCTGTGACTGAAGGTGTGATGAGGGAATCAGATCACATTTATTCACTGCTATTATTACAAGCACTTTATACGCATGCATGTATATGTATATATCTATAGTATATATATATAGTGTCCAAATTCAAATTCCGAAACAACAAAATGCTCAAATAGCAAAGCCTGCAACTTAATTATGGTCTTTTTAATTGTTCTGTTTTATCTTAATATAAATATATGTAGTTACGGATCATATCTTTACATTTTCATCCTGGTATAAGAAAGTAGAAGAGTTCATCTGGATATAAAGCATAAAAAAAAAGTATATTATAATTCCAAATATTTATTTACTGACTTTAAACTTTATTGAGCTTCTACTATAAAATATAACATAGTTTATTTTTTATCTGCTGTGTCATTTGCATATAAAGCTAGTCCACTGAACGACTGCATTAGGGTTCGCACAATTAATCGCAAAACTAATTGAAATCACAATAAGTGTAATATTTACAGTTTAAAAGACACTGCAGTTGTTTGTGAGGATAAAATTCAGCACAAATCTCACTCTTTAGACAACAAAATATGTCCCGATTTTACAGTTTTTTATGGTTTTGTTATATTTTCTTCACGACAAATGACAATGTGATTTATTTGCAACTTTAAACTACATTAAATATGTATATAATGACACTAAATGTCATTAAGTGTTAAATGTTAAGTGAGGTTAAGTATAAGGTGCCACCATGTTAATTTGTCATACACTTTTCATTGCACACACATACAAATTTATTTAGAAAATATAGGTGATAGTATTACCATCACATTTTTTTAAACATATAAAGTTCTTATTTGCTATAAAGACAAGAAACTGTCATAAAAGTCCACATTAATGGTCCACAAAAGTGACAAAATCCAGCCTTAAAAAAAACCTCATTACATAATGAAATGACCTTTAAATGTGTTTTTTCTTCATGACTAATAGTTAACCTGAGCAGCCTGGAAAACAGTTAAACTGCTAATGGAGCCGAAAACGTGGAAAATCTAATTCAGGAGGAGGAGGAGGAGATTATGAGAAATAATCCCAAAATTCTGTCTCATTTGTTGAACAAATAAGGAGCAAAAAGAGCCGTGATGCTAAATGTGCTGCTGCTGTAATACAATTTAGCATAAGCATATCAAAAAAAATAAAATGCCACCGTGGAGAATATGTTTCCCATAATAAAACCACTTATACTTAATAACACTTCTCTGTGACAGCGCCTCCCTTCCCCTCTGCGGATATTACCTTTGTAGCAATCTAATAAATATATCCGTGAAGGATTCTAAAGGGGATATTGAAATATAACATGAACATATATTGCTATTTATTACACTATACGGGACCAAAGAAAAGAAAAAAGGAAAAGAAGGAAAGAAAGAAAGAAACAGACGCTGTTCTCTGTCACAGGGAGACGCGCGTGCAGGACACGCGAGGAGAAGCAGTGGGCACGAGGACACCGAGGCTCCAACACGGAAATTAAATAACAATAATAATCATAATAATAAAATCACATTTTCTCTGCCGCTGCTGCTGCTGCTGCTGCTGCCATTAAAGCTCACACTGTGATTTATACTGAGGAGAAAAAAAGAAAAGCGGCTTTAATTAGGTTTTTTATTGCTGCTGAGTGGCACGTGCTCCATAATGACCGTTATTATCATTATTATTATTATTATTATTACTATTGAGACTTTGTAAGTCACATATTGATGTTTGTTTTCTGCTGCAAATATAAAGTATGTTTTTTTTTGTGATGAGCAGAACAATTTGAAGTTTTTTCACGTTATAATTTTAATTTATTTAATTGGTTGGTGTTGGAAAAAAACGCGTTTGGAGCGTTTTGTTTAAACGTAAGAAAATACTATACTATTTTTTGTAATTACTTTTTTGGGGGGAGGGATTTTGTTTTGCTTTTTGTTTATTTATTTTCGGTCTCTTTTTGTGTTTATTTAATGTATTTATTTCTGCGACTTGATTAGTTTAGCTTACTTGGGACTTTATTGACCCCAAAGTAACATTTACAAAATAGTAAATAAAGTAATACTAATACGATTATATATATATATATATATATATATATATATATATATATATATATATATAATAGTAATAAGATGGAATAAGATGGAAAATAAGATGGAAAAAAAGACTATAAATACCAAAAAGGGTTAGAAAGCGAAATTAAAACCAAAAATAATATAGGAACATACAGAAAATACTTTTAAAATATTATCAGTGTGTTTAAATAGTGCCGAGGTTGTATGAACGAGTGCAGTGGCGCGAGATTATTACACATATTTATTTTAATTCACCAATATACAGACACTACTGAGCTAGAACAATAGTAATAATATGATATAATAATAATAATAATATAAAATGTAAGTGATAATGAAATATAAATAAAAACGTAAACTGTGCGTAAAATCCAGAAGAGACTTCTCTGGTAATACAGCGCGCTCTATTTTTAGACGCGGATTTATTGATGCCTTAATAAAACCGGGTCTTAATCCAGTGCGTCGGTCTGAAATAAACTCCCCGTGATTTACTGCGTCACTTCAGGCGCATTGTGGCGCGTGTCAGGGTGAGAAATGAGGCGAAATCTGCGGGGTTTCATTTGCACGAACAGGTGGAAGAGAAAGAGCCGAGGGTGTGAGGAAGAGAGAAGGAGGATTCTTTTGGCAACGTGTTGATGCTTTTTTTTCTGTTGTTGTTGTTGTTGTTGTTCTTGTTGTGATCGGGTTTCAAGTTGGAAGGCGAGGAAGAAAAAGAAGGAAGAATTTAAAAGTGAAGAGAGAGGATTTGATTAACGGCCTTTTAGAGAAAAACACAGGCTAATTCTGGACCGTGTGTGTGTGTGTGTGTGTGTGTGTGTGTGTGTGTGTGTGTGTGTGTGTGTGTGTGTGTGTGTGTGTGTGTGTGTGTGTGTGTGTGTGTGTGTGTGTGTGTGTGTGTGTGCGTGTGCGTGTGCAGATCCTGTGCTGATCAATACAGTGGGAAAAGAGATATAAGCTGCGAAATAATTACAGCGACACAAAGCTGAGAGAGAAATTAAACGAGAGGCCCTCGGTGACTATGAGTAAAATTGATAAGCCTATTTACACTGTATCTTTTTGCAGTTTGACATATCGTCCCCCAGTATTTAATAATTAATCGGCAGAAAGAAACGGAATGGTGAATATTTAATGGCGTGCAGGAGGAGGAGGAGGAGGAGGAGGAGGAGGAGGAGGTGGTGTTCTTCATTTTCATCTTCAAAAACGATGAGGTCATGAGAAAAAAAAAAAAAACACTCAATGCAGACTGTCCCAGCCCCTCCTCCTTCTAAAGAGGAAAATAAATAAATAAAATATAACATGACATAAAAACACAAAGAATAAACTCGTGTTACCATAGCAGCAGCTTCAAAAATAATGTGAAAATGTGCCCTTTAAGAAACTAATATTACGATTAATGCTAATTTCCTCCTTGTTATTCTCCAAAAAATACATTTATTTTTAGGTTTAATAATTTAAATGTGTATACATATCCGGAGTTTGTTTAATAATTTAAATGTGTATACATATATATTAAAAACACATAAGTGTTTAGTGTTAAAGATACAAAAGCATATAAATAAATAAATAAATAATAAATGATTTAAAGTCGCCATTTACAGGCTGAAACCACACGAGTAACTGATATTTATAACGAATAATCATTGGTTTATTAGTGAATTTCTTTTGTTTGTTTTTATTTTATTTTTTAAAATTACAGTATTAATGCCTCTTAAAAATGAGGACATTCAATTCTATTGAATTAAAAAAAAATGTTTCCATAGAAGCTATTGTTGTCATATTATATTCACAGAAACTGCAATTATGCTCATTTTAATTTAGGGTAATAGAATATGCTATATGGAAAATGTGTACAAAGGCGTATGATTGTAATAATAATAATAATTATTATTATTATTATTATTACTATAGGCTGTTTTGTGAACTTTTATCTGCCAGGTGTTTGTATTTAAGAGTGTTTTTGTCTAGTTTTCAAAGAAGAAGAATTAAAAAGAAAAAATGAGAAAATTCATTCATTCATTCATTCATTCTCACGGAAAAAAACAGGAAAAAAACCGGGGAACGTTGTTATCCGTCATCCGCTGTAAATGGAGAGTGATGGTCCAATACTGATTCATCAGCGTGTCCATGTCAATTTCTGCTCTCGTTTATCAGGCTGCCCCTTCCAGCATAATAAAACTGACTCTCTCTCTCTCTCTCTCTCTCCCTCTATGTGTGTGTGTGTGTGTGTGTGTGTGTGTCTGTGTGTGTGTGTGTGTACATTCACAGATTCGTTATAGATTATAATCCACAAGAAGATGAAATCACCAGAGCCTGTTAGGCCCTGACAGTCCAGACACAAATCACATGTGGAAAAACACACAGTTACATCACTGTTATTATTGTTATTATCCATTTGAATTAAAAAAAATAACAACAACTCACACACACACACACACACACACACACATACACAGACGCAGACAAGTTGGGATTAGTTGTCATTTACCTGTTAATCTGTCTTTGGCGAACCTCCTACTGCTCTCCATCCACGGAAATGTGAAGTTGGCCGCGTTGCCCATCCCCATCCCGGGCACCGACGGGATGCCGGGTCCGATGCCCGGCGGATGCGCGGAGGGGGGCGGATGCGGCGCGGCTGCGGCGGCGGACGGCGGCGGCAGAGGCGGCATGGGTCTGTGCGCCGGCACGCGGATCACGCCGCCGGCTCCTCCGCCTCCAACTCCGCCGCCACCGCCACCGCCGCCGCCGCCCGAGTTCACGTTAACGTTCATGTTCATGTTCATGCTGACGTTCATGTTCATGTTGACGTTGTAGGAGCCCGCGAGCCCCGCCGCCGCCGCCGCCATGGAGCAGGCCGGGTTGTAGACGCTGTTGTAGCCGTTGCTGTAGACGTTGGAGGCCAGCGCGTAATCCGGGTCGCCGGTCCGGTTGGGCAGCATGCAGCCGCTGGACTGATCCGAGCTGTTCAGGATCTGGTCGATGCCGAAGCTGATGGGTTCATGCTGCTGCTGGTGCGTCTGGTTCACCTCCTCGATCCCGGTGTGCTCCATACTTGTATCTTATATGTTTGGTTTTTTTTAACAGTTATCAGTGTAAAAAATAAAATAAAAATAAAAATCACGCCTCGGTGTTTGAAATGTTTCTGCAACACTGGGTTGATTTTTTGTTTGGGGCCTTTTCTGCTCCCGGGAAACCGGTTACGCGCCCAGCGCTCTCCAAAACCTTGCCATTATCTGTGTCCAGCGTCTGTGGCATCGGCTGCGTCCTAAATTAAATGCTTATCCGTGGGACTAAGAAAGAGCGTATCCATCTTTACCAGCGCGCGTTTCCCCTCGAGAGGAACAAACCCAACAGCAGCAGGAGCAGACGCTGGATGTCGGATCCTCACAGTATTTACACACAGAAATCCGTGATTTCTTTCTCTCTTCTTTTTTTTTGGAGAGGAGGGGGACGCAGCTTTTTGTTTCTTTCAGCAGCCGGTGACGATCCACACACACACACACACACACACAAACACATACACACATACACTCACACTCCCTCAGAGTGAGAAGACGTGCAAGCTCCGTCGCATCGAAAAATCAAAACAGGACACAAACAAAAAAACAAAACAAAAGGAAGAAAAAGCAGCAGAGCAGGAGAAGCGACAGCGCTGAGCGGAGCTGAGCTCTCGAGCTGCTCGGTAATTGGAGGCGGAGAGAGAGCGAGTGAATGAGTGAGTGAATGGACGAGCGCGTTTCAGCAGGTGAGACGAGCCTCTGCGTAAAAGCTGCCATTCGGTCATCCAGACAAACCTCCATCCCCTCCCTCTCGCTCTCTCTCTCTTTCTCTCTCCCTCCGCCTCTCGCGCTCTCTCTCTCTCCACGTCTTAAAGAACCCGCAGCTTTTTCTATCTTTTTGTTTTTTTTATATTATATGATTTTTTTTTTTGAATTTCATTTTATTTTTTTAAATCCGTTCAAAAAGGAGTTTTCATGCTTTTTTTTCAATGGAGATGAGGCTCGGGTCAAATCTATATGATTTATCATTGTTCAGAATTGTTATAATAAAAAAACATTACACATTATATGTGTGTATGTATGTATATATATATATACATATATACATATATACTTTATAATATAATGAAAGTGAATGGTCATTGTGTGTTATTTAATAGTAGTAGTAGTTGTGGTATAAACAGCAGTAGTAGTATAAGTAGTAAGGGTTAGTAATATTTGTTGTTGTTGCATTTGTTGTACAGTTGTTGCAATAGAGTGATAGTTGTAATAGTAGTACAATGTATAATACTATAGTATTGGTAATTGTAGTAGTACCACTGTGATGTTCTACTCTGATGTTCTGTTCCTCTGTGGTGTTCCAGAGTTTGTTCCACTGTGAGGTTCTACTGTGATGTTCTGTTCCTCTCTGATGTTCTACTGTGATGTTCTTTTCCACTGTGATTTTCTTTGCCACTGTGATGTTCTACTGTTTGTTCCACTGTGATTTTCTACTGTGATGTTCTTTTCCACAGTGATGTTCTTTTCCACGGTGACGTTCTGTTCCTCTGTGATGTTCTGTTCCTCTGTGATGTTCCACTGTGATGTTCTACTGTGATGTTCTTTTCCACAGTGATGTTCTTTTCCACGGTGACGTTCTGTTCCTCTGTGATGTTCTGTTCCTCTGTGATGTTCCACTGTGATGTTCTACTGTGATGTTCTACTGTGATGTTCTTTTCCACAGTGATGTTCTTTTCCACGGTGACGTTCTGTTCCTCTGTGATGTTCCTCTGTGATGTTCTGTCCCTCTGTGATGTTCCACTGTGATGTTCTACTGTGATGTTCTTTTCCACATTGATTTTCTTTGCCACTGTGATGTTCTACCCTGATGTTCTGTTCCACTGTGATGTTCTGTTCCACTGTTTGTTCCACTGTGATGTTCTCCTGTGATGTTCTGGTGTCCAGAGTCTCTGGAGAACCTTCCGTTTGATAGCACGTGCTGCTGTGGGAGCGTTCTAACACTATAAGACGGCTCTTGAACATGATTTGGTGCAGAACTTGACAGCAGGTGAAGTAAACATGCTGTCCTTTGGTGCCTGTATGTGTGCGTGTGCGTGTGCGTGTGCGTGTGCGTGTGCGTGTGTGTGTGCGTGTGTGTGTGTGTGTGTGTCTAGTTTTTTCTCAAAGAGCCTCTGGAGTTTCCCTGCAGGACCACCACTGTGTGCAGCAGCAGCAGATGAATGAATGAATGATGTGGATCCATCCATGAGAATAGAAGAATGAACGGTGTCCCCTACGTCAGCTGCAAATACTCCTCATGATTTATGATGTGTGCGTGTGTGTGCGTGTGTATGTGCGTGTGTGTGCGTGCGTGTGTGTGCGTGTGTGTGCTTGTGCGTACGAAGCAATAAGCTGTTGCACTGTTACGCACAGTGAAGCAATAAATCCAGTGATATTGACGGGAAGTGTGTGTTGTTGTTGTTGTTGTTTTGTGTGTGTGTGTGTGTGTGCGAGTGTGTGTGTGCTGAGGATAAAAGGCCTGATTTAAAGCCACTGATGGACTTTAGTGTAAAAGTGCATGATGACAAAGTAATTGAAATGTGAAGGCAACAATATGTGAGCTCATTCATATACACATTTATTGATGGATACGTATATTTGCCTACATGCATGTTTTAAAATAGATGGATGGATGGATGATATGAATGGATGGATGAAAGGATCCATGTATAAAATGGATGAATGGATGCATGTATGAATGGGTGGATGGATAGATGGATGGTTGTATGATGGATGGATGATATATATGGGTGTATGTATGGATGGATGAATAGATGAATGATGTATGAATGTATGAATGTATGAATGTATGAATGTATGAATGTATGGATGGATGGATGGATGGAGTAATGGATACATGTATAAAATGGATGTATATGGAGGGATGGATGGTAATATGACGGATGGATGGATGGATGATATGAATGGATTGATGGATGGATGGATGGATGGATGCATGTATGTATGGATGGATGGATGCATGTATGGATAGATGGGTATATATATGAATGGATGCATGATTGTATGATGGATGGATGATGCAGGCATAGATAGATAGATAGATAGATGGATTTTGTTTATTAATATAATTAATAAATAATTGGATGACCAGCAGTGACGTCAACGTCACGAGTCCAGATGTTGAAACGCACGCGTCGCTGATTTGCACAAATTATTGGACCTTGTTCGCCCGCAGCGGTGACGCGAGCGCGCGTGCGGATCGCCGCGCGCGCGGTCTCAATTCAATAAAGATGAAAAATGGCTCATAATAAAAGCGCGACACGGGGAAAAACGAATTTAATATATCACCGTTTTATTACGCACTTATTTCACTTTCTGTGCGAATAAAGATATCTCTCAACTGCACGAGGTGGCTAGAGGGAAGCATAAAAATCAATTGTGTGAATTCGGGGGCCATATCAATAACGGCGCGCGGACGAGAACAGCGCGAGAGCGGCTGCTATTAGGGGCCTGTTTATGTTCGCGCGTTACAATCAAATGAATAGGGAGGAGAGCGCGCGCGTCAGCTCGCTGACAAGGTAATTGGCCGTTTATGCAAAACCAGGAAGATGAACGAGCAGGAAGCTGGAAAATAATGTTTGAGAGGCTCTTCAGGGAAACACAGCCCTGTCTCTGTCTCTGTCTCTGTCTCACTGTCTGTCTCTGTGTCTCTGTCTCTGTCTCTGTGTCTCTGTCTCTGCTGCTCCTCATGATGATGATGATGATGATGATGTCAGCAGGAGCAGCAGAGGTGTGATGATCTCTGACTGACCCATCACATGTTTATATGAAGACAGGGCTTCCCAATGTGTGTCAGTGGTCACCATGACGACACAAAGTGATAAACACACACACACACAGAGACATGAGTAATGAAAGGGTCAGATCTGCACTGATTTTTTTACTAAATAACAGATACAATGTGATTGTTTGTGATTTTTAACTTTCTAAAGACTTCATTTACATGTGTGCTACTGTTTGAATGTATGTGATGTTTGTATATGTTTGTTTTCTCCCTCTTCCTTTACTCCCCTACATGTGTTTTCTGGCACTTTCCATGACAACATTGTCAATAATAACTGCTCTTAATGTTTGGCCTGGTAAAAATAAAGGTTGAATAATAATAATTATTATTATTATATTGATAATAATCATTCAATGGTGAAATTCTAGTTATGTCTAAATTTACTATTATTTTAACTTTTTATATACACAATATCGTTGTATCTGTATTTATTTAATCTCTATTAAATAAGGCTCTGCAGTTTTTATTTGGAACAATACATTCTTATTTATTTGTATTTATGCACTAAAATAACAATATTAATATATATAATATAATAATAAATATAAATCAGATTCAGTCTGATGCTTTATGTGTGTCATTTTTATTATTTTAAATGAGTAGATGCTCACTTTTGTCCATGTGTTAATTGCCCTTTTAATCAGTAATCAGTTAAAAGACTTTACTTTACTATAAATATGTACAAAAATGCTGCTTTAAATGACTTTTAACAACATTTACAAATAAAGAAACGTTTTTATACGCTCTTGAAATACAACTGCGATGTGTTTGATAGTAACTCGTAATTGTGAAACTACTAAATGTTCTGGGTGTGTATATATTTAAAATGATGAGACATTACAAACAGAATTTAAAAGCCAAAAGTAAACAACAATATGAAGATATAACATGTTCCTAATCCAACAATGACAATCTCTGCTCATCCTTGCTTTATATTCAACAAACGTGGAATAATCCAGTGTCTGGTTTCATTATTCTCCACAGTTTAGACTCTTCACAGTGATTAGCTCCCTGAGCTGCTGCTGCTGCTGCTGCTGCTGCTGCTGCTGCTGCTGCTGCTGCTGCTGCTGCTGCTGTAATGAAGCACCGGGGGAATTTAAATTATTTTTTGAGAAATGATCTCATTTCTAACGTGCAGTTTGGGACTTTTGTTTGATGACATTTGTCCGTGTTCATTTTCACAATTTTCATAATGTTCCCCTTATACATTCACGAGCAAGAACCGAATCAATTTGTTGAGTCATTTTAAAAACATCTACGCATTTATTGACATCTTATGCAGCCAAAAAATGTACATACACCCGTTCGCAGACGACACACGACTCTACGATGACAAACGTCTTCCTGGTCTTGAGCAAAAGTACAAAGTGTGTTACCAGAAAATTACTTTGGTAGACATTGAAGTCAGTTTTTAAAATAATATTACTTAAGTAAAAGTACTTAAAGTATAAGACATATGCTGTACTTAAGTGTCAAATATATTTTTTTAGATATGAAATGTACAAGAAGTAAAACTATAAGGAGTTAGTATTGAGCCAGTGGTAGTTCAAGTTGTCGTTCAACTGGCAGGTTGTGGGTTTAATTACTATATGTGTCCTTGAGCAAGACACTTAACCCCATGTTGAAACATGCACTCTTAGAAATAAAAGTGCTAAGTAGAACCATATAAGGTTCTTCGGCTTGCCCTCATAGGAGAACCCTTTTTTGGCTCCATGGTAGAACCTTTTTATAAAGGGTTCCACCTACACCACTCCGCCTATAAAAACCCTTTATTCGGGAAAGGGGTTCTATTTCATCCTTACTGACCGCCAGAGGCGGTGCTTTAGCACTGGATGTCTCCATCTTGCGCATGCGCAGGTCGAGTGTTTATACCAACAAAGTCACCCATGACCCCTGATGACGCCGGCTAGCCTATATCTTCCGGTGACATCAGAGGATCTGTTCCTTTTCATCTTCTCGCTTTGCAGGTAGACGCATGTCAGCGAACTCTAGCTGAATTAAAGCGTTCATTGCCGCTCCGTCGCTGGTAGCCTTGTGACAATCTGTCGGAGCTGCGAGCTGCTCGCCCTCCAAGGGCTGCGACGAGCGGAGACGGGAGGTTCGTCGCGGTTCGCCGTGAACACCCCGTAATAGAAGTTGGATCAGCCAACGCTACAACTGGCTGAGTATACCAGGCGTCTTTCGCCTCCTTTGAGAATATGTCTTCTCTGTAAAATAAGTCGGTGAAGGCGTTGTGCGCTCTCTCCCGACATTTCCGTGTGTTAATTACGGGCGCTAGCGGTTAGCATTGCCTGCTCGACCTAGCGTCTGTATAATCGGTACACAGCTGATAGTACCCGCTTTGTTGCGGTCATATGTTGGTGAAGAAAGTGCATCTGTACTACTATATCTGTGAGTAATTGTACAACTTGTACCGTTTTTTATCTGTACTTTTCCATGTTATGAAGACAGCATTGCTTTAAGACACAGAGTCTGTGTAATCGCTACACAATTGGTCGTACCCGCCTTTCGTTGTAGTTGTATGTCGGTGAAGCCCCGACACCCGTACTATGCTGTATCTATGAGTAACAGTACAACGTGTACTGCCTCTCTCCTTTTTTACTGTCATGTGTCGGTGCAGACAGCGTGTGTGCTCTCTCTTCGACATTTGTGATTTAATTACAGGCACTAGTGTCAGCACTGCTACTTAATCTAGTGTCTGCATAATCTGTACATTATACATGTCAGTGAAGCCAGTGTACTCGCTCCCTCTCCTGACATCTGTACTACTGTTATCCGTGAGTAACTGTACAGTGTGTACCGTTTCTCGCTTTGTTTTTTCATTTCATGTGTTGGTAAAGACAGCGTGTCCGCTCTCTCTCCCGACATTGGGTTGTTGCGCTGGCGGTCAACATTGCTCGCTTGACCTAGCGTCTGCATAATCGCTACACCGCTGCTCGTACCCACCTCCAGTTGTAGCTTCATATGTCGGTGAAGCCAGCGTACTCACTCCCTCCTGACATCTGTATTTCTGCTATATCCTTAGAAGCTTGACCTAGAGGCTGTGTAATCGGTACACAGCTGGTTGTACCCGGCCCACCTTTCGTGGTGGTTGTATGTTTGTGAAGCCAGCGTACTCGCTCCCTCTTCCAACTTTGTACTCCTGCTGTATCTATGAGTAACTGTACGGTGTGTACTGTCTCTTTTTTACTCTCCTGTGTCGGTGAAGACAGCGTGTGCGCTCTCTCTCCCGACATTTGTGATTTTAGTTACAGGCGCTAGTGTCAGCACTGCTTGCTTGACCTTGCGTATGTGTAATCGGTACATTATACATATGTCAGTGAAACCAGTGTATTCGCTCCCTCTCCTGACATCTGTACTACAGTTATCTGGGAGTAACTGTACAGTGAGTACTGCTTTTGCTTTGGGTTTTTACTGTGTTGATGATGATACACCGTTGGCTGTACTCTTCATTCTAGTCCCCTGTAGTAAGCAGACGTGTTCCACTAAGGCTAACTGCATTGGATACCTGTTTGTGAAGGCAGTGTGTTCGCTCCCTTTCCCATCGCAGGTGTATACTACTACCTCTAGTAACAGCCATATCTTGAGCTGTGTTGCTAGGCGGGATGGTTGTATTTGGCGCAGCAAGCCGACCTTTTGCTGGTGAAGGCAGTGCTCTCGCTCCCACTCCCAGCATAGGCAGGTGCTGTTGCCCTCCAGTTAGCAGAAGTGTGAAGAGCCCACTAAGGCTAACTGTACTTGTCTGTGCGACACCTGTTGGTGAAGGCAGTGCGCTCGCTCCCTCTCCCATCACAGGTGTATGCTACTAAACGTCAGTAACAGCCACATCTCGAGCTGCGTCTGCTCGGTGGCGACAGTCTGTATTGGCGCAGCAAGCTGGCCTTTGCCGGTGAAGGCAGTGTTCTCGCTCCCGCTCCCAGCATAGGCGGATGCTGGTGCCCTCATAGTTAGTGTGAAGAACCACTAATCCTAACTGTATTCGGCTGTGCGACACCTGTTGGCGAAGGCAGTGTGCTCGCTCCCTCTCCCATCACAGGTGTATACTACTTACCGTCAGTAACAGCCACATCGAGCTGTGTCTGCTCGGTGGTGACAGTCTGTACTGGCGCAGCAAGCTGACCTTTGCTGGTGATGGCAGTGTTCTCGCTCCCGCTCCCAGCATAGGCGGACGCCGTTGGCCTCATAGTTAGTGTGAAGAACCACTTACCCTAACTACGGCCGTGCGACACCTGTTGGTGAAGGCAGTGTTCTCGCTCCCTCTCCCAGCATCTGTTGCTTCTCCCACTCTACAGCCGCCGACTGGCACCATGCTTGGTGACCACTCCTGTGCGACCTGTATGGCCTCCCTGCAGCCGGAGGACGGTCATGATAGGTGCCCTCCGTGCCTTGGCCTCGAACACCTGAGGGAGGGGCTGTCGGAGGATCCGTGCATGAACTGCAGCTTCATGCCCAGGGCAGTGCGGGTTGCCAGACTGGCTGAGGAACACCTGCTGGGTCATGTTCCGGAACCGGACCAGCTGACCCCAGCCCAGCGACTGCCACCAGCACAGCCTAATCGACCTCGGCTGCAGAGGCTGTGGGCGCCCCCTCTGGGAAGAGGGTCGAGGAGTCTAAACTGGCCTCCAGGGGGGACCAGCTGACTGAGGAGTTAAACTAGATGAAGACCCTCTTCATAGCCGCCCAGTTCTGGGATCGGTGCAGTGGACGCAGGTTTTTCCGCTTCCCCGCTGCCACGGTCGAACCGGAGGAAGATGTACTCTCCGTGGCGGCTTCAGCCACCGAGTTCACCAACAATGGGGCCAATGTGGTTCCCCAAGGTGCTGCCTCACACACCCTTGGGGTGAGCTCCCGCTCCCCAGCCAGCAGTGGCGGGTATAACTTCATGGGTGCCACCATTCGCATGGCCCCACAGGCTCAGCCGGCTCCCGCCAGTGCCTCTTCAGGCGTGAACCAGCCCAGCTCCCCCACTGTTTTGACTCGCCGCCAGTGGCTAGCTCAGGGGAGATTCAGTGGCTGATTATCGGCTTCTTTTTTCCAGCAGCAGCTCAGCTACTGGACTGTTTTCACCACAGGCCCTTAGGTGATTCCACCTTAACCCCACAAGTACAAATTTCAGTTCCGACACCCCCAACCTACAGCCTGGTCAAATGACCATTATACGCGACCCGGCAGAAAAAAACCCTGTCACCATGGGGTTCTACTCAACTTACTTTCTCATGGAAAAGAAAGACGATGGACTCCGCCCTATCACTCAACTTGAGGGGACAACAGGTTCCTGAAGTTCATGAAGTTCCACATGCTCAGTAATGCAGTGGTTCTGCGTACTGGCTTTTACAGGGGAATGGTTTACCTCTTATTCTTGAAGGACGCGTACTTTCACGTCCCCATAGCACCAGGCATTTTCTGCAGCCTGCTCTCAGGGCCGCCATTATCAGTCCAGGGTGCTCACTGCTCCCGTTCGGCCTCTCCCTTCACCACTGGTGCTGGCCAGGTGTGTGGCAGCAGCCCTCTCCCCCCTGCAGTCGCGGGGCATGAACATCCTCAGAGTGATTTTCACAATGAGCTGCCTGGTTCCCTCTCAGAGTACACTTTTCTAGGGGGGTGACTCCGGATGCTGTTGCCATGAGGGCCTGTCCATCACTTCGGCGTGTGGACGACATCCTCCTCCTCCTTCTCCTCTTCAGAAGGGCCGCTGCTTGCGCTACACCCAGTATATGCGCCTCTTAGGCAAGCTAACAGCTGCTGCCACTGTGGCTCCCTTAGGCCCGCTGCCACTACGCCCCCTTCAGAGGTGGCCGAACAGTTTTACACTTGTATGCCAAGTGGCACCAGCACAGGAAGCTTAGGCATCACAACGATGCCTCCTTGGCCTCCTGCCTCCTCGGCCTGCTCTGGCCCCACGGAGGGTGAGATGGTTTCTTCTTCAGGGCACGCCCATGGGCACCATTACATCCTTTCGGGAGACTGTCACACAGATGTATCCCTCACAGCTACGGGCAGTGCACATGGCACTGCAGCTTTTTCTTCAGTTCCTTCAGTAGAGGCATGTGCTAGTACGGTCAGACAATGTCTCAACCGTCTCTCTCTGACATAATTGCACACACTCTGATGTAGAGGTGGTATTTAATATCTGGGATGTTTTTTCGGCAGGGCAGAGGGGGATCTCTTTGCCACAGAGGAGTCGACGACCCACTGCCCCCCTCTGGTTCTCCTTGACAGAGAAGGCCAGCCCTTCTCAGCCGCGAGGATGCTCTCGCACACGATCGCCCAGAAGCTCTTATCTATGCCTTCCCACAGAGCCGCTGATTCCTCAAACACTGCAGAGGGTCCTCCAGCAGGGCCACAACCTGCTACTGGTGGCCCCCTTTTCTGGCCAGGGATGACATGTTTTCCTCTGCTGCACAGGCTCTGCTGCAGCTCATCGCGGCGTCTCCCAGACAGGTTGGATCTCCTGTCTCAGTTAGGGGGCCAGGTCTGGCATCCTGACCCTCATTGCCTCCAGCTCTGGGTCGGCCACTGCAGGGCACGACCTCCGGGCAGAGTGTTCAGACACAGCCCAATGTACCACACTGAAAACTATGGAGCTTTCTACCCAAATGCAGTATGTGAACAGGTGTAAACTGTCTGCCTGGTGTTCCGACGGGGGCGAGGGCCCCGTCTACTATACAACTACAACAATTCTGTAGTTCCTACAGCCACTCCCGAATGGCGGACGGGAGGGCTTATGTGGCGGGCTTTTCCTCTCGACACACTCAAGTTGATGACAACACCGTGGAGTGCCACAGACTCGTGTCCTTTTCCTTAAAGGAAAGCCTCAAGGCTACAACTACCAAGGGTACAGAGAATTCTGGCTTGGGGTCTGCCCCGGTGCTGCCCCCCCCCCTTGAGTTGAAGACTGCCTTTCTCCTCACCATCACTTAGTAAGGAGTGCTGAGGAGCTACATGCTCTCTCTGTGAGGGACTCATGTCTGAGGTCGAACTCAGACTCAGATGGCTCAGGGGTCACTCTGTGGCCAAATACGGGCTTTTCCTCCTCAGGTTCTGTCATCGTCAAACCTTAATCCTGGCACAGTTTATCCTCCCAGCAGGGGAGGAAAGGTCATGACGGCCGTGCCCTGTCCAGACCTTAAGAGTCTATATAACTTCGACCGCGAGCTTGAGACGGTCAGAACAGCTGTTTCTCTACTACGGCGTACTAATAAGGCCGTGCTCCCTCCGAACAGTGACTCTCACACAGAATTATGGACATCATCACTCAGGTGTACAAACACGGTGGTTATCCCCTGCCATCCGGGGGAGGTGCCACTCTACTAGGGCTGTCACTACATCATGGGCGGCTCTGCGCGGCGTGCCCCTGGTGGGCATCACCAGCTACCCTCTCCAGATTCTATAGGGTGAATGTGCCGCCTCTACCTTTACTCTCACTGAGGTACGTACTGGCATTCCTCGTGACTTTGTTGTTATGGTCATCCAGTGCTAAAGCACCGCCTCTGGCGGTCAGTAAGGATGAAATAGAACGAAAGTTACGTATGTAACTACGGTTCTATGAATCCTGGATGACCGCCAGAGCGTTCTGTCACTCGGAATCCTCGTGGTTTCGCGAGAAGATTCTGCAGGAACAGATCCTCTGATGTCACCGGAAGATATAGGCTAGCCGGCGTCATCAGGGGTCATGGGTGACTTTGTTGGTATAAACACTCGACCTGCGCATGCGCAAGATGGAGACATCCAGTGCTAAAGCACCGCCTCTGGCGGTCATCCAGGATTCATAGAACCGTAGTTACATACGTAACTTTCGTTTTAAAGGGTTCTCTGGATCAAAATGGTTCTTACTGGAACCATTAGTGTTACCAAGGAATGAAGATACTGAAGAAAGGGTTTTTCAGACGCAAATGGTTCCAGGTAGAACCTCAGCCCTCGTGGAAGAACCCTTTTGGAACCCTTATTTCTAAGAGTGTGTGAACAGCTCTTCTTCTGATTTTATTTGGTAGTAACGAGTAACAAAGATAGATGTAGAGTGAAAGTAAAAGTTGCCAGAAATGTAAATAACAAAGTAAAAAAGTACAACTATGTGAATTTTGCCCTGCAATTCCTCTAAAATACTCAGTGAATTACTCTATTTTCATGTGTCTGCTGCTTCTGCTGCTTCTCACTGACCCACTTTTCCCTCCAGGATCATTAAACATTTATTTAGAAGAAGCTATAGCTGCAAAAAAAATAAATAATATATATATATATATATAAAGGCAGGGGTACTTAAATTATATACAATTTTTAAATATCCACTTACTTATTATTATTATGAGTTGCCACAATAATAATAATAACACTACTAATAATAGTAGTAATTAGGCCTGTGCCTATAGGTTTAAAATGCAAAGCTGACGATGATGCTGTGCAGGATCGTAATCAGCAATTTCACTAATGCAATAAAAACCCATCGCCAATTAAGGTATGAGGGGAAAAGAGGAGAGAGAGAGGGAGGGAGGGAGGGAGGGGAGGAATCACCCTTTTTATGTCGTATACACACACCCACGCTCCCTCTCCCTCTCTCTCTCTCTCTCTCTCTCAATATGAAAGCCCCTCGCTGACTTTGCCCAAAGGCGTTGTCCATGGTTGCCGGCTGTGCGTGATGAATCGTTATCTCCAGGCAATGCTGCTCGTCTGGGTAATAAAGTACCAGCAAAGCGGGGACAAAAGGAATTTGTCACAGTTGCCTCCTCGATATATATTAGTGACCTGCCGCTCGCGCAGGCTTTCATTTAGGGGGGGGGGGGGCTGGTGCCTGCACACCGGATTAAAAGAAAAAGAAAAGAGAATGGAAACATGCTGATAATGAGTAAATACACGTGTGTGTCATCCTGTGTGAAGGCCTGTGTTTTCCTACTCCATTGTCGCTATTTGAATCCGTTTTTACGCACGGTTTACATCAGATTACATCCATGGTTATAATTTCCATTATATCCATAATAACCATTTTTATGTTGGTCATGAGGTAATCTGAGTCCTTCTTTTAATCCTTTAATGTAAACAAAAACCTCCCATTGACCCTACAAATATATGCTATTTCATACTACTCGCTTTTACGCACGCTTTTACGCACAATGCATCCTTTAAGTGCACCTACTTAACGTTTAAGTGCGTATATCAGTCATTTATGAACCACGAATTGCTGTGCACTTGTGATATTCACGTTATCGCAGAGATTATAGCTGTTGTTAATGAGGTTTTAGTGATTATTGTCCACTGTGTTATCAATTATCAAAGATGAGTTACAGGCATGGTTTTTCCTAAATCGATTTTAATGGTGGATGAGGTATTCGGATTGTTTGGTTCCCAAAAAAACAACATTTATTTCTAATACACAAACCACTTATTGGGCCAATAAAGATGTCTAAACTATCACCAGCAGAAATACTACACCATTTCATTAAAATTCCTTTATTCTGTGTTTTTATGAGGTGGAGGTGGGTATTTTTTTCGATTGTGAGTGAGTGAAATACAGCATCAAGTGGCCTCAGTGTGTTGTTGTCGCTCAGTGAGCTTTGGGCCTCACGGTTTTCATCATCACAGTCTGCGTGAAGCCTTTTTTCCTGCTGAGGACGACGTTTTTGTGTCATTAGTTTTTGTGTTATTAGTCATCAGGGGGTTTCCCCCACATTTCATCACTGCAGTGGCTTTCAATGGACTCCATGCCCACTATGTTTCTGTGTTTATTTATTTATTTCCTTCATGTAAAAGAGAAAAGATCCTTTTTTCCCCCCCCCAACACCAGTCGATGTTTAAAATGTAGCTTTGAGCCTGAATTTGAATGAGATAAAGGGTTTTTTCTCACCCCCCCAAAGAGCAGCATGTGACAGCAGCAGCGTCCGATAACAGACGTGTTCAAGTTGACGAGCTGAAATGATGCCAGAGCAAAAAAGAAAAAGGACAAAAACAAAAGTGTCTCAGACGTGGAGGATGTCGAGGATTAGTGTGACGACGCCTGTCATCCAACAACACCTTCACCTCAGCCCTGTGTTTGCTTTCTACTGCTGGAAACACCCAAAGAAAACAGTGCTTTAATGTTTGCTTGATCCTCATTATTACAAGACGCATCACTTATTGCTATTATTATTATTATTATAATAATATACTGTATGTATAGTATGCTGTTTTTCTTGGCCTCCGTCCTGCAGCTGTTTCAGTATCCTTAGAAAACACTGGTGAAACATTCTTATGTAAAACAAATACAAAATACATGGAGAATCCATGCACTCAATGGTAAAGTTGCTACAAAGCAACTGAAAAACAGCAAAGGTTCAAAGGTCAATTTATTGTTATTCATCATGTTTAAACCATGGAAAATGCACACACACAATGATAATAATAGATAACCTCGTTAGTAGTATAGTATTAAATAGTTAAAAGCAGCTTGTTTAAAAAACAGGAAGTGCATATTTTCAATACTCAATTCATTAGACGTAAATGTCATAACCTCAGAAATCCATTTTGGGAGGTATTTAAATCGCAATATTTAAATCTTTTTACTTGGTAAAGCCAACAATTCTTCTTAAACACTCACAAACGTTAATAATTATAAACAAGAAATTCCTCGATTCTTGTGTTCAGTGTTTCCTAAAACTTACTTAAAGGCAAACATCATGAACCAAATCACAATATAAATCGCATAAAAGAGCTCATTTGTGTATAATAGTAACTAAAGTGCAGCCATATCTGTAAAACCTGTTACTATTTTGAATTAATAAGAGAATAATTTACTAAAAGGTCTGGGGACCCCCAAAAAATCTCCAGCGTCCCATATGTGGGTCCCGACCCAGTCTTCGGAAATCACTGCTGTTTACTCTATACAGTAGGAATAAATAAATATGAGCAGATGCTGATATAGTCAGTTATTAACCACAAAAAAATGTAAATTTTCTTGCACAATTTAAATGTATTTACTTGTAATAATCTAAATTAGTTCTTAAAACCAGCCTCGTAAAAACAAAAACACACATTTTCAGTCATGTCCACTGTTGTAAAAACAAGAAATCCCTCCATTCTATACAACAGTGTCTCTCAAACTGTCCCATTTTTAAACTAGCATGAACCAAAATCACGATATAAATCAGCAAGAAGTGATTCAAATTCATTATTTAAAACATAATAGATGGAAATTTGTTTTGGGGACCATAAACAAATCACCCGCGACCTATTTCTGGGCCCTAATCCAGTCTTTGGACATCACTGCCACATAGAATACAGAGTACATATATATATATATATACATATATGTATATATATATATATATATACAGTATATAATGCATATACATCATGAATAGAGTCACCTCAATTACACAGTCCAGGGCTTAATGAGCACATTTGTGCTGAGTGCTCGCAGATTAAAGAGTCACATTATGATATGAAGTGGTTTGTGCAGTGCATTAGTTTCCTGTGAAACTGCAGCAGCACTAATGTTGGAGAAGAAGAAGAAGAGGAAGAAGGAGAAGAAGAAGAAGAAGAAGAAGCATGAGCTCTCTTTATGGATACAAATGCCAGAAATAAGTGTGTTTATTTCCTCACACCATCATCTTAACCCTGATGAGGGAACCACGTATCCAAAAAAATCACAAAATCAACACTTGAACCAAATTAAGAAACTGAAACAATTGAACCAAGACACTTGTTGTCGTTTAAAAAAACCATTTAATAGCACAAAATGCAGTCCTTGAAAATGCAAAGTGAGGTTTTTGCTCTGTGTTGTGGACCATATGAGGCTAAATTTTCAAAATAAAACCTTTTTTTATGAGCATTATTGCAATAACTTCACCACTTATGAAGGGAAAAAGTACTAACTTTAACTTTAAAACAATCAAAACGTGTGTTTTTTGTTGTTTCTACATTATTATTATAGTATTGTAGTATAGTATTATAATAGTGTTTTCTAGGATTAACCCCATTTACTCTCATTGTACAGTATCACTCCGCCTATAGAATTACAAATAGTTCCTGATCCACAAATAATACATGATATAATCCATATATATATATATATATTAATGTAAAGTATTAATAAAACAGTTTACATTCTCTCCATTAACCTGACATATAAATCTCATCTTACGCTTTTAATTTGAAGGTTTACACAATAAAATCATATCATTATTGAAGCTCAGAATGTAGATCCGACCATAAAGAATAAATATAAATAAATAGCCAACACAAAGAAGCTTCCGCGCGCTGCACGTGCATGCGCAGAGCCTTTTTACTGAGAGTGTGGAATTACATTATTCTGCATTTGGAGGGTTTCAGTCCTTGACTCTCCGCCTCTGCCTCAGGGGAAAACCTGGCGCCTCCTGCCCGGAGCAGACGACTCTACACTGGACGGAGAGGAGAGGAGGAGGGAGGGGGGGGGAGAAGGAGGGAGGGAGGGAGGGAGGGAGGGGGTAAAAAAAAAAAAAAAAAGTGGAAAAAAAGATGGCAGAAATAGCTGAAACACAGGCGCGCGAGCGCTGTGGATGCAGGGAAAGCACGCGGCTGCAGCACAAACAGGTAATCAATATTCATATTTCCATTTTTATTCATATTAACTATTAATGCACGTTTTTTGTTGTTGTTTTTTTCCCCGTACACATTTATGTTAAAATTTAACACTTATTTGGATTAAAAAAAGGGGAGAAAAATAAAAAGAATATCGACACAAAAAGGTAAAATAAAACCATTTCATTTCATTATTCCTTGACTCTTTTTTCATTCATTCCGTGCTTTCTCTCTCTCTCTCTCTCTCTCTCTTTGCAGCTGTTGGCCCCAGATAAACTCATCGATTAGACATCAGTTAGATTCTTAGCCGGCGCTTTATTGAGTAAGTTGGTGAACCTTAAAGTGAATTACAGGAACTGCTCTGGACCCTCCGGTCAACTATTTACGTGAATCTAATTTACTTTGATAAAGACCATCTATTTTATTTATTCTCCTCTGATCGCCATTTTCAGACTCTGTCAGACTGTTGTGAGGAAGAGACTGGGATCATGCTCCACACTATTATTGTTATTATACATTCTTTTAATTATTATTATTAATAATAGTCATTTTATTATTTGAATCCTGGCTGTATTTTTTGCAACAGATGCCAGGTGCATTTTTGTGTGTGCAATGAATGCCTTTGTGTATATTTTTCCCCCTCAATCAATAGACTCTTTAGCTGACATCAATAACATTATGGATTTTAATATGCATTCTTCTGTCTGCAGGAGGCACAGACAACAAGAGTTGTTTTTTTCACCTTCATAATTATTATTATTTTTTTTAGGGGTTAATCAGGAATTTAAAAACACCTTCTGCTTTTTATTTATTATCTCAGGTTGCTTTAAAAAAGTTTTTAATTAAATTAGATTTGTTTTTATTTAGCTTTTATTTCTTTTTCTTTTTTTAAATCGTATTTTTATTCATTCATTGTCATTGAAAAATTAGCAATTTTCAGTTAAAATGAGCAAATTGTGAATAGCTTGTTTTGTTTTTTTTGTTTTTGTGGGTTTATTTTCTGTCACTTTTAATTAAAAAAACATCACATTTTCAGGTTAAAAAAATTGCTATTTGTGAACTGCCTTTACAATAAGTTACAAAAAACATATTTTTTAAGAAAAAGAATCCTGTTTTGCTCGTTTATTCTTAGTTAATTTTAAGTTTAAAACATGCAAAGTTTATTTTAATATTATCAATTATCAATGTTTATTTTATTTATTTATTTTACACTTGTATACAAAAAGCAGATTTCTACAAATATATAATATATAATGTTTAATTGTTGTTAATTTAATCTGTAATAGAAAAACGTACACTTGTCAGTTAAAAAGAACTATGTCCTTTACAATTGCACACAAAAAGCATTTTTATTGTAAAAAATATTATAATGGTGTTTTTGTTCATTTATTGTGTCATTTTTAATTGACATTTTCATTTAGAAACAGCTTTTTCTGAATATTTCCTACACAATTGCACATAAAAAGTGTAATTTATATATATTTTCAAATCGTACTTGTGTTCATTCAGTCTGTCATTTTCAGTTTAATACAGCATATCTGTGAATAGTCCCTGTATAATCACATCCAAAAAAAGGCCAAATCTCTGCAGACTATGTGGAGAAAGCGGCTCTTCTTCTTCCTCTCCTCTTCCTCTTCCTCTTCCTCTCCTCTTCCTCTCCTCTTCCTCTCCTCTTCCTCTCCTCTTCCTCTCCTGCTCTGAGAGCCTGTTGTACACATGCGTCGTATTCAAGTGTAATTGGCCGTATCATTGGCTTTTGTCTTGTTTACAAAGCGGCCAACAGGAGCCGTAATTTAATTTCCTCTGCCGCATTGAGGAGCCACCAGCCGCCTGTCAGCCAGGCAGCCAGGCCGAGCTCAGCCTCCCTAACCCCGGGCAGCGGCCAGGAGAAAGGCCCGGGGGCGATTGTGGAGGAGGAGGAGGAGGAGGAGGAGGAGGAGGAGGAGGAGGGAGAGACATCTGCCTCCAAATAAAAGTGTATATGACTGATATACTGCGATGGAGAGCAGGGGAGCCCCACTCCACGCGTGTCCCTGTGGTTTCTATCTGACACAAACCTATAATTTATGAGTATTTATTACAGCAATAATAAGGTGAGAAGGCCAATCCTTAATAAAGAGGCAAACTGAGGAAAGGAGGCGTGGTTTAATGGATTCATATTCTATATTTATACCAATAATTACATTACAACTCTATGCACGTGTGGGCAGAAAGAAAATATATTAATTTATATGTACTTTTTGATTCATGATAAAAAAAAAAACAACACTGTTTTAAATGTATTTAAAATAAAATGTTTTAAAAAAACATTGTCTAAGTGATTTTTGATGCATGTTATTTAAGTTATGATCAAACTGTATATTCATTTAAATGGTTAAAGTAAGAACTGAAATGATATAATAAAATAACCACATTGTAACACGTATTATTTTTTAGTTAATAAATCCCAATTTAACCGGGTAAATTGCCATTGAGATTATTAGATTATTATATAGTTGTCCTAAATTCGACCAGTTTAAAGGGTTAAACTAACACGTAAACAACAATATTTATTAACGTCACATCATTTAAACATTTTATATTTCCACTTAAAAATTATATTATACCATGTCTTTATTCAGATTATACTATTTTGTAAAAGTAAACACTGTACAGGAAATGTAAGGAGGACAGAGAATGGAGCAATCTGTAATTTACTGGTGGAAACGAAATTCATTAAAATGTCACACTCTAAAGACCTTTCAGTACAAACTCAGGATTGTTTACACTTCACACTATAATATGAATAAAGTCAACATCAGAGGAAATTACTGTTTGATTTTCAGCTCAGTTAATGCAGTAATGGACAGAAATAAAGAAATAAATTCAAACCGTCTTCATAGACTGGACCTTTGTTTATGTTCCAGCGACGAGATAATGAGTTTATTGTTAAATGTATTTCCAACATGAAGCCAAAAAAAAAAAAAAGAGGCTTTTGCAAATTAACCTTTTATTGACACGGAGCTCATCTGAGGGAGAGTGAAGCATGCTGTTTGTGTCTGTGAGAGTGCGTGTGCTTGTATTTGTCACCTCTGCAGGACCTTCTCTGGCATTAACACTGACTTTATGAGGTCGACCAAAACCTGGTCCTAATGGGGCAAAAATAGCTGTGCAAACACATGTGTTTATCAGGGTTTATTTTTGTGAGGACATTTTGTGTCGTTAAGGGCTTTTTTTAAGGGTTAGGGTAAGTAGTCCTCACTAAAGACACAGTACAAGAAAGCGTGTGTGCTCTTGTATTTGTCCCCTCTTTAGGACCTGGCATAAACACTGACCTTGTCAGGATCAGGAGACTAAAACCTGGTTCTAACGAGGCAGAACCTCATATTTGAAGAGAGATTCTAGTTAGAATGTAGGTCAGTGCAGGGTCCTGAGAAAAGTAGCCGTGCAAACATGTGTGTTTGTCTTGGTTAAAGGCCACATTATACTTCTCCGACTGCGTAATGCGTTATCCGACTGCGTCACCACGGAGACCCCCTCGAGCCTTTATAGTTGTCCGCCGTGGTGCCGGATACGCGCTGCAATTTCCCGCCCGATCAGTAGGGGTCGCTACGCGAGGTTGTTGTGCTTTTGGCTACGGTGAGCAATGGCGTCCGGGAGAGAGAAAGACTGTGGAAGCGTAAATAACATTGAAACAGTGGCCGTTTCTCACCTGAAATAAATATTTTTCTGTCCCGGAGCGCAGTTTTTACGATCATTTGAGGCTAAGAAATTAGCCATTTAGAATCTAAACATGGTGGTGTTTGTGTATTAAGATTATCAAGACGTATTTATAGTTTGGCAGCGACGTCGGCGGCGGCGATCAGACGCAGAGGGGTCCCCCGTAAACCTACGTAGAGCACTTTACGCAGGAGTATACTGTGGCTTTCTTAAGGGTTAGGCTAAGGGGGCGCTAGGGAGTGCATTTTGTCCACGAGAGTCCTCACTATGTGTACAGTACAGGAAAGTGTGTGTGTGTTTACGAGATCAGCAGAGAAAGAAGAGAGAGAGAGCTGGCACATTAGGCCTGAGGGCACATCATTATTAGAGAGCCTGGCTTCCCTCCATCTCTCTCTCTCTCTCTCTCTCTCTCTCTCGTCTCCCTTCGTCCAATCACAGTGGCGTTGGAAGGACAGACAGGAGTGTCCGGACACGGGGCACCAACGCGGCGGCGGGCCCCCCTCTCTAATTACGCCGTGATACAATGCAATATTCCTTCGGCACGTGTTCCCACATAAATTCCTTCCTGCAATCCATTAAAAGACGCGGCGACGGCGGAGGGTGAGATCGTTTACATCGCCGCGTTCCCAGTACAACACAGCGTTTACAACGCCGCCAAACGCGTCCGAGTCACCCCACTCCCCTACTCCCCCCCCGTCCCCCAGTTGAGCAGCAACCTGGTAGGCATTAACTCAACATAATGTCTCACAAATTAAAGTATTGCTGGGGCTACCGCCGCGGCGTCAGATAAATGTGCTCTATTAGGGAGGCTCCAAGCTGTGAGCAAAACAATTGATTGCTTGTTTGTGTTTTCATACGGCGTCCGCGAGCCACGCAGAGTGATGGATGAGAGGCCGCCATCTCAAGTTGCTCTTAGTTGATTGCTGTTGGGTGTTTTTTTTGTTTTTTTTCTCCCTCCTCTTCTTTTAATAGGAGAGTTGGTCAGTACACACACACACACACACACACACACACACAAATGTGTTTTTATATCTCAGTGTCTAACCCTAACCTAAACCCAATCCTGACTCTAACCTTAAGTCATAACCCTGAAAAAGCCCATACAAAATGTCCCCATAAAGATAGTTATTTTTATGGACCTCACAAAGATATAATAACAAAAAACACACACACACACACACACAAACACAGTATAATATATAAAACTATGTCACTGAAATTGTGCAACTTCATCTCAACCATACAACACGTCCTCACCTTAAAATGTAATAATGTACCGTATGGGGGACACTTGATTTTTGTCCCCATAATGAGGACAGGTCCCCACAACATGAGGCATACCTGCACACACACACATTCTCGTACAGCATCTTCAGTGAGGACACTCAAAGACATAAGTCACACCTTATAGCTCCTTATGCTAACCTTAGGATGGCACAATATCGCTTTCTCAAGTCCGATACCGATATCACAAAAAACAGTTATAGAACATATATTAATACGCGAGTTATATATAGTATGTTTTGTGTATGTTTTCATTTTCTGACATCCAATAATCCAGTGATTGTTGACCAGTATCAGACCAACCAAAAACCCTAAAACCAAGTCTTAACCCTCAAAAAGCGCCTTAAAATTGCGAGGTCCAGACCAAAACTTCACCAAAATTCAAACCTTGGCCGTAATCATAACCAGTTCTGCCTCATAGGGACCATGTTTTGGTTCTCCATGAGGACTCGTCGTGGTCCTGACAAGGTTCATGTCAGACGCGGTCCTCAAGAGGGAACAGATACAAGCACACACTCACACTCACACACACACAGGGAGAGTGCAGAGGGGCTGATGGGACAATAATGGTACAAGTGATTGCAGAGACATTAAGGTGTTAACTGCAGTTATGTTCACACCACATGACTCCACTGCTGCTGCTGCTGGTGTCAGGTTTTCTTTTAAATCTGTTCGCATCTGTTAGAAAAACGACATATTATGACAACATCGAGAGGTTCAGAGTTAGTCTGAAATGCGGATATTCTGTCTCTAAAATGTAAACGTGAACATTATCACGGGTTGACCTGTGACCCCCCCCCCCCCCCCCGCCGCTCCTGTCACAGCCTGAGAAAGACCCGCTCATCTGCTTCAGTAATGAAAACCTGCTCTAAAGTCCAATCATCCACTTAAAAGCGTTGGGATTCACAGCTCAAAGCTCCTTATGTAATCTGATTAAACTCATTTTCCATCGGACCACTTCATCGTCAGAGCCGCTTTAAACGAGTAAAAAGGATGTAAAAGTTCCTTAAAACAAGAGTTTTGGTGTCATTTCATCACCTTTCAACAATAAAGACATTAAACTCATATTAAAATGGCACCAGTTTTGCTCAACACCTCTTTTAAATCAGATTAATTACAATCCCACTGTAAACATTAAGCTCTTCTTGCCTTATGTTCTGTTTACTCACTGAGGTCTTGTGGCTCATGGGCAATACACTCTTAAAAATAAGGGTTCCAAAAGGGTCCTTCTACAAGGGCTGAGGTTCTACCTGGAACCATTGGCTTTCTTCGGGAAAGGGTTTTTCAAGGGTTCTTGGTAACACTAATGGTTCCAGTAAGAACCATTTTGTTCCAGAGAACCCTTTAAAACCCCTTTCCTGAATTAAGGGTTTTAAAAGGGTCCTTGGTGGAACAAATCCAAAAGGGTTCCAGATGGAACCTTTATAAAAAGGTTCTACCTGGAGCCAAAAATGGTTCTCCTATGAGGACAAGCAGAAATTATTTTTGTACGTTTTAATTTAAAAAAAAACATTATTATTGTAAATTCTATATCAGTACATATCAACAAAGACACTTTTATTTTGAAATTCTGCAAAACCACCACTCCTGAACAGTTGCTTTTACCCCAAATACCCCAAAATCTTTGAACTGCCCCCTACTGGCCAGATGAGATATTCATTGGCCCCCTGAGCTATACTGTGTTTACGAAGTGCATGTGCCACCACCATCTCTACATTAATACCACTTGTTTTCATGAACACACATCATAACATGTTTACTCTCTCTCTCTCTGTTCGTTTGCATCAGGAAGCGGAGCAAATGAAATCTGCTATCATTTAATTTGTACAGCAACCCAGATAAAAGCAGAAGCCGGAGATTAAATCGCCCGCTCTCCCGAAACATTATCTTCCATCAGAGAAGCTCTCTGGGTTCATCGCAGTCATTACTGTAATCAGAAGGCTGCTGCTGCTGCTGCTGCCGCCGCTGAGCGTCCAGGTGAGAGCGAGCGCCGCGGCTCTCCGCGAGGATATTGCAGCATTAATTGATGTTTAGCTCGATCAGTCTCGCAGGTGCTGATTGCAGGTGCGGCCTCGGAGATGATGAGAACGTCCTCCCTGTGCTGTTCACCATTAACCGCCGTCCCCTCTGAGTCCAACCCTGAGACTCCCAGCACACACACACACACACACACACACACACACACACCTCTGACCAGCAGTGAATACAAATGTGGAGACGATGACCTATATAGCCTCTTTCATGCTGAAAATAGGAAGTATTAAGAGGATTTTCAAACCCCTGGTGAAGAAAACACCATTTTCACTGACTGTGTTTTTCCTGGTTCAAACACCTTGGTTGACATCAAATTCAAGGACTTTCAAGGACTTTTCAAGGACCAATTCCCTTAAATTCAAGGACAGCGATTGTCCTCCTGGGATCTTGGTCAAAGTCAGTCTTTGTCGTTTACTTTGGTCAGACAAAGGTCTTGGAATTTTTTTGCATTTCCCAGGCATCACGTCGTCGTCATTTTATCTCTTTGGCTCAGCTTTACTCGCTCATTGTTCTGCCACGGAATCTCACGTCAACAGCATGGATAGAGACACCGCTAGTAAATATGACTCACTCGCTTTGTTTTCCGCGTAGGCCTAGACATCGACGAAACAGTAGGTGGCGTCGTATCGAACAAGGGAGACATTTACCTAAATATCAACTTAGCTTCTTTCTTGCACAAAATTCACACACTTTCAATGACCCATGTCTATCTCGATATTCAAAACTTTCAAGGACCTTGAAATCTCTTGATGTCAACGTTGCAGTGGTTATTATTTTGCAACTTTTACATTCTTAAAAAAGCTTTCAGTATCTTCATATACATACATGCAAAACAACTCTAAACTCTGTAGTGTATATACTAGTGCTTTGCAAGGTAACGCGTTAGCGGTGGTTAGCAACGTTAACGGCATCGGCGTTAGCGCACGACGCGTTTCCATGACGACTGACCGGAGGGTTAGACGCATGTGACATCTTGTGCTACCAGAGTCCACGCACCGCTTACCAGTTAGCTCCATTAGCTCCGTTAGCTGCGTTAGCGCCGTTAGCGCTCCTACAGTCGAACTGGAGTGGTCTGTTTATCAAACGAAAATAGCAGCGCTACAAATAACCTGCGTACTGCGCATGTTTAGGTGATAATCATTTGAGATTCAACCGCAACACAAGACAACCAACACCAATACACAGTAAATGTGAAGTTTTATTGTGAAATAAGTGGATTTAAAATGGTCGACACAATTGTTTAAGTGAAAAATAATCAAGTGCACATGTTTGTTTGTTTTTTCTTTGAGAGAACAAAGCTCAAGAAAGTACAGAGGTAAAGGATGTGGAGAAAATTGAAAAGAACAGGATGCATGTGACGTGACCGGCTGCATGTTTTCGTGCACTCGATGCCGAGTCTCCCGCTGTAAACCGGGTGTTCCATCTTGGGGGGAAGCGAGCAGCCAGGCCTCTGCTTGGCTGCAACCCCAGCCAAGGCGGCTAATTACATTTTCCATCTCGACAAGAATGGAGGATCCCTTCCTATGTTATTAATCATAATGAGGGGAATATAATAAGCTACCATACATCATGCCGCTGACAGTCGTAGTTTGCCATTTGCAAGCCCAAGCATTCTTCTTCTTTTAATGGCCGTAAAACTGGATTAATGTATGCTGAGTTCGATGACATCAATTGTGGATGAGATTTAAGGCCTTTTAGCCTCACCCTCCCAACATTTTGGAAGGATATCAAGAACGATATCTGCCGCAGGAAATCGCTGTAGGTGTTTGTATGAGTAGTGCGTGTGGAAACAGTGTCCCTGAAGGAGAGTGATGGATTGATTTTCAAAATAAAGACACTCATCAACATAAGGATCATGCTACAAGACCAACTGTTCTGTTTGGGCTTACACAATATGGCTTTATAGCAATGATGAACGCTTCATTTGTGGTTAATACACCCATTTGTAACAGAAAAAAGTATCAAAGAAGTTATGCTAACCTCAGTTAGCTCATGTTTTGACAGTTAACCACACACTGCACGGTGTTAGGCAGCGTGTTAGCTGCTAACATATTAGCTGCAGAGGCCAATCACATTGTATGTGTCGTCTGTGTGTAAAAATAAACCTTTCAGTTTGGAATTGGAAGAAGGCGGTAGTAAGACGGAAGTGACAGTTAGCCACCAGGGGGCAACTCTACACGATTGCAAAAACAACTCTGTTTGAATGGAAGTCAATGGGAAAATTAGCATCTACTTCTCGTTGTGTTCTGTAACTGAAATGTGTTATGTGACAGCTTGCTAGCCGAAGGCTATAGAAAGCCTTCTGTTTTGAAAAGTAAAACCCAGGAAGCATGTTGAACGTAGCGCTTAGCCACCAGGGGGCGACTCCACTGGTTGCAAAAACAATTTGAATGTAATTAGCTTCGCTTGTCACTTGTTCTGTTCTGTAACCGAAGGGTGTTAGCCTGCTAGCTGTGAACGTGTTAGCTAGACCTTCCGTTTTGAAAAGTAAAGCTGAGGAACTATGACGAAATTAGCTCTTAGCCACCAGGGGGCGACTTCACTGGTTGGAAAAGACACCTAGCTTAATTTATAATGTCAATAGTAATTTTCTCAGGGAACTAATGCTCTCAATTGCTAGTTTCAGCTCTTCTTAAAAGACTACGATGTAAGTTTTGTAAATGATGAGATTTGGGAATTTTCCAGTTCCAAAAATGGACATAGCGCTAGTCAAATTGGGAAGTTTTGCAACTACTCAGCGATGGCGTGACACAAACTAATTTAGAATTCTAATTGAACTTGATTGGATTTAGCCACATTATATTAGCAAAAATGGAAGTTCTCCCGAACGTGCAAGTAGTCCTTTAACTACGCTCCTGGTTTAGAAAAGGAAAAGCTACGATACTTACATGGTTTGTGTGTAAGATTCTAATTTCTAATGCATCCATTTTAGGTCGTTAACTTGTGTTTTTTTCCCCTCTCTCCTCCCCTCGATCTAAAGGTGGACGTGGACAGTGAAGTGCAGACAGCAAACCATATTTCTTCTTCTGTTGTCAAGCGTGACATTTCTGAATCAACTAGGGGAAGCCGATTCTATCGCTGTGTTTAATAACGGCGAGAAAAATGAAAAGATCCTGAAGGTAGCTATACCTCCTGAACGGCTATCTGGAGAGAGAGCGAGAAGAGCGCCCGCGATGTAATTTATCACGACTGCAGCCTCGCGGCCCCGCAGGCTTCTCCTTCCCGAGGAAAAAAAAATCTCCAAAACGAACAAATAGGAAATAAAGGCATTTCTCCTCTTTAATCCTCCTCACCTCAAGGGTGAGAGACACGGGTTAAAGACTTCACAGACGTCTACAAGCACGAGAAGGTCCGAGTCAGTCTGGTCAGTATTTTCGATAACTTCATCAATCCTGGGAAACGCAATCAGATCCGGTGCAACACTAAGCTGCTGTTGCCCTCTGGGAGGCTGAGAGAGACATTCATTTTGGCGAGGAGGGCAAACTATCTCCCTTTTGTAATTAAGAGTACCCAAATAAACTGTGTGTGTGTGTGTGTGAGTGTGTGTGTGTGTGTGTGTGTGTGTTACCCCGAAGTGGAACAGTTAGAAACAAATAAAAGGCTAATGAAGAAATGATTGCTCTTTTACAGGGAGAGGGCGAAAAAAAGGAAGGGAAGGAATCTAAAAGGCAGCCGGCTTTTTTTTTTTTTTGTTTTTTTTGTTTTGCACTCGCATGCGTCCAAACTAGGTTTCCTGAAATAGGCTGAAGACAAATGAGGACGTGTGTGTGTGAGTGTTTGTGCGAGTGTGTGTGTGTGTGACTGTGGTTCAACTGCAGTTAGATGATGACGAGTACGTGTGTGTGTGTGTGTGTGTGGAACAGGAAGCGTTTGTTTGTCCTTGCCTTTGACTCATGACGACTCTCGGTGTCACATTTGTACGGTTAAGGTCAGTAATAACATCAATAATAATTCACGTCTAATTATAAACCGTCTTTTTGTCATTGTTGTCGTTGTTGTTGTCGTCACAAACACAAAAAAAACAGCGGAGGGAGCGCTTGTGTGTATACAGCAGCATCCATATATTTTGGATTACTTTCCTCAATTATTGAATGGCTGGTCCTCAATTATAAAATTATAAAGTAGTTATATAAAAGTAGTAGTAGTAGTAGTAATATTTATAAAAATATGGTTCACTGGCCAGTAATGCAGTAATGAATCTACAATGACACACAATAAAACTGTAATTACTGCAGTACACATTTCTTCAATAGCAATAAAATAAAAGTTCAACATATATGAATTTTAACATTTGCCTATTGCACTTTTTGTTTTTCTGTCCATAAAGACGTCTAAAAACCATATTTAATCAGTTTAAAGTAACTCATTTAAGTTAAGATTAAATTATGAAATTATGAAACTTTTGCGATATTGTGTTCCTTAATGACACTGGAATGAGCCTGTTTTATTCGGCTCATCTTTGGATATTTGTATCTCGGTCCTGTCGACACTTTTGTGAATATTACGATTACATTTCAGTGGAATCATATTTGCTTAATATGAGCAATTTAGATTCAGGCAATTAAACAAATATGAACAAAAAACCTGCAAAGCTGAGTGAGGTTTTAGTTTTATACGTGAAACTGTTGATGTCTCATCACATTAGTGAACAGTTCAGAGCGATAAACATTAGAATTATAGTATTAAATGTACTTGCAACAGGGATTTCCGCGCATATTTCACCTGTTTTACACACAATAATAATGGTTCTCTGGTGTAAATTAAGCACTTTAACAACATTATTAGTCATTTTTAAGAGGGGGAAAAAACAAACTTCTTTCTCCCTTGTTCTGTATCAGAATCCCTTCAATCTCGCCATCATTAAAATGCTTCTCAGCGGCTCCGTTACCTTACACGTCTGTAATCGTGGGCCTTTTCTGTCTCGTGTTTACTTTCCTCGGGCAGATAACTGACGGCAAATCAAGACGCCGCGCCGTTTGCGACGAAAGGTTTTGACTGCGGGGATGAAAAGTTTGTGAATTCCAAAGTGCAACCGCGTCTCCGATTACAAAGTGAGGTCAATCCACTTGCGGTGACTAGATTTTTGGTGGCGAGGGGGCAGCTCTGTAGGTGGATGAGAAACACGGGAGACTTCAGCTGTCTCGTCACGTCTCGTAATTTAAAAGTCCATTATTTTTTTTATTTGTTTTAACTTCAAATACCAACATGAAGAAAGAAATTTCGTCAAAAACTCGTTCGGGCATTGGAAAGCGTGGCACATGCTGTTGCTGCAGAGGCTTGTCGGAGGCTATCGGCGCATTATCGCTCATCATGAAATGCGATCTTCCACATCTGCGTCTTTCGACCGTGGTCAAATTCCATCGCTACTGTAACTAAGTGGACTGTTTTTCCTCCGCGGCGGCGCAACTTCTCCTCCGCTCTTTGACTGTCCGCCCATAAAAGTGTCAGGGGTTTGAAATATCTGGATTAAGAGCGAGTGCAAGCGGCTGCCATTTTGTGTGAAATGTCTCCGCCGGCTGCAGGAGGAAAACGCATTAGAGCCAAAGGGTCGTATAGTTCTCCCGAAACCAGATACACTGCTTTTATTAAGAAGGACACGAGTTAATTTATGTCGGAGCTTAAATGAGCCTCTCGCCGCTTCTTATGTTAATGAAGCAGGTGTTTTCCTCGTCTTCAGACCGACTCTCAGAAACGTATTCATTTACAGAGATTATTAAAGCGTAGCGCTCTACTTTTAAACGCTAAACTAAATGTCCGCTGCGTGTAAACCGTTGTCAAATTATGTATGCAAAGTATGTGCAACAGCGACCTTTAGCGTTTAGAACGCTTGGTGCAATCCCAGTTTAAAACCATCGGCTTCAGAGACAAAAATGTCTGAAATGAGAAGCTGCTTTAATATCAGGCGTATTTTAATAAACAATGAAACAATTTGGTCCATTTTAGCGTGTTAGCAAGAGCCAAAGATTGAAAATGAAAGTGAGTCTGCTTTAGAGAAGTATAACATCATGAGGGAAGACAATAACAAACCATAAAAACATCATATGTGTATAGGCAAAGTGAAAGAGAGCGTTAGCTAAAGTTAGCTGAAGCTCTGTGCTTCCCGGTCTGTGAGAAAACTAGCCACACTAGCATGTCTGTCACCATTTGTCAACTTCTAACTTCAGTTTTATTACTTTATTATATACTGTAAACTTGTTTTTCATATTTTCTGAGACATTTTTGAGAAAAGTACCAATATTTTTTTTTAAGGTTTGCTAACTTCCAGCGTTTGCTAGCTGCTAGCTGCGCTCTACTGGCATTCTCTGTGTTTAAGTAAAACAACAAACCAAATTATAAGTTGGCAGCCTGCAAATGTATATTTATTTCAATTTAACAAGTTTCTGACAACATCTTGGTCATTTTATATCATATTTTTTTTCCATATATCAGCTTAAAGCCTACTAGCTCTCAGTATAGTGGTGTTTTGATGTTGTGCGGTGCACACAGGAAGTGATTTGTTTACTGTCAAAACGGATGGAGGCAACAACACTGAAAACTAGTTTTCCGTACGATACAGACGCCTCCTTTACACCTTGTATTATCATGCGTTAGGGGACGAAGTCATTTTCGACATGCGGGAAACAGACAAAAGCAGAGGAGACGTTTTTAAAGACCATAATGAATACAATTTAAGACCCATTTCAAATCCATACTGGCAAAAAAGTACAAAAGACGTGAAGGAGAATTGGAGTCACAAACCGTTCGGCTTAGCTGTGGGCTTTCGTTAAGTTTTCTCCGCTGCTATGCTATGCTAAGCTGTAACACACCATGGCGCGCGCGCACGCATAGCACACTAGCTAGTGGTGCTCGATAAATTCTCACCGGGGAACACAGGTGGCCTACTTTAGTTCCGTGTTGTAGTTGTGTTTTCGTTTCAAAGACTGAAGTTTATGTATGTTTTAAATAAAAGTAACGTTAATAGATTTTTAAGAGCTTTCAAAATTGTATTTAAGACCTTTTATGAGATTTTAGGAGAATTTAAGACATTTTAAGGCCTTAAATTGAAATGATTGGATTTAAGACTTTTTAAGACCCCGCAGATACCCTGTCACAGCCACCAATGTATTTCTGCTCAGAGACTGGTTGCATTTAAACCTGTTGTGAGACGTATTGAGAGAGAAGAACCCAAAAGCATTCAGTTTAACTGATCAAAAAACAGGAATCAGAGGTCAAAATACAGACAGGTAAGCTCAAAACTGGACATGCAAGAAACACAAGCCGGTGTGGTGATTGTGAGCAGGTATAAATACAGGGAAACTAATGAGCTGCAGGTGGAACAACAGGTGAGGGGAATGAGCTGATTGCATGGGAGGGCAGGATCTGGAAAGACATGAGAGTTAGTGACGAGGCATCGAAGTCATCTCTAAAAAATGCAGTATTGTAAACTGTTACACCTGGTTTGATAGTTTGTTTTCAGTCAAATGACACATGATATAAATCATCATCGCAGAGACAGGATAATAAGTTATTGTCAGTGAAAGTTATGACGTTTTATTTGGAAGAAACACACAAAAAAAAAAACAAATGCAGGCGCATGTAAGTACAAGTTTGCAGCGCTGACTAAAGAGGTTCAGGGGGAAAGAAACCATACACAAACATTACACAGCAGCAGAGTCAGAGGAGTGTGACACCGTTGAACTCTGCTGCGGCGTGTCCGAGCACGCACACGCGGGGCCTCAGCGAAACATCCACACATTCCCGCTCTTCACACACTGACTCGTGGAATGAAACACTTCAAAAAAAAAACGAGGCCAAAGTGAGAGGCGTCTGGAGAGCGTCTCCGTCTGAACTCTCTCCAGCCTCTTCAAAAGCCTCTTTTGTCGCCACGCTGTCCAGGGCCGTGCCATTTTCATTCCAGGGCGGAGCGCTCTGGCTCTTCCACCTGTCATGTGCACTCTGAGCTCTCTGCCCGGCCCCGACCTGCTGACAGCCGCTGAACGTGAGGAGGGGAGTCACAACACCAGCGCCCGGGGGAGAGAAGTGCATCGATATATAGCCCCCACGTTTTTCTGTCTCGCTGTCACCGTGTGTTTTCCCCTGCTGATGCACTCTTCGTTATTCTGGTACAATTAAAAGTAACCTTTGCAGGAACTGATCTTTGTGAAGGTTACGGCAGAAATTTAGTGGAATATCAATGATGAGTCAAAGCTTAATTCAAATTAATATTAAACAAAAGAACTTATGATTAAAATGTACTACTTTGTTGATTGGTTTGTCAGGGCGTAGAAAGGGTGAACTTTTATTTTGGAAAGTTTTCTGTTAATTGCACCTTATGGAAACTCCACTTCAATTAATTGAATACTTCAATACTTTTCTGTGTTTAAAGGTGCATTATGTAATAAATCTAAAGCAACTGACCATAAAATCCTCCTAATATGTCACAGAGACTCAGGAATAATGTTCATATAACAAACTGAACTCACCAACAACAACAGTACAGACAAAATATTTGCATTAAAAAATATATTTTGCAGACTGAAAATCATGTTTATGTTTTGAAATCATGTTTTGGCATGTGGTGCCACCTACCGCCGTCTACCAATCATTGCAGTCAGTAAAGTCTCAGCTGCAGAGCAACCATGGGTTGCCAGTTATGTCAGAAAACGAAACCTAAAAGGTATTTTGAATTTGAATGTAGTAACCGTTTTTGGCCACATTCTTACATATGGCACCTTTAATTCTACTACTTACACCTTTTATATACATAATTCTACATGAAATTACTTAGCTTTCATATAGTACTCATAGAAACTGTTTACTAACAAAACATTACCAAAGTGTCCTGACCTTTTATTTACGAAAACAAATATATGATATGATGGTCTTTTTTTTGTGGATACACCTGCGGAAAACACTGACAACAGAACAAAAAGCTAATATGGCACGAACACTGTGCTATGTCAACAAGGTTATTTGCACTTGTTATTAGTGAACGTGTAAAGAAAAACTAATTAGATAAACAACAAAGACACATTCAAGAAGGGCTCGTGCAAATAAGCCTTTAGTTCAAATCTATTTCTAATGTAAGACAGAAAATATCAGTGTCATAATTTCAATTCTTGGCTTGTATAAAAAAATATTTTTTTTACAATGGGCAGTTTGAGCTGTGCCACTCTGCTGGAGTCGGTTTTGCACTTCCCCTCTAAAATTTCAATTTGTTTCTTGCCGTTTCCTCAGGTGTCCGTCCTTGATGCTATAATTACATTTGGGCTAAAGGGTCCACCGTATTTCAATTAGTCAGAACGGGGGCACACCTCTCTCACCGCTGCAGCACCCGCACCTCCAGACACGGTGCCGTCATGTGACCGCCGTGATAAGGCCGACCGAACAGGACACCCAGCTGGGTGTAATTTTACAGAAAATATTGCCTAGTTAAAGCACTTCAACAGCGAAAAATTCTCCTCGGTGCAAAACTTTACTAATGAAGAAATTGCATTACATGGCAGTATTATTCCAAATGATGCATGCAGGAATAATTAGAAATAGAATAAGCAAATATTTAATGTCTGTCTCTCTGCAGGTGACAGTAAATTGTCTCTGCCATGGTTCCTCGGTGAAAACACAGCGTATCAAAGACGAACCATTAACCGCTCGACAACTGCATTAAAGAACTATTTAGGCTCATCACACGCAGCATGCAAACCTACAGGGCTCAGGCATTAATCCGAGAATCTCATATACTCAACACATCACCAACACGACATGATTTGCAGTCATTAGCGTTGGTTTCCAGCGGGGGTTTGAGTTTGATCCGTTGCAGTTTTGCTACTTTTTTTTTGGTGGAGCCCTGATAGAGATCTGAGGGGAGGTGTTTTTTCTCCTTCGCGGCGCCCTCAGCCACCATCGGCCAACAGGTGACACATGAAGTTCAAGCCATTGATGTCAGCCCATAATAATAATAATCCCCAGACAAAGCTGAGTGTGTTTGGAGAAACTCAAACACTACCACCATGGCTCCGCTTTCAATAAAGCCCGTGGCAGAATCATTCATTCATCCATTCATTCATTCATTCATTCATCAGCGTCATATCTGCTTTGCCCTCACCTTGACGGATGATGAGGGGAGATCAGGTTAATGGCCATTAACGGTAAAGATGGCGATGCTGATGGAAACTTTGATTTCTCTCTCGATAAAGGCAGAGGAGGCTTGATACGGCTTTTGTTGTCAGTGTCAGTGTTAAAAGCTGTTATACAACATAATGAAGTTGGATAAGATAATAGCATATCAATCATTTTGTAATGGGAGGCCGTTTTTATCGTAGCATCTTATATCAAGTAATACTGGCATACGAAATCAGTATACAAGGTCCAGTCTGAACCAAACATTCTAGGGCCCACTTTAAAAAATGTCTTTGTGTAAACAGAAAACACCATTTAACACCATTTCTTGTGCGCTGGTGGAACAGGAATGATTGGATCCTCCTCCAATTTAGTGGCTCACTCAATGTTTACCCCTTTATCTGTTACATGAGCGACGTGGGGGGGATGGGGACAGGTTGCCAGTCCATCATACGGCCAACAGACAAAGACAAACAAACATTCACACCTACATGGAGTGTCTAATTCACCTAATCTGCATGTTTTTGGACTGTGGGAGAAGGTTCCAAAAGGGTCCGTCTACTAGGGCTGGAACCATTTGCTTTTGAAAAACCCTTTCAAGAAGTAAGCATTTTTCAAGGGTTCTTGGTAACACTAATGGTTCCAGTAAGAACCATTTTGATCCAGAGAACCCTTTCCTGAATAAAGAACCTATATGGTTGTACTTAGCACTTTTATATCTAAAAGTGTAGGACCTGCTACCTTCTTGCTGTGAGGCAACAGTGCTTGCCACTACTTCTCCGTGTGGCCTCAAATTCAGTGTGGTGAGGTGGACCTGAGAAGAAGACAGACGTTACGGACGTGGAAGTCGCCCACAGGCACTAGTGGACAAAATCGAGGAAGTCCACTGTGTTAGCGAGTCCAGGACCAAGCTGTAGACTAGATAGATGTTTCCTTGCTCCAACACACCAACACGCAAGGAAACTTCTAAAACATGCAGGGCAGCGGGTCTCCAGGACCAGGATTGAAGAAATGCTCTGTAGACCAATGACCACTGGGAAGCCTATAGACCCCGAGCTCAGTACTTCAACTACTGTACCTGGGAGCAAGTCAGGATGGCATGTGGCTGTGACAATATTGACCTGTAGTCAAAATCATACGAGCAAATACTCAAATATTTAGAAAAAGGATTAGGATTAGTTGTATTTGCTCACACAACAATGCGTGATCAGGGAATTTGACCTCTGCATTTGTCCCATTCTTTCCACACAACAGTAGTGAACACACACACAAATGGTGGTTGCTCAGGGTCAAGTGCTGACCCTTGATCCTTGTCTTGGACTTTGAAAATGGGACAGGACTTTATGTGCAAGCCCATTTCCAAACAACAAGGTTCCACTCAGATTTGCGTTGTGTCGTATTAAGCTGCTGATTTAAAGTTTTACAATATCGTGTTCACAGAATCTCATTTTGGCTGAGTTCTCTGAGTGTCTGTTACCTTTCTATGTGTTTCTCAGACTCCATACATGATCTCTGACATGTTTTTCGTAACAACGCTGGACCGTCTCCCTTCCCAACAGCTGTTTATTCTCCAGTTTTGCTAATCTGAAGAATCTAGATAAGGGGGAACAGCAGTACTTAGGAAGGAAGTACCCTTATAGGACGATCAAGCCCGAGCAGCCTGCATCCTCCGTCTCTCACATCTCCAGCTGCTGAGGATCTAAAAACCTGAGAGGAGATAGGGGCCAGAGGAAGGCATGTTGAGTCGCACATTTGACGTATGACTTTGCTCTAATCTGGCAATCTGCAGCATGAATGATGGCGGTTAATGGGGTGTGGATGGTAGTTTCTCACTAAGTGCCATCATTCATATATTTCAAGCATCGGTGGCTTCGCTTCAACTGTCAGAAATGAAATGCTTAATTGAGGGAGGAAAAAAAAATGCTCCACAGTCTGGAGCAACAAGAGGACGAATCCGCGGGGAGGCTTCGGCTGTTTTCTATTCCCATCATAAAGGAAAATGCCCAGTCAGCAAAACAGTGCAGTGTAAATAGAAAATAAGACAGCAAACAGGATTTGGTTCATCCATATTCTTCTCCACGCTGTATTTTTTTCCGTGTCGTCCACAATCGCCCCGAATCTGTCGTCAGATGAAAGAATGAGTGAATAAGTTTTGACAGGCCTCAGCACAAAGGGCACAGCGGAAAACGAATTAGAGCGACAAACAACAATAAAGTGACTGAGTCCACACAGAGCGACACACTCAGGTTTAACCTGGAAAACAGGGAACGTTTCATGGCTTTATGGGACTTTAGTGGCAAAAAAAGGAAACTTGACTGTTGTGTTTCATGGTTTAAACATTGACGTTGACATCGGAAACGATGAAGCTCCTGGAGGCTAACGGCTCCTTCGCTGTGGGACTTGTAGTTTACAGTGTGTTCAGACTTGTATTTCGGTTCTAGTCTCGTCTTATTTTAGATTTTTTTTTCACCGCAGGTGGGGCTGTGTGCTGAAGAACGCTGATCGGTGGTTAGCGGCGTCAACGTTAACGTGTTTCCATGATGACTGACCGGAAAAAGACGCGCGCGACGTCATGTTTACGTGTCGCGGCACAAGGGTCCAGGCACCGTTTATCAGTTAGCTCCATTAGCTGCGTTAGCTCCTTTAGCGCCGTTAGCGCGCCTACAGTCGAACTGGAGCGGTGTGTTTATTCAGCAGCGCTACAAATAACCAGCGTACCTGTGTACCGCGTACGTGTGCCTCTGTTTTTAAAGTTTAGTGTTACTTTAGAGACTCGTTTTAACAATCTGGAGTCATGTAAACATGACGTCACGCGCGCCTTTTTTTCCGGTCAGTCGTCATGAAAACGCGGCATGTGTTAACGTGGGTAAAAGTTGATGCCGTTAACCGCCGCTAACGTGTTAGCGTGCCCAGTACTAAACAAGACCTTAAAAAGAAGAACTTATTCATTTCTTTTTGAGCGTATTTGCTGAGGAGGAGGTTCAGCAGGAATTGACACGAGTGCACACATCCGAATAGCCGACAAGCTGGTGTAACTAAAGGTGAAACAAATCAGGGAAAAGCTACAAAATCAGGCTGATTTGAGATCCGGTGGAAATGCAAACCATACAGATTACAAGGGAATTATTTTCCCCAGGTAAATAAGTTCCTGATAATAAAAAGTTCCTGTATTTTGTCGTATTTACTTCCTGTTTTATTGTACTTCATGCTTGTGTCTCCTCTCAGTGAGTCTTATACTGTGTGTGTGTGTGATTACCTCACTGATTAACATCACCTGTGTTCACTTGTTTCACCTGCTGCTCATTATTTTCTTCCCCCACTCACCTTGTTTTTGCCAGATACCTGCAAACCTTTCACGCCCTTGCATTTGTTTATTTATGTACGTTTTGGACTCTGACACCTGCCTTGAGATTTGTGTCATATGTTATCTTTTTTGAATCTCTTCATGGGAAACTAACTCAAGTAAAATTTGGATTTATCTCCTCCACGGTGAACGTAACTGGCTGATCTGGAGAACGGAGAACCAATTCATCATGTAAGTAAATGGAAACGAAAGTCTTTTCGACTCTAGTTTAATTTATTTATTTTCCTTTACATGGTCCCAAGCGTCATTTTTGTCACAGAAGTGCTTCACTCGGCACAGGAAACATAAAGAGAGACATTCGCCACCATCATGTGACTATGACACTTTGAGCTAAATTCTGCCACGGTTACGAACCGAGGAGAAGGGATTTAAGAAGTCTCATTACAGGGTGAAACCCAAAAGTAGGGAATCTGCAGGCAAAAAACAGTCAGGAAACAAAGGAAAGGATCACACAGATGCATGAAATAAACTGGACGAGAGTTAACAAGAAACGGGTGCAAACGATAAGGGCGTGGTCGAGTAATCGGGGCACAGGAAGTAAATGATCTGAAGTGAGAAAACACAATTATTACCAAAATAAAAGAGGAAATCGCTGTACCAGCATTGCGTTTTATGAAATGTCTACATACGGCTACATGCTAAATGTATCACCTAAATCCAAACTGTGGTGCATGTACCACCAGTGGTACGCAAGCTTCCTCTGGTGGTACTTGGAGTGAGTAGAAAATGAAACAAAAATAATGATAGATTAAATAATAATTAGTCACCTTAACTCTTGTTCCATCATAATCTGACGTCACTATACCAGTGTCGGAAGTGTATGTGATGAAGAGGAGGATGATGAGTGTGCAAATTATCTTATAGGGAATAAATTATTTGCACCACTCAGTATTTTCTCAGGTGGCACTTCTATTAAAAACTTCATACACAACCAACCAATCACTCAGACCTGTGTGATACACGGTTGCCTTCGACGCAGTCAAAAGCCGCCGCCGCCGCCGCCTCCTCCTCCCTCTTCAGCCGAACTCCCATCGCTCAGCACCCCACCTCCACTTAATTGAAACAACGGCCAACTAACTTTTCTGTCAATGTCAGCAACAGTCGGCGCCAAACCAATAGCATCCAATCAGTTTAATTCGCACTGGGTCTGTGGCGGGCGGACTCACGCTGATCGCGGCCTCTCGTTCAAAATGAACTCTGGAGCTCAGCCCCCATTTTTCCTCGCCGTCGTCGTCCGCTCCACCTCCTCCCTCCCAAAGTGAAGAGCTCAGCAGCTCCAGGGAGGCGCTGCAAGAAATGTCTCTCAGCCACCCATAGCATCATGGTTTTATTCCCTCTTAAAGCAAATATGTAATAACTATGAAGTCTATTTACTTGACAATGAATTATTTGCCCATTTAAGCTCTAGTGTGTGAGGGTTTTTGGAGGGTTAATTGGCGGATATATGTTCATACAAGTGTATAAGTCCCTGCAGCCTTAGAATAAACCTTTTAATGTCTATTTTAAGCAAGATTTGAAGGACTTTCTACAACCTGAAGCAGAAACTCACTACATAAAAGGAATAAGAACATCCTTTTTGGTATGTGAAGGCCACCATAGTTCTCACAGTTCTCATAGTTCTGAAATGACATTATGATGAAATGAAGCACTGATAAATTGAATTTATTGTTCAGATAAATTAGTATCTTTCAAAGGACACAGTATTTTGGGCATTTTTGGACTATTTTTCACAATAATTCAGTCTTATTTATTGATTTATTTGTATCAGGAACAGTCTACAAAACATTAGAGTCAGCAGAGCAAAGATGCCAGTACCAGCAGCTTCCATGACAACATTCTGTATATGTATACCCAAAGTGTCATCATCACAAATCCCATCAAAGACAACAAAACATCAAATTCAACCTTACACAAGGACAACCTTAGTGGTAAAACCTTAGATGTCTACGTTGCACATTCGCAGCACAGCCCTCATTTCTTACAGTGTGTCCGGTGCCATACAGTTGCTGCCTAAGCAGGCGGACCCCTCTAATGAACCAGCGGGTATCAGCAGATGTGGGTCTATAACTTAATTTCCCCCTCAGCTATAGAGCAGATCCTATGGCGTGTAAGTGGTCTTGATGGATGAGCACTACAGCTCATCATACCCAGCGCCACCATCAGCAGCACCAACCCCCAGCATCCAGCACCCATCATCTCTTGTCTCCAATATCCTCACATAACCATGTAACTGCACACACTGTAAAGGTTATCCCCGACCTACTGTGTTTACCGCGTGTGTCCGACGCGTCGAAAAACACGGTGATTTGTAATATCGTAGTTGTGTCTGACCAGCGAGGCTTGAAATATCAGGGCGTCTTTTTTTGAAAACAGATCCTTGACAAGTGAGTAAAAACCGCCTCGCTGTAAGTGCTAGTAAATGGAATTTGAGGTGGGGCTTGTTCAACGTGATGATAGGATGTTACCAAAAAGGATGAAATCACGACTAAGTCGTTCTTCTCCTTGATAATTTTACAAAAGCAAATCCCAGGAAATCTAGTAAGATTTTATTTGGCTTAAATTACAGCAAAAATGTCACTTAAAGGTACCATATGTAAGAATGTGGCCAAAAACGGTTACTACATTCAAATTCAAAATACCAAGGTTTTTAGGTTTCGTTTTCTGATGTAACTGGCAACCTGTGGTTGCTCGACAGCTGAGACTCTACTGACTGCAATGATTGATAGACGGCGGTAGGTGGCGCCACATGCCTAAACATTATTTCAAAACATAAACATGATTTGCAGTCTGCAAAAATATTTTTTTAATGCAAATATTTTGTCTGTACTGTTGTTGTTGGTGAGTTCAGTTTGTTATATGAACATTATTCCTGAGTCTCTGTGACATATTAGGAGGATTTTATCGCCAGTTGCTTTAGATTTATCACATAATGCACCTTTAAGATTTCGTAAATTAGGCCTCGTATACAAAATAATTACCATTTAACATATCACTGTCAACTTAGCAGCCTATTAAATGGCCCAAAACACCGAATTTGAAACCCGGGCCCACATGTGACACACACAAACCCAAACACACACATTATCGCGTCTCCTCTCGACATATCCTCTGTCCCTCTCAAGGGCAGGAGAGCTGTGGTCGCCGCTGCAGGACCGGGGGGACCGCGTGGGGCGGGGCACCCCCCCCCCCCCGGAGGCGTCCATATGGAGAGTAATCTGAGTCATCTCGGAGTGAGGCTGACACTGTGTGTCCCGCGCGCTCTGTTGACTGTTCCAACAGACATGTTTTCCCAAAGCAGAAAAAAGGTACACTAAGAGGGGTTCGCCTTAAGTCACGGCTCAGTTCACCGAGCGATCTCGCTGCAGGAATCTGATCCCTCTCACTTAAAGACTGTGGCTTCCCTCAGCTGCACTGTTTAAACCTCCCCTCCTGGCAGACTATAGATTTTAACCTTTGGTTTAATTAAAGTGCTAATTAAGTTTACAAATTTACACAAATGTCTGTAGTTTTTTTTTTTTTTTTTTATTTCCCCTTTAATCAAATTCATTGTCTATGTCTAAATGAAGTCTGGACTTTTTTTTTTTTAATCCTCCCCTCCCCTTCAAATCACCTGTGACTGCAGCCGTAATCAAAAATGCTAATCACCCGAGCGGCTCGATCGACATTAGAATAATGATCCATTAGAATATAAGCGCGCCGCGACAAATGTGGGATGATGAACCTGTGTAAAACATGTACTGTTTATTTGTTTAACCTCGAGATACAAAGATGGCTCCCACATCAACATAACAGGTGATTTGTGATTGAGCACTGATTGTGTTGTCAAAGCAAGAGTCTGGATTCCTTTAGAGAGAAGCAACTAATGGAGCTTTGCCGTCATACAGTTCTAGCTCTCATATTTACTCATATGTAGCACTCGTTTTAGCATCTTATCATCTCTTAAGTCAACATTAGGTTCTGTTGAAGAAGAGATAAAACTAGTGATGAGATTAACGTCTCAGGAGTTAATACTCTTCAGTGTATTATTATTTCATGGTTGGCTTCAGTAGGAAATTGTAAGACTACGTCCATTTTCTATACGTGATATAGGATTAGCAACAACAGTGAAACTCCAAAACTACAAGGACAAAAACAAGAAACGGCATTCAGAGGCGAGGGCTAGCAAGCCCAGCTAGCAAGTAGTCCACAGCCTCTTCTGGAGATTTTGGTAACATGTAAAAGGATTTTAGCGTTAGTTTGTCTGTAGCAGCTTAGCTAACCGCTAGTTTGGAGCGGCTCAAATAAGGTACACACTTTTTAACGGAATTGCCAGAAAACGTACCAACTTTAATACATAATGTTAGCTAAAAAATAATGTTAGCTTCATGTATTCCTTTGAGGTAGTTGCTAGGATTAGCAATAACAGTAAAACTCCAAAACTAGAAGGACAAAAACAAGAAACAGCATTCAGAGGCAAGGGCTAGCAAGCCCAGCTAGCAAGTATGCAGCATGGACTCTTACTCGCGCTGCTGCTCTGCTCTTTTCCTGACATTTCAACAAAGACTGGCCTGAAAAGTTCCTGAAAATGTCCCGTAACATTATGGACTTTCGCATTCTCACGTAGTCCACAGCCTCTTCTAGAGATTTTGGAAAAATGTAAAAGGATTTTAGCGTTAGTTAAGTGTCTGTAGCAGCTTAGCTAACCGCTAGTTTGGAGCGGCTAGAGTTAACAAACATGTTCAGCTTTATCCACAGTAGATGGTGAATAGTTTCCAGCTTAAATAAGGTACACACTTTTTAACGGAATTGCCAGAAAACGTACCAATCCACAATAACTTGAATACATAATGTTAGCTAAAGATAATGTTAGCTTCATGTAGTTTAATGTGTTCCTTTGAGGTGGTTGCTCCCCATCAATCACAGTTTACATGATTGATGTAAACTGTGATATGATATTCGTTTGCCATCCAGTTGTAGTAAAAACAAGAATTAAATGTATGTAGGTCACAAGATACAGGAAAAAAAAGGTAACCCTGAAATAACCTCTGACTCATGGAAATTAATGGACAACTTCCTTCTAAAACAGTTGTTTTCAAAAGAAGGTAAAATAATTGATTTCCAGGGTGGACTCACTCATAATCATCAATATTTAAGTGAGCGGCGTTTAAGTGGTATTTAAGGACCGTTTTGCTGACGTTTTTGACCTTAAGTGTCTCATTTTGGAGACGAAGCGGAGATGGTTTCAGGGCTAAGGCGGGTCAATAATGAGACACACGCAAGTCAATTAATGCCATATAGTGTCTTTTCTCCTCTTTCTCCCGCTCTTCCTGAGTGACAGACTGAACTCTCAACACCATCTGCTGAAAAAGTCTCCCTAAACTTGACCCGTCCGCCCCCCGAGGGTTTGCTCGACCCCTGCTCGCCAGATCCTGCTCTCTGGACCATCCAGAGGACACGGGCGTTGGAGAATCTTTAACCTGCGTCAAAACAAAAGCAGTAAAAAAAAAAAAAAATACAGAGGCTGAGACATTAACAGCCCATTAATCTGCACCAGAAAGGTCCACAAGTGCTCTGTCTTTGCCGCTGTTTAAGTTGACGGACATGAGGGCCAGACACGGTGTTACCCAGGATGCATTCCACACAGGCGTCTGAGTAAGGTGCACTTTCACTGACTCACACTGTTGATTATGCAGGATCTGTTTTTCATCTTTTCTCACACAGTTTGAGTCCGTGTCTGAGATGCCCAGAGGCTGCACACAGACCAGCTTTTAATTACACAAAGGGAAATGTTTTTCTTTTCCTTTCATTTAAAAAAAAAAAGCAGCAAAATAATTCATCGCGTCTCCGATATTGTTTTAGAAGCGGCGGGCGGCGGCGGCGATGACGGGAGACTCATTAAATGTAGGAACATTTGCATGTTCTCTTCCTCTGAGGGGTTTGTGGGGCAGCGGCTTTCATAAACTCGTTAATATACGATTCATTTTTTATTACTTCTGCCGATGAAAACTCTGGATAAGAACGCATTCCGTTACACAAAAGCTTTGTTTGCCGCGTTTGCCCTCATGGAGGGTTCAACGAGGTTCAGGCTTCAAGATTAAGTGCGGGGTGCCAACAAAAAAAAAAAAGTGGAATGTTGTTGTTGTTTTACAAACTATACATCATGGCACGTCGTCTCAGAAATGATAAATGTGATTTCGGGGTCTGTCGGCGCAGAAGTATCTGACGCGCAACAACAGCGTGATTGACGCGAAACGATAAATGTTGACGCGGCAGAAGCAGAGATGTTGTCCTTCAGTGCTGGTGTCAACCCCCACAGGTGGTAGATTCCAGTAGGTGCGTGTGGAAACGCAGATAATTCAAAATAGTAGTTAAAGGTGCATTATGTGATAAATCTAAATCAACTGGCCATAAAATCCCCCTAATATGTCACAGAGACTCAGGAATAATGTTCATATAACAAACTGAACTCACCAACAACAACAGTACAGACAAAATATTTGCATTAAAAATATATATTTTGCAGACTGCAAATCATGTTTATGTTTTGAAATCATGTTTTGGCGTCATGTGGCGCCACCTACCGCCTTCTACCAATCACTGCAGTCAGTGGAGTCTCAGATGCCGCGCAACCACGGGTTGCCAGTTACGTCAGCAAACGAAACCTAAAAGAACGCGGTATTTTGAATTTGAATGTAGTAACCGTTTTTGGCCACATTCTTACATATGGCACCTTTAAATATTAGTTGAAAGTTTTTACTTTTGACGGAGTTTGAAAAGTTTGTTTATTGACAAAAAGGTACAGTAGATGTGAATAATTGGAAACACTTTGGAAATAGTTTGAACGGCTTTCAGACCGATACGGTTCTGGTTCTGATCTGCAGTCTCAGAACCTTGCTGGTTTCTGACGAACCAGCCCAAGTTCACACCAGTTTAAGAGGAACCAAACTGGGAGGACGTTACTCCGTCTAACTTCCTCTACTTCCCGGAATATGACACGCCAACCTGGGTTCAGAACCATTTTCCAGTTTTTTTTATTAGATTTGGGAACCAGAACCTGCACACAGACGATGCCCCCTAATGGCTTTGGTGCTTTTCTTCCGGCAAAATACAAATTCCCGTGGTTCAATCCATAAAAAAAGTTATACTTTTACACTCTCAGGTCCAAGTTCTGACCTAAATCACCAAACCCATGCTCGATCAGACAGCAGCTCAGTTAGAGACGTGGTGCAGATGAGTTGGGTGTCTATCACGGCCGAAACGCTGGGACCTGCTGGACAATAGATAACATGCTGCAGCTATTGATCTCTGCTGGTAGTTTAGGTTTTTTGGGGGTGAGGGGCGCTCTATCAGGTTTCCAGACACAACTGTTCAGTCTGCCTGCTCTGGTAGCTGCCGCCGCGCTCTTTAAAGCCCCTCTTATTTTCCCAGAGCTGCTCATCAGAGGCGGCTCCTGTTTAAGCCTTCAGAGAATACCACCATACCTTCAGAAATAGCCCCCATTACACCACGTCATTAACAGTCAGGGAGTGTCGGATACATCTGTCCGCGTTTGCTGTCGATTCATTTGCTGACAAGCGAGTCTACTCTTTGTGGTCCCGTTCAACGTCTCTGATCTTGCATTTTATGTGACCAAACAAAGGTTTAATCAGTCAAAAATAGTCTGGTACACAGACAATGATACAATGTTGACAAATGTATTATTAAAATCCCTCAGACTGAAGACAAGGGAGCAGTAAATGAAGGTACTTTCACTGACATGGAATAAGACAAACTGGGAGAAACTGAACGGTGAGCAGTGGCTAAATAGTGAGGTGAGTCAATTGAACACAGGTGAAACCAATGGGGGCAGAGCCTGTAATCAAAGTGGCGGGAAAACACAGCAAGCGAAGCAATCTGAGACAAAAGAGAATGTAAGTTACCAAAATAAAACAAGAAATAAGAGCTCACTGACAGATGTGACATCTTTATTCAGCCACTTTTGTGTGTATGATACATTATTTTCAATGGAGATGCACGTCAGATGTAACTGATGTGACAAATTAAAGAGTCTTTCTGGGCGTGTCCATGTCTTAAAGAGCTATTGGCTTTACTTCTGGAACTGGTCTTTGTTGACTTGTAAATGAGCTTTAAAGCTCTGGAGAAAAAGCTCTTAAATCCATTGTTGAAGTACATTTGAGTAGTGAAGCTGCTGTGATGGGAAATGCAGTCTTGATAATCCCATTTGTATGATATTTTTTTCTGAGTTTAATGTATTAATTTAAGGTTTTTGATGACACAACACAAATGTAACTTCACACACATCTTTCTTTATCGTGTGACCATTCATGGAACAAGAAGCTTTTGAATGGAAGTCAATGGGAGTTAATTATCTCCCTTGAGTCACTTGGAGTCTTCTGCATTGGCACAATATCTACATTTTGTGAATTATCTTACCATTTGGAGCAAAATAGTCAGGAAAATAAAGAAAAAATGTCACATTTAAGTGGACGCCAGTGTGATTGACAGCTACAATTGTCCTATAGGCGCCTGGTTGCAGGTGACGCCTCTGGACATCAACATGGCGCCAGTAAAAATAAAAACGTGATTCTGGTGTCTTCAAAATGCAGGTTTCATATTCTTATGGAAGTAAATACAGGCACCTGTATCATTGTTTCCAAAAGTCTCCGTTTCTGTCCATCTAAAAACAGAAAAAGGGACATTTTTAAGTGGCTCCAGAGCAGAATGTATTTGTTTTCAAATTCAAATGAGTTTAGTTGCAGACAAAGACAACATTCTGTGCTTCTCTTGCTGTTCAGTGCTTGAATTCTTTATTCTGAGCCCTCTTTATTCTCACCCACATTTACAATGGGATGAATGGATGCTATGGCTAATTTCAGCCCACTATACCAGCCACCATTATCACAGTGAGAGACCCTGGCAGCGGGCCTGATTGCACATACTGCAGTGTTTATTTGAGAAATTGCTCATTTGGCAAATGCGTATGGACGAAGCCTTAATGCTCGTTTTCATCGATGCCTTTCAGGGGATTTGTTTTTTAATTTAAAGAGACAAAAGAAAATCACCAAAAGAGAGAGGAGACATTAGCGTTGACACGTAACGAGTAAGAGTACAGTTGAGCCTCGCATCCCAACCTTGATAGACGAATTCCTCAAAACAAGAACGCATGACTCACCGGGGAAATAAGCGAAAGCGAAAAGCTAATGATGGCAACAACTTAATGTAGCCGCTACATCGCCCAGACTCCTCCCCGACAGCGCGGGGTTTTGGCGCCGTGTGCGCCCGTACTGTCCATTTGGGACAGGTGAGCTAATTTAGCGGCGCCGGAGAAACAAAAACGGCACACGGCCCTAATGATCACCAGAGTCTGAGAAGGCCGTCCCTGCGTATCACAGCCACGCTGCAGTACGTCCGTCACTGAAGCTACAAAAGAGGGGATTTCTTTCTGCGCGTTGATTTAATGTCTGACAGGAAATGAGCGTCCTGAAGTTATAAGAAGACATCGTACAGCTGCGGAGGAAATCACCGGGCTCTGCTTTATGTTCTCGCTACCCTTTTTTTTTGTTGGTCTCATGATTCACACTTGAAGCATGTGCAGTGCATAATGACAGCAGTCTGCTGTGGAGCTCCTGGTATGTCCTACACATGGTTTTTGGTCATTGAAAAAAATATTATACTTTTATAGCCTTTGGATGTATAGGATATGTTGTGTTTGGGACATATTAGACTGTTTCATCATCTACTCTATATCTGTTTTAGGGTGAATTCCAATTCCTTGCTTAACCCTCAATCTCAAAAATGTGCGATCCCGCTAGTGCAAGTGCTGTCCCGAGTTGAGGGGCAAGTTTAAGGGCTTTATCGCCCTAAATATTGAGATTTTTTCCGAGACCACCCTTGGGAGCAAGGGCTACCCAGAATGCATTGCATGTTTTGACATAACAAAGATGGCGCCAAACGCTACAAATTAAGTATTTTCTTTGTTAATAGAGATATAAAAATGATGAAAACCATTGTATTATCTTAGTTTAGGCCCATATTATGGATTACTGACGTCGTTGTTGCGTAACGTTTATTTTTATTTTACGATCTTTTGTCAACAGCCGGCCGGTGCGGACAAGCGATCGTTTGCTATCGTTTACTTTTCAATAAGCCGTGGTGTAACTTGACTGACAAACGGATCGTAATGAATAATCCTGACGTAAATGTGTTCTTCTTCTTCTTCTTTTTTTGGAGTTGACAGACTGGACGCAGCTGTCGCGTTATTCTGCCCCCCACAGTCTGAAGACGTATCTGCATTTAAGGGGTGTCCCATTTCTAAGTGACAAAATAACCCTCAACACTTTGTTTTGACGGCCAGTTAAGATTAAGGGTTGAGCTTGAGGGTTAAGATAGGCGTTGGAATTGGCCCTTAATGTATTTTCACACTATTTTAGCGTATCGCTCGGTGTTATTACCATTTCATGGCGAATCAGAGAGAGGAGAGAGTGGTGAGAAAAACACCTGTATATAGCTTCCATTTTTGGACATTGACAGGCAAAGACTCAAAAAGATTCTTCTAAAGTGTTGAGAGTCATTTGTCTAAGGAAAAAAGCTTTCAGAATGATAAAGAAAAACGATAGAGGAACAATCCGATTAGCCAATGATGTCAATATTTCCAAAGATCTCCGGTTTGTTTCGCCCTTAAAATGCAGCCCTGAAGTTTTCAAACTGAAGTAGAAGTCGACTACGCGTATGCAGATGCGTCATTCATTTATTTCTCATCACCAAAACTCTGGCCGTTTATCAATATCCGTACTTGTCCGTACTTGCGTACTCCCGTACTTCATCGGCTTCAGTCCGAAGTTCTGTTCCAATTCTCAAGTATGCGAGCGGCGAGTACAGTTCTCATACCCGGAAGTGTTCTCGCTCCGCCCGTTTTACCAAGTATGCACGCGGTGGTGACTTGAGCGTACTTGGGTAAATCTGAAATAGATATTTTTCTGTGTCCTGGAATCATTTGAGGGGTGAAATTAGTCTTTGCGTGTAAAGATATGACGTATTTATAGTTTGGCAACGACGTTGCATACTTGGGTGTTGAGAAAGGGCCAAAAGAGAGATGGCGCGGCCCCATCGCCATGTAACGCCACATCAACTAAATCCTCGGCAGTTTAAAAGGACCACGGTCCCCTAGGCAACCATAATAACAACAGATTTGTTGACTTGTAACTGACAGTCCCTCAACGCGCACAGATACCGGTGAATTATGCTGACACCATCTCTGTTTATGGGATTCTCAAACACTGGAACTACTTCCTGTGAAGTTGTGCCAGAACTGGGGGTTTTTTTTGGGCGCCGAGTCACGACACGACGCGATACACGACCGTAAACGGAGACGAATGTCAACCCGGTGAGAGGAATCACTGTCACATCAATTAAACCATGTGAGAAGATATTGATAGACAAATCCTCCTGAAATGAGCTCTTTGCTAAAGGTGCTGTAATTGATCATGTGAACGATGAACCCCTGGACTGGAGTTTCAGCTGGTGGTGCTGGTGGCGGTGCGTTTCCAAAACTCTTCCCCGGGGAAACATCTTCTCCACCTCGGGCCCCTGGCCTTCTCAGTAACGCTATATCCACATCAGAGAGACCGGGCCCATTGATTTAGCACTTAGCTCCATCGTCCCATATGAACAGTTATCATTTCTGGCTGAGGGCCAGAGTCTAGGCGTCAAAGTTACCGATCAATGACCTGAACTTTGGAAATGGGGGCGGCAGTTTAGGATGAGGTGTGGATTACAGGAAACATGGTGTCAGGGCAGAGGGAGCTGGAGATGTTGGCGCTAAGAACAACAAACTCTTCGGGCTTCGGTTGTTTTCGGACAAATTTGGGTTTAGATCGTGGTATGTTGTGATGTCGCCAAAGGAGATGGAAGGAGCAGCAGTTTTTACTGGCACTTCAAATGGAAATACAGGGAGTTTAATATAATGTAGGGAGCATAGATGCTGAGATGGTGGATATATGTTGGTTTCTTTTCAAGATTTTGACATTTAGAACAATTTCTTTCTCATTTTTTGCTTCTTTGTTTGGACTTCTTGCAACCAACACCTTCTGTGAACTAGTTTTTACAAGAGCACCCAACATAGAAATGATCATTTCTGCAGTTTGTACGTCGCCTGTGCAACCAGTTACCTCTCATTTCTGTAAATAGAAGAGGATAAAAGTTGAAATAAGCGATTGTACCTGGGTTATAAGCAAACACTCGTCAGTGGGTGTTGGAGAAACACTTTCATGGTATCTATCTAAGGAATGGTTGTACTTAGGGAGGTAAACACTTAGCTTACATTTAGGACATGTGACGCGTGGACAACAGCTGTATCCAGTTAACGTTCGCAATCAGAGCTGTTTTTTTAATATCCATCGTGACTTCGTGTCGCGGCGTGAGCTGACCTAACAAACTTTTCTTTTCAATCGTTTTGGTCGCACTCCTAATTTCTGGACAGTCTGTTTAAGCACTCTCTGGGGACTGAGAGGCAGCATGGCCGAGCAGATGGGGGAGTTTAAGTTTAGAGATCATCTGCATGAGACCTGAGATCTGACCCCTTTCACAGAAGTGGGGGGGCACACAGTTTGTCTACATGTTTTCACGTCTCGGTTACTGACTCAGTTCTGAGATTTCACTTCACTCAGTGAAACAGAACGTCATAGAAGATGTTTGTTGTATCTGAAAGTTTGTGTCTGGTCTTGCTTCCTGGCCAAAGTTTTTCACGAATCAATCAGAATTTTACCCAAGTCTTTACCCAAGTTCCCATTAAAGTTTGGTAAGGATCCACCCCCATTTTTGTCAAAACTCAAATTGGATTTGAACACAATTTGGTTTGTATCTTCTGGATCTGACGTTTCATCTGGATCGGGATCCAGATTACAGATTTGGTGGCAACTCAAATTTAACATGGTTAAATTCCTCCTTATAGTAATAACTATAGTAATAACTAGGTAAAGTTCTGTGGATCCAGTGGTTCAAGCCTTGGCAGAGGTCTGTTTTCAGTTGTAGGTAGAACATTTGTTGACAGTGAGCTGACTTTCTTCTCAAAAAAAAAAAGTATCTCGGAATGACTTGAAATTTAGCATCATAATAGTCAGTATCGCCCTGAAAAAGGATCTGTTGAAAATATTTGCAAACCTCTTAAGGAATATTTTTTATGATTTTTTGAAATGCAGGAGATGATCCATTTGCCCTGATGCACTTTGACAGTGAGCTGACTTTCTTCTCCAAAAAAAAAAGTTTTTCGGAATGACTTGAAATTTAGCCTCATAATAGTCGGCATCACCCTGAACATGGATCTGTTGAAAATATTTGCAAACCTCTTAAGGAATATTTTTTATGAATTTTTGAAATGCAGGAGATGATCCATTTGCCCTGATGCACTTTGACAGTGAGCTGAATTTCCTCCCCCCAAAAAAAAGTATCTCGGAATGACTTGAAATTTAGCCTCATAATAGTCGGCATCGCCCTGAACAAGGATCTGTTGAAAATATTTGCAAACCTCTTAAGGAATATTTTTAATGATTTTTTGAAATGCAGGAGATGATCCATTTGCCCTGATGCACTTTGACAGTGAGCTGACTTTCTTCTCCAAAAAAAAAAGTTTTTCGGAATGACTTGAAATCTAGCCTCATAATAGTCGGCATCGCCCTGAACAAGGATCTGTTGAAAATATTTGCAAACCTCTTAAGGAATATTTTTTATGAATTTTTGAAATGCAGGAGATGATCCATTTGCCCTGATGCACTTTGACAGTGAGCTGAATTTCCTCCCCCCAAAAAAAAGTATCTCGGAATGACTTGAAATTTAGCCTCATAATAGTCGGCATCGCCCTGAACAAGGATCTGTTGAAAATATTTGCAAACCTCTTAAGGAATATTTTTAATGATTTTTTGAAATGCAGGAGATGATCCATTTGCCCTGATGCACTTTGACAGTGAGCTGACTTTCTTCTCCAAAAAAAAAAGTTTTTTTGGAATGACTTGAAATTTAGCCTCATAATAGTCAGCATCACCCTGAACATGGATCTGTTGAAAATATTTGCAAACCTCTTAAGGAATATTTTTAATGATTTTTTGAAATGCAGGAGATGATCCATTTGCCCTGATGCACTTTGACAGTGAGCTGACTTTCTTCTCCAAAAAAAAAAGTTTTTCGGAATGACTTGAAATTTAGCCTCATAATAGTCGGCATCACCCTGAACATGGATCTGTTGAAAATATTTGCAAACCTCTTAAGGAATATTTTTAATGAATTTTTGAAATGCAGGAGATGATCCATTTGCCCTGATGCACTTTGACAGTGAGCTGAATTTCCTCCCCCCCAAAAAAAGTATCTCGGAATGACTTGAAATTTAGCCTCATAATAGTCGGCATCGCCCTGAACAAGGATCTGTTGAAAATATTTGCAAACCTCTTAAGGAATATTTTTAATGATTTTTTGAAATGCAGGAGATGATCCATTTGCCCTGATGCACTTTGACAGTGAGCTGACTTTCTTCTCCAAAAAAAAAAGTTTTTCGGAATGACTTGAAATTTAGCCTCATAATAGTCGGCATCACCCTGAACATGGATCTGTTGAAAATATTTGCAAACCTCTTAAGGAATATTTTTAATGATTTTTTGAAATGCAGGAGATGATCCATTTGCCCTGATTCACTTTGACAGTGAGCTGACTTTCTTCTCCAAAAAAAAAAGTTTTTCGGAATGACTTGAAATTTAGCCTCATAATAGTCGGCATCACCCTGAACATGGATCTGTTGAAAATATTTGCAAACCTCTTAAGGAATATTTTTAATGAATTTTTGAAATGCAGGAGATGATCCATTTGCCCTGATGCACTTTGACAGTGAGCTGAATTTCCTCCCCAAAAAAAAAAGTATCTCGGAATGACTTGAAATTTAGCCTCATAATAGTCGGCATCGCCCTGAACAAGGATCTGTTGAAAATATTTGCAAACCTCTTAAGGAATATTTTTAATGATTTTTTGAAATGCAGGAGATGATCCATTTGCCTTGATGCACTTTGACAGTGAGCTGACTTTAGTCTCAAAAAAGCATGAGGCACATTTGCGTTGTGCTTCATGAGTTTGCACAGTGTTTGTATTATTTTTGCCTTTATGTTCCTTATCATGCTTTATCGTAACTGAAAAATCTTCCTCAGCTCCCACTATATGAATAAATACTTCCTACGGGCACTGCACTTGTCCTTCTTAACAGGAACACATAATCTGAGACAATCCCAGGATTGGAAGTACAAAAAGTAATAAAAACACAAACCCCAAATGTAAATATATAAAAGTGTACCACTGTTTTTATATTATAAATTAACTTTACTTCTACATCGCCTGTGGATTCCTCGGGTTCACTCCTCCTGGGTTCAGCTGCTGTTAAAAAACATGGCAGCACAAGATGGCAGCCTTCGTAACAACAAAGCTCTTATCTTAAGCACATATAATAGTAAAAATCGTATTCCAATGCCTGATTATACACTTAGTTATTGATGGTATGTTCCACATACTTATATTCTGAGGGGACACGCACACATCCAACACACACCAAACAAACGGATGCACAATACTCGAGGAAGCCGCGATGCATACGCGTCCGTGTTTGTGTAGTAACAGCACTGTAGTGCTGTATATCTGCAGCGTCTCATGCACAGACATTAGTATATTAATGCCAGGCTCCACAGACTGCAGTTAAATGTTCCGCATCACTGCAAACATGCTAGATACAGTTACAGCGGTTATTTTTAACTCTGCTTTATGGCACATTTATAATTCAAACGCTTGGCATTTAAGGCATCAGGTTATGCTGCAGTCCAGGTGGTGCACTGTATATTTCCCTCTATATTAATGCTTCGATTTACAAGCAGTGGCTTTTTATTATTATTAGTATTATTATTATTATTATTATTATTTCTTAACCTATTATTTTTCACCATCCCCCCCGAAGGAAGTGTGTCCTCGGTTAATCAAACGTTATTACGCGTTATTGGAGATACTATTAAGAGGTGAGCGCTTTCTGAGTGGAGTCATTTAGTATCTTCTTCCCACGTTGTCTCAAATTGGGACGGGTAAATGGTGTTATCATCGCACCGGCTTAATTCACCTAATAATTCCTCATTTATTTAGACGACGACGAGATCTACGGCTCAGCTCGCCCGGGATAATTGTCTACCTGTGGATTAACGCTCTTTTATTTCTTTATTCTTGTTTAATCTTTTCCACACACACACACACACACACACACACACAACAGACACTACATAATTTTTGTAAATCCGTAAATGGTGCGCCAATTTGTGTCTCCTTGGCAAATTGAAAAATAAATTCATATATAAATACAAATTTGAATACTAATTACATGCTTCTTTTTTTTTTTCCCTTTTAGCAGTTTCTCGGTGAACACACACACACACACACACACACACACACACACACACACAAGATTTATGCGTTTCCAGCCTCAACAAACTAAGTGCACAATATCTTCTCCCCTGCAGCTGCACTTACCGCGGCTCCTCTGTGTCACCGCCTGCCGTTTCATTTGAATGCGACTGCGAGAACATGAATGACAAACATCTCTCACACACACACACACACGGATGCCAGAATGCAATATTAAACACAAATGAATAGAGAGAAGAAGAAGAAGAAGAAGAAGAGGGATGTTAGGCAGCATGTCATGTAAATCTCCTGCATGAATTCATGCAAAAACATTCATTGCTGACACTTTTAGTGAAACTCAACTTACGTTTTTATTGTTTAAAGCTGAAATATACACCTTTGTGTCTCAGTGATGTTAAAGGCGAGTGCCGTGTCTGTCGTCCATGGCCCAAACCATATTCCTGTTCCACTCAACGAGGCAAAACTGAGTAATACTTAAAATATAATAACAGACCCACAATGATTTGTACACTACTTTGCACATTATATACACGAAACAGAAATCAATATAGATATAGACATGATGCAGGGCAGGTTAGAGGGTTGCCAATGGTCCTTGAAGTCCTTGAAAGATTGGAAATTTGAAAAACACACCTAAATAGACATGGGTCATTGAAAGTGCTTGGATTTTGTGCAAGAGAGAAGTTAAAGGTAGGGTTGGAGTTACAGACTTTCCTCCAGAGCAAAGATCAGAAACCAAAGATCACAAAGACATAAAGATGACCTACCTGTCCAGTAGAAACAGAGCCACCATGAATGGCATCACTTTCTAGGCTTTCTTCAGTCGACACCTTTGTTGCGTCTGTCTCCAGTTTTAATTTTTAGCGAGCTAGCATAAGCTCTGCCATTGTCTTCTGAGCATGCGCGAAATTAGTGCTGTGGACGTGCCTGGGTGCGACAGGAACTAGAAAAAGAAAAAAGGCAAAGATAGAAGGTAAATTCATGGCACAAAACAAGTGGAAGTACAAGGTTCAGGAACGCAAAGAGATCGTAGCTGAAGTCGAGCAGGTTTACCACGAGAGTGAACTGAGTTGAGGAGCCGGATTGGTCGCACAGGTGAGCCTCAGGCGAGCAATCGGCCAAGCCCATCCCCCCAGGAGAAGGAAAGGGAGATACAGCGATATACGGCATTTAAGACCAACAAAAACAAAATTTTCATGTATTAAAAATGGAGTCCCTGCACCAGTGGACTTAGAAGATTGAATATGAAACTCAAATGTCTTTGAAAGCAGCAGCAGACACAGGCTAACAAGCTAAATGAGCATCTTTGCACCCAGCCACAAATAATAACAGTAGTATTACAGTTAGCATTTCAAGATAGCTTGATTGTTCTTGTTTGCGTACACAGTGGAATTCAGAGTCTGGTGTATCCACTCGTATCTTTGCACTGACGTTTTTAAGCATTTGAATCCACTTGAAAAGGTTTCATAACAGGAAAACTGCACAATAATTCATCTTAAGTCGATTTCCCGGCGAGATGGCCTCTCGCGAATATCACGCTCGCCGCCCCTTGAAGCCAATCTGCCTCTCGGATCACGGCTCGCTTTTGCATTAAAAAGCGAGCCGTGAATTCATCTTTGCTCATACCGCCGTCATATCCCGCAGTTACGGAACAAAGTACATGCCGTTTAATATGAACGGAGTAATATTAACAGTAAGAGGCGACCGGGAGGGGAAACGGCATCACGCAGCACTTCTAAACCCGGGCTGTACATCTCAGTTTAAGGGGCCGTGTAAAGACTCGCAGAGACTTTTGTGCTGCGAGCCAGGAGAAAATTGGGTGCCATTGCAACAAATGAATACCACCGTGTCTTGGAGGCAAATGAAAACCCTTCACTCTGAGTGGATCTGAGCAGCCAGGAGTCATCGGCGGTTCTCCCTGGTGTCACCGCCAGCCTATTAGTCTCTATAAAGGATGATGAATTAGAGACAGAGGGGAGGAAAGCCTCAGTACCGATGCCGAGGACGGGGGTCATAAGAATGATAAAGTGAACAGCATGAGTGCTTTAATGGGCGACGCTCGCAGAGAGGAGCGGAAAGAAGGAGGAACATGAAATCTTAAAGAGGGGGGGGATTTCCATGTTGTTCCTCTCTCAGTCGTGGAGGCCGGAGTTTTGTCCTCCTCAGGTAACACGTGCACCGTTTTTGTCCGACGTAAAAAATATGCGATAATGACAGGTTCAGATGACGAGACACTTTGCGATGAAGACTAAGGAGGACAGCGGCGATCCGTCTTAAGCGGGATCGGACGCACATATCGGTTAAAACGCGCTGATTCAGCGTCGGGGATTAAATGAAAAATGACGTGACAAGAACAAAGGATTCAGGCTCTGTAACTTTGCATTGGCAGAATCACGAGAAAATCCTGAGTTTCAGGTTGTTAGAAATACAACTGCAGTTCTCTTGAGTATGAACAGACAAACTTTACACACACGTTAATGCAGTGATTCCCAAAGAATCAGTAGATTTATACCAACGTCTTAGTTAACCCTTTAACACCTAAGCCTTAAAAGGCCCCTTATTTTAACAAATCAAAGGGCTAGAAAATGTCCTGTGAGTTAAGTTTTTTTTTGCCCATTTTTCAATATGCTTAATAAACTTAGAATTTACATTTTATATCATTACAGTAAATGTCATACTTTAAGACTTTTACTTAAGATATATTATAAAAAAAAAAAGTGACTTCAACTTCTATCTAAGTCATTTTCATACAGTGCATCTTTGGCTGCATAATATGTCAATAAATGTCTTGATAAGTGTTTTTTGGGAAGACTTAAAACTTTTACTAAAGTCCTTTTCTGGTAAGATACTTTTACTCGAGTATCCCTTTTTAGGTACTTTATTCTCTCTGTGGTCTGGCTGCAGACACAGTAGTTTTGCTTCTTTGTCGTTTTCCCTGACTTATTGGACTTTTGACTCTATACTGCCCCCCCACGATTTACTGCGGTATTGCTCCACTTTCCGTCTTCGCCTTTAAATGAGCCTTTAATGACTAATGATTGTGATGATAAAAGTTTGTTTTACTGGTGGAATTTAAACATCTTGGGAAACTTTAAAAAAAAATAAAGGCATTTACTTCCGCAGAATGAAAATCCATTTAATAATAATAATAATAAAAAATACCAGTATGCTGCTCTGTGTTTGGCCTTCATGACTCATTACATCGAGTCCAGGCTCGGATATAAACCTGCTTCTTCTTTTCTTTTTCTAACCCCCACCTCTCCGCTCCTCCAGAGATAAGAGTCAATCATATGCTTATACTTCACAGTGAGGCAGTGAAAACAAATGGCCGTCATATAATATTCTGAAAAGATAGAAAACACTTAGTCTGGGGCTCTTAATGGGTCTTTGTCTGCAGCCTTTCATCGTCTAACGCTGACAAACGAGGCTCAGTCTGTACCTGGAATAACAGCGTGTGCATTTCTTCAATGATAATGGATTTATTATTTCATTCTTTTTTTTTAAGAATTAAAAAAATATTGAAATGAATCCGAATATTAGGTTTTTGATATTTGAAACTTTTTTGCGTGAGGATTTGTGCTCGTTTTTCCTCGTCCAGTTGACGTTTATGTCAAAATGTGACAGGAAATTCATTCATCACGATGAAGTTTTTGCTGAGTTTGTATGTGTACGCAGTTTATCATTTGTAAGCATCTGCATTTATTGGCGAGGACGCACTGTCAAGTAACAATAAATGTTTTATTCATCAGTTCTCAATTGAATTTAATCAGTTTCTTATTGTCAAAGGAAACTATACGTTTGCATGAAAATGGACGCGGATCAGAAAATAACATGAAAAGAACCAAAGGTCTATAGTCCAGTTGCAACTGGTGGCTCAGGGGCCAAAACTGGCCCCACTGCTTTAATACCAGGCCCGGTTGTTTGCTTATTATCTCAAAAAAGCCACATTTTGTGCATTTTATTGTCTTTTATTCACTTTTAAAACAGTTAAAAGAGCTCAAAATTGACCTAAAATAGTTCACATTTAACAGCCTGAAGGATCTTCTTCCCCTGAACGGATCACTGACAGCTGAGCAGCACGGTGTTGTGTAATCAGCAGCAGCAGCAGCAGCAGCAGCAGCAGTAGCAGCAGCAGCAGTGTTGTGCAATAATACGTGACTAAGTGACTATTAATCACCGCAGTGACAAATAAACAGAGACGTGGGAATGATGTGGGATTGATGCTGTGCAGGAAAGAAAGTTTGTGATGTCGGGAGTCAGTTTGAGGGACAATTTGGCGTTTTGTTGATATTTCTTTTTTTTTAATTATTTTGTAATTTCGACAAAGGTTTAAAGTTGCGTGGACATTTTATCAGAGTGCGGGGACAGTTTTAAGGAAACTGGAACGTTTTGAGGAGAGTGTATTTTCTTTACGTCTAGGTTCTCACTGTCTTGTTTCCTGTTTTATTTTGTAGTTTTCCCCTGTGTGTGCGTTACCTTCCTGTCCTGTCTATGCCCCGCCCCCTAACGTGTTTCACCTGCGTCTCATTAAGTCTCACCTGTGTTTGATTGGCTCCGCCTCCTCTCCTCATGTATTTAGCCTCTGCTCTGCTCGGTGTCTGTTGGTTTGCTCGTTTGTTTCTGTTCAAGTGTTTTACTTCTTCCTTTTCCTGGGTCTGGGTTTTTGATTTAGACTCTTTTGTTAAGTTTATCGACCTGTATTTGGCTTCCAATAGTTTGATTGTGCATGTGCCTGACACTCGGCACTAGAGGAAGCTAGAAACCACTTATTAAGTCTTGTTAATGTGATGGTGTTATTTCTGTGCCGTTTCCACCGGAGTCGTTCCTTTTGGTGACCTAAAGCACTTTGGTAGATTATATTTTTTAACATCTGTCACTTTTACTCCACTATATTTCCTAAACAAATTTCATATTTCTGCTTCTACAATAAATTTGCCCCAAGCGTCTTTGTTACAGGAAGGAAGATAATTGGTTTGCCTAAAGACTTTGAAACCACTTGAGACAGAAAAAATTAGGCATTGGCAAAGTTACAACGGAGACATTTCAGGTCCAAACAGGCTTCACGTTCAATATTTGTCCGTCACGCAAACGCAGACGTGTAAGATGTAAACGGATCTGCAGTGGATTCCACTTTAATAAGTACATAATGTATGACAAATGACTCTTCATAAGCGCATTTTGCATTGCCGTAATTATGCAACGGTTGCACGTTAAAAAGCCGATGTGTGATTATTACGGTAATTTGGGAAAAAAAAAATGTCTCTACGTTTGGTTTTAAATATGTTTCATATTTAATTTTGAACAGTACGTTTTATACTGTTCAAAATTCAACTTTAACACGCAACATTTTATTGCGAGTAAATAACATAATGTCACATATTGAAAGTTATTCTGGGAAAACGGAGGAAAAAGCATTTAACTCACAGGGCATTTCCTGGACGTTTTGAGTGTTATGTGTTAAAGCATTGGTAGAAACATTTCTGGCGGCCCCGCAATGAATTACAGTTGATAGTTTTAATCCAGGAGTTACTAAGCTTGTTAAATGTTTAATGGACATTTCTGGATACAGACCAATAAGTGTAAACAAAAATACTGGGTATTTACCTGGTTTCTATATGGTGAATTTTAGTGTATTATTGGGTTATAAGCTGGTAATAAGCAGGTAGCTACAGCCCCCAATTACGAGCTATTTACCCAGTAAATATATGGTAACAGAAATGTTTTACTTGGTATAAACCTGTAATTAGAAGGTTAGAACAATACTGGGTAATTACCCAGTAAATTATAAAGCGTTATTATATTAATGCTTATATTACTTAACGCTAAACTGTAGAACTGCAATCTGGTCATTAAAATGATTACAAATAGGATTTCTTTCTGGTTTTTTTCCTGTGTCGGCCCTCAGTCCAATGTTGGGTTCCTAAATTGGCCCTCAGGTATCAAAACTTTGAGAACCCCTGTGTTAAAGGGTTAAGGATTTCACTTAAGTGTTCTAACACTGACCAAACTGAATAAGTGCTCTTTTACTCAAGCGTGTTTTTCCCTATAAAATTCACATAAAATCACTTGTTAGACTTGTTATTGTCTGCGATCGATCTGCTCTGCATTCACTCGTTTACCGCCGCGTTATTATTGGCCCTAAAGACGGACAGGAAACCGTCAGCCAGTCTCAACAAATCACCTCACGTCCTGCGAGGATATCGTTCGCGTGAGATGAGACGTGTTTTGACGTCTCTCTCTCTCTTTTCTCTTCTCCGGTTTTAAATGAAGCCGGAGGAGGAGAAAGTGAAGTCATAACAGCACCAAGCGAGGAAATGCTTTTGTTGTCTGTCATCCACAACTCTCTCCTCCTCCTCCTCCATCCTGTACGTTCTCCATCACTGGGTGATTAGGCCGCGGCGATGATGGATGGGGGCAGAGAGGGGGCCGAGCTCTTTCTCTGCTTCGCCTTCTTCTCGGGGGCCGCTCCCCGGCGGCCATCAATCTGGTGCCGCGGCCTCTCAAAAACCTGCATCCAATAATAACGCCACGGCAGCAGCGGCGGCGGCGGCGGCGGCGGCTGCGGCTCCTCTTCAGACTTAACAGAGAGGGCGGGAGAGGCAGCCAGAGATGGAATCTGAGGGAGAGAGAAGGAAAACAAGCTGTTGGTGCTGACATCAAACGTACCTCAGAGGGTCGTCAAGAGGAAGCGCCGAGCTGAGCCGAAGCGAGCGCCATTCCCGGCGTCAGCGCCCGCAGACGGGACGCGAGCGCCAGGTGGGGGGGGGGGGGGGAGAAGGATGAGCTAATGCACCGGGGAGGAAGTGAGAATCACCTCTCCCTGCTCTCGATTCCACTTGATTTATGTGACAACTTTAAAAAAAAAAAAAACACACACACACACAACAACAACATTAGGCACAAAGAGGATCACGTTGGTAGTAAATCGAAGGCTGATTACCGATGTTTTTTTTGTGAAAACGCTCGTAACGACGCGAGGAAATGAAGATTGAGTTCATTCATTATCGCTAAACACAAGGTCTTCTTTTCTGATTTCAATCCCAACAACCTGGAAATCCCAGGGAGTCGATTACATCATGTTAAGAAAACTCACTTTCACTACTTTTCATTCGCACATTTTTTGCCGTCATACAACTTGACCCAAGATCTCCTTATATGGACATCCTGTGTGTGTGTTTATAGGTCACATACAGGCTTTAAAAAATTGACAATTTTTCTTCCTTTTATCACAAATTTTATCAGATTTTAAACATTCTGAGTACTTTTTGTTTATATAGTTGCTGAAATGATGAATTTTCTTAACATCTTTTGCTGAAATAAATGATATAAGACACTCTATATGTTGCACATTCTCATCCTGTATAAGTTTTTAACATAGTAATGGGAGAAAAGCAGTGTTCTCAGGGTTAAAGGTCACATATCACTTCATAAACACAGACTACATTCATTATATCTGCTGCTAACGTTGTGTTTTCTTCATCTTATTTCCTTATTTTCTGCCCGGTGTAGCATTCTACGGTTCAGAAATTATTGAAAAAGTTAATAAAATTAGAGAAAACATACAATACGAAGACTTTCCCTTTTTTGTTTTGCAAATTTGTTTTAAAAATTCTATTTTTCTTGCCTTTTCCAGCTTGGGCTGCATCCACTTTACTCTGATTTTATTCAAAAACATGTTATTTAGTGTTTTATACAAGAAAAACATCATAATATGCATGGTGTGGCCATTGTACGGGTTTAATGACGTTTTTAGACCAAAGAATAAAACACAAATCAACTTTTTCACTCATTTGTGCATCATGAAATAAGAGAAAACACTCAATAACCACATTTACACCACCTAAATATGAAGTTTCCCTTTTCTAACTTGGGCTTTTATTCAAAAACACAGTCATTTTGCCTGCCATGCACATTTTTTTTTAGCTTTTAAGAACACCGAAAAGTTGAGATGTTGCCGTTTCTTTTCAATTATGGAGAGAAATTTGGGGGGAAAACAATGTTTTATTGTTCTGTCCACTCAGAAAAAGTATATTAATGCATATTTAACATTATAGTTCTTATTTAATGGTCTGTTTTTCTGTCAGAATCACAGAAAACGTGCCAAAGTTCCACTTTTCCCTTGCACAAATATTAAAGCATCTCTCATTATGTTTCCATGCTGCTTCACATCATTTTGAAAACAGCCGTCGCTTCACATCTCCAAACTTCTTGGACCCCGTGAGCGATCCGTCACGGGCCGAGCATCGAGTCCACATTCATTTCGTCAGCGTTACATTATCGTCGGGCCGTAACGAGGTTTAACGGCGGATTGATTCGATTTGAGAACATCTGCGCCGCGTTACCTCATGCTGATAATGCAACGTTGACGGAAAGCGAAGCCGACGCGACGCTGCTCGTGCCGTGATGAATCGCACGACTCGGGCGAGCTTTAATAGCCCCTCCCCCCCCCCCCCCCCTCTCTTTTAAAAGCCTTCACGTCAAACACAAACGAACGAGAGACGGCGGAGAATAACCGTCGTGCATAATGGCATAAAAAATGTGCAGTGATTTGTTGCGGAGCGGCTCGAACAAGCAAATCAAGTGATGTGTGATGTGTTTTATGACGACGCTGCATTGTTTCTGAAGGATGAGCCTGTTTCGTCAGATTAACGCGGATGTTTCCCACACGTCAATCTCCTAATCTCTGACACTGATGTGTGCTTTATCGATGTTATATAATGTAGTAGAGCATAAGCGACTAAAATCAGACGGGTAAAAACCCACTTTAAAAAAAAGGCACTTGACTCCTTTCCCTGCGCCGATAGAAGAGTTTGTGTCTCTGTTTTTATTTTATTTCCTTATGTTTCTCATAGTGTTGTGTTCGCACTCTTTCTCTGTCGCTCCAGCTCCAAAAAGTCCCTTTAAGCCACGTCACAAACTCAATATGACGTCAACGTGCATAAAACTACATTATTTACTGCTCAAAACAGAACCTAGATTGGGTTCAAAGGTCAAATTCTCTCTCAGATTACTTGATTTAGAATTATGCTGACGGGTTATTTTAAAAGGATGGATTAACGTGTCGCCTATAGCGGCTTTAAAAACAGAAATAAAGACGAGTGCACGTCGTCTCGGTCTAAATTCTGAACTCGCACACTTTCTCTTGTTTTTTCCCTGACTTCAGGATTATTGATGGATTACCGATAGATGGATTGATTGATTGATTGATCGACTCTCCCTCCAAGCCTATTTCTTCTTAACTTAATTCCGTGACATGGAAAAGCAGCAGAGGAGAGACTGTGGTGACAGTTTGAGTGGCAGCGATGTCATTAATGTCCTTATGGCGACTGTTGGGGACGGCCCTGTCACGTCCCCCCCCCTGCCCCCCCCCCCCTCAGCCTGAAGACACCACACTTAATTGAAGTGTCATTTTCAGGTCAGAGTGAGACGGCGTCAAGCGCCCGGACACTGACTCAGATCCTCGGTGACAGCAATTACAGACGAATCCAGCGCCGCACGTCAGCTTCGCTGTCCGCGTCTGCGACGACGGACGACGACGGACGCATCGTCGTTCATCAATAAAACCGCCGTTTGGAGCAAAAAAACGACCTCGTGTGAGGAACGATTAGGTGGAGAAGTAATAATGAAGAGAAGTGTCGAGTTTTCTTTTGGGGGGAGGGGAGATGTTTACAGAAGCTGCAGATCTCAGTTTGGGTCCAAACGACAGCAGACGATGGTGTTTTAAGAAGATACCAATGTGCAGCTTTTTAAGGTGTAATATGCAACTTTTCGGCATTTGTGGGGCGTGAGCAGAGCCCCGCAACAACCAATGAGGGAGAGTCGAGCGGTAAACTGGTGTTGCATACTTTTGTTGTGTAACTTTTAATAAAGCAAGTTTGATGTCTTTGCGCTCCCTCACTTGTTCTTTATGCTCCCTCATTTGTTCTTTGCGCTCCCTTACTTGTTCTTTACGCTCCCTCATTTGTTCCTTGCACTCCCTCATTTGTTATTTTTGCTCCCTCACTTGTTCTTTGCGCTCCCTGATTTGTTATTTGCACACCCTCACTTGTTCTTTACGCTCCCTCATTTGTTCTTTGTGCTCCCTGATTTGTTCTTTGTGCTCCATCACATGTTCTTTGCACTCCCTGATATGTTTTTTGCGCTCCCTCACTTGTTCTTTGCGCTCCCTTACTTGTTCTTTACGCTCCCTCATTTGTTCCTTGCACTCCCTCATTTGTTATTTTTGCTCCCTCACTTGTTCTTTGCACTCCCTGATATGTTTTTTGCACTCCCTCACTTGTTCTTTGCACTCCCTCACTTGTTCTTTGCACTCCCTTATTTGTTCTTTGCACTCCCTGATTTGTTATTTGCACTACCTCCTTTATTCTTTGCACTCCCTCACTTGTTCTTAGCACTCCCTCACTTGTTCTTTGCACCCCCTCACTTGTTCTTAGCACTCCATCACTTGTTCTTTGCACTCCCTCACTTGTTCTTTGCACTCTGTGATTTGTTCTTTGCGCTCCCTCATTTATTCTTTGCACTCCCTCACTTGTTCTTTGTGCTGCCTTACTTGTTCTTTGCACTCTGTGATTTGTTCTTTGCGCTCCCTCATTTATTCTTTGCACTCCCTCACTTGTTCTTTATGCTCCCTCACTTGAGTTCCAGACGGACAGTGACTCCAAGTCAGTGACTATTTACGGTCTATAGAGCTGTCATTACAAAATTCAGAAGCCAATCAGCAGGCAGCTTCCTAAGGCCCGCCCACAAACCGAAAACTTTGGCACAGATAGAAAATTTTGGTGTATTTTCAGTCCTAGATCTATGTACTGATGGTCTCTTATTTTGAAATAATGCCGTTTTCACCCCCGCGTGTTAAGGCCCCACATCAAAGTCATACGTGTACGTCTGCAGACGCGTTTAAGTGAAATGTTATACGTACATCTGCGGTTTGCACATGATCACATGATCCTGGAGTGTTGACCACGAGAGGAATAAAAGCGAACAGATTGATTTAACACGTGGTGCAGTGACGGCAGGATGATCTGAGGCGACGGGCGGCGGCCGTATAACTTATACTCTGAGTGTTTTGGGGTTTTTTTTCAGTAATTGATGGTAGGATGTGTTTTCCCACCGATAATGTGTCTCTGCTGTCACGGGGTTTGCTGCTTTCCTTCCTCTCCTCCTGCTCCGTCAGAGCCTTTACTGTCAAAACAGCACATGTGTCTCCCCAATGAAGATGGATGACTCTCTGCCGGGTGGATTCATATATATGGAGGGATGCAGAGGAGGAGGAGGAGGAGGAGGAAGAAGAGGAGAAGTGGAAGAAAAAGGGAGGAGGTGAGAGAACAAGCAGAGGGTTTTTGTGATGGACTTGTGTGTGTGTGTGTGTGTGTGTGTGTGTGTGTGTGTGTGTGTGTGTGAGGGATGAAGAGCGACAGGAGATAAAAAGATGGAGGAGGTTGGAGGCGTTTCCGACGCAGACGCAGAGTTTGTGTGTTTCCTGTGGTGGAGGCGCTGTTGTTGGCTTTGGACCAAAAAAAAGCCAGAAGAATGGGGACTTTTATTTTGACAGGGTCCCTGTTCACTGGACACCAACACACACCAATCAACTGTCAGCACTTTTTCTTTTTACTTGTGGCATATTTTCACATAAATCAATCAGTCAAGCACTTTTTTTTTTGTTTTACCTCTGTTGAAAAAAGTTTGTCCTAATTCATTAGGGCTGCAACTATGAGGATTATTTAATCTGTGGATTGTTTTAGTTTTAATGATTTCTTTTATTTGAAAATATTCAAAAAAAAAACTACATTTGATGATTATATTATCAGTAAATTAGTTAGTTAAGTTAACTTCTATTTTACTAGAAAAAACAATGACTATTATCAAAATATTTGATTAATTTTGTGAATAATTCATCTCATATAAAATCTTCTGTTATATTTTAACATTAGTCACTCTTTATCCTGTGAATTAATGAGGACTAATAACTAACAATTCATTTGTATAATCTGTTGGCCCTATATGGATTATTTTAGTTTGAAATAAAGCTGAGAAATCTGAGAACTTCTAATTCTTCTTCAAACTTCTAATTCGTCCAAACTACGAGAAGACACAAAACAATAGTTGGCAATTAATGAAGTAATTAGTCAATATAAGACATTTCATGTCTCATATGGTATTTTAACATCCCATAATCAATCAGTCAGTCACTATTTTTTATATTTACCTTATGAGACTTTATAATCTATAATTAGATTATTGGATTATTTTAGAATATTCCAATTTTAGAAGATTAAAAAATCAACTGTTAATTGCCTAAATAATTAGTTCTAATTACTACACTTTAAATGACATACATTGTACATTAATAATAAAGACATCAGCTTCTTTAATCAACTGTTTCCTTATGTTCAAATAGTTTTTAAGGAATTCTTAGTTTTCCTCACACATTTTTTTGACTGGAAAGAACGTCTCAGTTTTTACAGTGTAGAAAAAAATCTTCCAAACTAACTTTCCCCTTGTTGTCTTCTACGTGTTCTTATTAAAATGTGTAAAAGTCTAATCTGAGGCCTAATGTTGCTATTGTTATTGTTTTTCTTTTCTTTTTTTAAACATGTTTTGGGGCATTTTGGATCATTTTCAGGCGAATTGTATGAAATGCTGAGAAAATACCACATGTAATTGAAACCTTTCTTTAATCACAACATCATTTGATGCCAAATGCAGTGATACGACAGCTAAAATTAAATCAAGGACCCCCTCTAGAACAAGATGATTAAGCTTCTCAAAAGGTTACTATCCCATTAGTTTCACTTTTTAAACAATAACATGTTGAAAAACACTTTAAAAGGTCAATATAAGTTTGTTAGAGTTGAGGTATATGATTATTACCTTGTTTAGTTTTTATCCAGAGTTACATAAAATAAAGTCTAAATGGCTGATTAATGGATCATATCATGTGAAGGTCTTTAAGAACACGTTTGAATCAAATTATCTATCCAGTCGATCGCCACCGCTGCTGCTGCTGCTGCTGCTGCTGCTGCTGCTGCTGCTGCTGCTGCTGCTCAATGGCGGAACACACAAATCGATAATAATACGCAACAATAAAACACAACACAGGGTGGAATGAAAAGGAAAAGTCTTAAGTCAAAATGTTCAAATTAAAACCTGTTTTAACTTTATAATAAACTAATAAAATGCAAATAAAACACAACACAGGGTGGAATGAAAAGGATCACATAATAAAATATCATTTTACATGTAAAACAAGTACATTTATGTTTATCTATAGTGTTAAAATAAGTATTTGACAAAAGATCAAGGGAGTCGTTTATTTCTCCATCAAATTAGAAAGACATGTCCCTAAAGTTGACTTATTTCACACATTATTTTATGTCGCCGACTTTAAACTATACTTTCCCGTTGCTTTCAAAGTCCACACAGTGTCGTTTCTTATACGACGCTGTACATCAAGCAAACGGCCACATGACAGGAAACTGCTGCTGCACTATGGCTTTCAAACTGCTACACACACACACACACACACACTCTCACACACACACACACTAAGCTGCTTCCCTTGCTTCTCCATCCATTAGCGCCGACCTTTGACCCGGCCGGTTGTGATCATGCGATTGTGCAACAGCGAGGTCGCGCCGTCTTGTCAAAACACCCACACTGATGTGTGACAACGTGGCAACATACGTGTCAATCTTTTCAACCCACCGGCTGCTGAGGATGAAAGTGAGTGAGTGAGTGATTGAGTGAATGAGTGAATGTTAGTGCAGCAATGCTGCAAAAAAGAATGATAGTAAAATAAGCTAATTAAGATTTCTGGGAGATTTGTCCTAAAAAGACAGAAAAATCTTTTTGCACAAGAAAAAATATTTAGCTTTTCAAAATAAGATGCTATAGCAGGAAGGGGGGCAACAAGTGCTGGGTCATACATAAAAGCTTTTAAATGAATAACAGTCCATGAACCTGTCTTTATGCTCAACATTTACAATTTAAAATGTGAGAATGCTGCAAAAAAAACTCATTCCTCACCTGTGATATTTTCAAAATAAAAGTCTGGCTGCGTTTCGCTCGTCAAATTCTATCAATGTGAAGATGAAAGGAACTGAAATGTTTGGTATTTGCAGTAACTGAGCATCGCCTGACTTTCGATTCCCCGGCTCCGCTAGTCTACGTGCCGATGTGTCCTTGGGAAAGACCTTTAACCTCCACGTTGCTCCTGACAGCTGTATGAAAGTGGTCATCAAGACGAGAAAAGAGCTATATATATATATATATATATATATATATACAAACATTTACCATTCTTCTACTCAAAAAAACACAGAGTGTGACTTCACTGGTTTCATGCTAAAATGCTATCTACGTAGATAGATAGATAGATAGATAGATAGATAGATAGATAGATAGATAGATAGATAGATAGATAGATAGATAGATAGATAGATAGATAGATAGATAGATAGATAGATAGATAGATAGATAGTCTGTTCTGACTCTAATGGACGAGTATCCAGATAAAATGTGATTGATTGATATAGAATAGGAAGTGCTATAATGCGTAACCCGTGCAAAATGCCATTAAAGGCCACATTATACTTCTCCGACTGCGTAATGCGTTATCCGACTGCGTCGTGGTGACGGACACGCACTGCAATTTCCCGCCCGATCAGTAGGGGTCGCTGCGCAAGGTTGTTGTGCTTCTGGCTACAGTGAGCAATGGCGTCCGAGAGAGAAAGACTGTTGTTGTTGAAACAGTGGCCGTTTCTCACTTTTCTGTGTGACGGAACGCAGTTTTAAGATAATTTGAGGCGAGAAATTGGCCATTTAGAGTCTAAACATGTGCTGTGTGTGTTAAGATATGACGTATTTATAGTTTGGTAGCGGCGTTATCGGCGGGGATCAGCTCCGCCTCTGTGGACGCTCGGTGCTCACTGTGAGCCGGCACAGAGGAGCGCTATCTCGGCCTGTCCTGAGGACCAATCGCAGCTCTTGTCGTCTCCGTTGTCCCTTGACGGAGTGATGGACACTTAAAAAATATTTTGTGCAGCCGGAGACGACGTAGAGGCTCTTCGACAGGTTCTGCGTAGGTTACGCAGAGCACTTTATGCAGAAGTATAAATTGGGCTTAAGTGTTAAAGTACCATTTTCTTCAGTTCTGAAGGTTTTTGGTGTGGAAGCTGCTGCTCACTGTGACTCCATTGTGCTCTAACGACAGTCGTTGGAGAGCTCCACGTCGCCAGCCGTGGTCGTCATCCTGTGACAGAGAATGCCTGTGGTGACAAAATGTTAATTTAGACAAGTTGTTTCGTCTCCTGGGGGGAGAGAGACGACAGGACAGCAGTGTCAGAGGGAGGAGGAAGTCTTCAAACCATCTGTCTTCTGAGTCCAACATGTGAACATATGTGCTGTTGACCCATTTTTATGTTGATTGAAGCCAAGAAAGTTTGTACTTTTGCATGTACTTACTGTAGTGTTATCGCTTCTCGCATTTGTCTCAAAGCTCTGCTCCCGCCGCCGTGACATGAAATGAGATAATGACAATCACAGTTAAAAAGTGGTGCAGTAGCTACAAATAAATCACAATATGGGCAGTGATTAAAGTAACAAAGCTGTGAAACTACAGCTGGTCAGAGACAGAAGCTGTCTTTAATGTGCCTTGGGAACAAATTGAGGTCATGCAGCTCAGGAATGTGGACACGCATGTCCTCAAATCACCTTTGAATGGGTTTTTTATAAAAGTAAGATTTTGCTCCAACGTAAAGTAGAGTTTTGTTGCTCGTTCTCGTGGCATAGACCCCCCAAAACAGGCGTGTATCTTCAAAATAATCTTATTTTAAAGGTGCCATATGTAAGAATGTGGCCAAAAACGGTTACTACATTCAAATTCAAAATAATGAGGTCTTTTAGGTTTGTTTTCTGACGTAACGGTAGCTGAGACTCTACTGACTGCAATGATTGGTAGAAGGCGGTAGGTGGCGCCACATGCCAAAACATGATTTCAAAACATAAACATGATTTGCAGTCTGCAAAATATTTTCTTTAATGCAAATGTTTTGTTGGTGAGTTCAGTTTGTTATATGAACATTATTCCTGAGTCTCTGTGACATATTAGGAGGATTGATTGAGATGTTTATATATCTAAATTTGATATTTATTTACATAATGCACCTTTAAGGTTGAAATTGACCTTGGAGGTTGCGACAAGGTCGCGTAACAACTGAAATCAGACTTTTTCACCTTCCTGCACACAGCACGTCATTCGTCTCCGCTGTTTGAAAACTGATCTTTTTACGTTCACCTAGATTCCGTGTGTTGTTGTCGTTTACCTCGTCAGGACAAACAAAAAGAGAATCTGCTGGTTTAGCAGCGGCGGCGGCGGCGGCAATGCAGGTGAAGCATCTGAGTCGGCGGAGATTGGATGCGGGGAATATTCCCTGACACTAATGAATATCAGTTTTATTAGGATATGATTGCGGACCATCAAAAAGGTTATTGCTTTCATAACATTGTATATTAAAAACAATTTAATCTCATCCTTGTAAACAGTAATTCAATCGCTTTCGAGCCGCGTCGCGTCGTGATTGATGGCGAACGCGGAGGTATATCATCCATACCATGTCAGCCGCCTTGTTTCCAGATGCTGCTGCTGCTGCTGCTGCTGCTGCTGCTGCTGCTGCTGGATTCTTCTGACAATTAAAGCAGCTTTGTCGCGAGACTCTGACATGATGAATCGTATTTATAATTTTTAAGAGAACACACCGAGGTCAGGGGAAAACCCTTGGCTCGCGTGAGTCGCGTTAGGTCACGATGCACCAACGCGTGGATTGATGGAGTGTATATATGATTCCTGAGGTGGTAAGAAAACGAATGTTGACCCCAGTTGTTCTCATTTTGCCCGTCGACATTGATATAATGGCTTCTCTCTCTCTCTTCTTTCTGCTGCTGCTGCTGCTGCTGCTGCCATGAAAAGGAGTTTTATCGCTTGCAACTGTGTCCCAGTTTGACCAGAAACAAGAAAGAGTGGAGTGGAGAGACGGAGTGAGAGAGCGAGCGAGAGAGGCTTTTAAAAGGATTTTGTCGGTTATTGACTGGTTGCACTCTTCAGCTAATAGCCATTTAAAGATTATGGGCCTGCTGGTGGAAATCAAGGCCTCCATTGTTTGCCTTATTGCATTCTGGCAGATGGGGGCTGACACAACAACACGCAGCATCCCTCCGGGCACGCTAGGCGAGCACCGACCCTCCATCAGCAGATCTCCTATTGAACTGGCCCTAATAACTGGCCATGAATTATTAATACACGCACCATATTGAAGACAGAGAGGACGGGAGATGGAGGGGAGGGGGGAAAAACAGGAGAGGATTGTGGGCTGGTTGCAGCGATTGTGATTGGCGTACAGGTGCCAGTCAAAGGGAAAAAAAAGGTCCGTTCAAAAGAGTCCCACGGCGATCATTTCTCGGAACGGGGAGGACATTCCGATAACTGGCATGGGAAGATAAAATATATATTCATTAGATGTCAGATTGCTGATGAAATGGGTCCGATCCATTAGTGGGTAGCGGAGCGGCCGGTTAATGTTTCCCGGTTGTTCTTGGGTTGGGTGGCTTTTAGTGTTGCTCTGTAGGTTTGCTGCTGGAAACAGGATCACTCCATGTTGAAGGGAAGAGGGGAAGAGAGGAAAAAGGAAAGAAGGAAAAAAAAGTTTGCAAAGAGTGAGAGCAGGTGTTAGGGGCCCACACTTTGGAAATGGGAGTCAAATGCACCTGTTGTTGGTGTTGGTGAAACCCAGTAAGTTTGCTGCGAGAACCCGATCTGCGATTTTGCACTTGACCCGTCGTCTTTGCTCCGGTCAGGTGATTTATTTGCAGGGGTTGATTGCGGACTTTGGTGCGACTCACTCCTCTTTTCCTTAAGCTCCATCGTAAAGCGCTGGCAGGCCGGCGCACACAGGCGGACATGTTGGGTCAAAATAAGATTTAGTGTTTGTCTTGATCCTGAAAGAGCGGACAGGTCAGCTGGTGGACGGACGACGAAATAAAACATCCATGTCATGCAACTGCATTATTTAAGCCACTAAGGAGGAAAACTGAAACACTTTCTGTTCTAATTTAGAGAAAAATAACTTCTGCTTCCTTCTTTTTTCAGTGATTTATGGCCTTTGGCCTCCGTAATATTTCATATTTGGCGCTTTCTTCTCTTTCCCTTTGCACATTTTTGGCCGAAATTAATCTCCTTTCTTGAGAGAAATAACTACAATGAATAAAAACAATAAGAACTATATCTTAAAAGTAGACTTTGACAAATTTTATTTATGCCGTGCTGAATCACAACAGTGGTCACAACCTTACAAAAATACAAGAAACTACAGTTCCAGCAACTGTGTGGGCGGGAAAGTGTGGACAAATAAAAACAAATCCAGCAAAAACTGGACTGGAGTCAAAACTCTGTGACATTAAAATGATGATATAAAGGTGATATATTACGCTATATCCCTCACCACAAAATAAAGTAATTTAAGAATTCAAACTAATACTAATAATAACAATTTCATATACATTAGCGATGCACAGTTTAGAGGAAGAAGAGAGGGAGATATGGCTGAAGGCCAACTGCTATGCCAACTAGTGGTTGGAGGCATCAATACAACACAAAACACAGAACAACACGTTTATTTATAGTAAATAAGTAAAGTAAAGTGTATTTATAGAGCACATTTCATGGTTAAAATTCATGAAAAGTGCTCTATTTACAATCGTCAATAAAATAAAAGCCCATGTGACATAAATGAATAAATAAAAGTAAATGGCAGCTTTCCATTTACATACATTACACATTTTATACCCCCCCCCCCCCCCCCCCCCCAGTGTGTCAGCCGTAATCTGCCAGATTACAGATTACAGAGTTGATTCCAGCTCTCACTTGCAGCTGATGATTCCAAATAGAGTGAACCAATCGACGAGGAGCGGATGAATTTGATTTCCTGCGACAAAAAGCCTGCGATTTCCAAGAAAACTTAATGAACAACGCCCAGAAGAACCCCCCTCTTTTTCAGATTTCATTACGAGGGAGAGGTTCCAATTACGACAAAATTTAATTTCCATCGCTTTCTCATCGTGTGACTTTAAAAGCTGGCATTAATCATGTTTTTTTTGTTGTTTTTTTTTGTTCCCACGCTCATTTTAAAAGCGCGTTAACTTAAACCACGGCAGGAATAACTTCACAACACGTGTCGTCGTTTTTTAAGCGGTTCATGTGTCGACGTCAGGTTTTTCAGGTTCAGCGACATCAAAGAGACACAGGGATGAGTCGTCCCTCATCTCGCTGCTGCTCCGTGGATGAGTGCCCTCTTTTCATCAGAGTTACAGACATCAAGAGCACATGGAGGAGGAGGTGGGGAGGAGGTGTGGTGGGGGGGGGGGACTGCAATAAGGCTGTGAAAGAAAAGAGTGAAGACAAATGAGACACGAGTGTGTCTTTTTCTTTGTGTGCAACTGCCCTCGTCGCTTCAGCAGAGGCCTGGAGGAAACTGACATGGATCTGAGATGTTGGTGAACGTGTGCAGGTATCTGTCCATGCAGACGAGACCAAACTGCAGTTCTGTGATGAAGATGATGATGATGATGATGATGATGATGATGATGATGATGATGACGCTTGTGGTGTTTTGAAAAACAAGAGAAAAAAAAGGCAGGATTCAGGAGTGGACGCAACGTGTTTCACCCATTTCTCACCTCATTTTCTCTTTTGACTCGGTCTGTGAAGAATTAACCTAAAATCACTATGATGCTACTGTGTTTGTTTCATTTTTACCAGATTTTTTCTTACTCAGAATCATTTATTTCTGGAAATTAATCAAGAAAACTTTTTTTGGGGGGTGAAGCGGCCCTTTAATTTTGATTTATTCATCGAAACGTAACAAAAATCAAGTCAAATATCGTCCATGAATAGTCAGTAGTGTCTGTGTTTATACTGCAGGCGCCGAATATTATGGATATAATTTGGCATGAATTGAGAAAAGAGGAGCAATTAGATTAAAAATCTTTGTTTTAAAAATCCTCTTGTTTTGTTAAGTTTTACACGATTAATTAAAATGTAGCTCAGTGACTGAAAGCATATTCAGTTTGTCACCAATATCCTTAAAATGTTCCTTTATGGAGCTGTGATCAGAATTGTCAGATTAAAATCAGAATTCTTAGAAAAAAAGACGAAATTCGTAGAAAAAAGCTGGAATTTTTAGATTTAAGGTCAGAATTCTGAGATTAATGTCAGAATTCTTCGGAAAAAGTCAGACTTCCGAGATTAAAGATCAGAATTCCTCGAAAAAATTCTGTGTTCTTTGAAAAAAATGGAATTCTGAGAAAAAAGTCAGACTTCCGAGATTAAATTCTGTATTCTTAGAGATAAAAGAGATTAAAGTCAGAATTCTTGTGGGCAAAAAAAATGGAATTGTGAGAAAAAAGTCGGAATTCTGAGATTACATTAAAAAGCCATATATTATACAAGACTATAGATTGTGAATGGTAAAATTAGGTATAACATTGTTGAAATTGCACTTGTTTTGATACTTGGACAAACTTGGAGTTCTTGTTGTTTGTCAGTTATTATGCTGGTTATTACTTTACTGGTCCGGCCCACTTGAGTTCACATTGTGCTCTATATGTGTGGCCCCTGAACTATAATGAGTTTGACAACACTGGGGTACAGTTGTTTTTCTTCTCAGTAAAAATGTGGTTTTCTTCATTTTAAATTGTTAATACGCTATTTTAACATGCAGTAAATTGTAAATAACTGCCAGATATAGACGCACTTAAGTCACAGGACATTTTTTGGCCCTTTTCTGGTTAAATAAAGCAAGGCTTGGGTGTTAGAGGTGTGAAAGGTCAGAAACAGATATTTTGGCCTCAGTCAAACACGATAAAAGCCTCAGACATGAAGAATGCTGCTGCTGCTGCTGCTGCTGCTGCTGCTGCTGCTGCTGCTGCTGTGGACTGAATCCCTGCACTCAGGGTTAATGGTAGCGTTAATAGCCTTCAGGTCTGAGGTCTTTCTTTACAAAACAACAACAACAACAACAACATGTCAGAGGATGTAATCAAATTGTAGTTCCTTGAACCTCGCCGAACACCACTCTGACTCCAAAATGGATCCACGTCATTTTGCCCGTGCAGTCGCCGCCTTTTCACACTCGCATCCATCTGACAAATTTCCATCTCACCTTCCCCCTGTTTGTAGCTCTAATAGGTAACATTATCCTATATTAATGGTGCCGGCGGCTGAGGCTGAGGCTGAGTCTGCTGCTGCTGCTGCTGCTGCTGCTGCTGCAGCCAAGTGAACGGGTGACTACAGATCAGCGGGGTGAGGCGAGCAGATCATTAACCATAATTACCTCCAGCTAATCCACTTCCAAGCGGTACAAAATAAACAGCCAGGCCCATTAGAGGAGCTGACTGTCAGGCTGCAAGTGGCCTGTGGCTCCTTTGGCAATGATCTGAACCCACAGGGGAATAAGAGAAAGAGAGGAGTGTGTGTGTGTGTGTGGGGGGGGGGGGTCTACATGAGTGATGTGGAGTCCTTCTCCTCCTCTTCCACCTGATTGTGCTGCTGGTGGGAGGAGGGAGGGAGGGAGGGGGGGCTGAGCTGGTGGGGTCATAACATGGAGGGTGGCAGTGTTGTGGCGTCGCCGGCTACATGCTGGCAGCACTGGTGCTTTTGTTGTGTTACACCCTCCCTCACACACACACACACACACACACAGGCTGGTTCCCATGACTCCTGAGGACACCACATTGACTTCCCATCTGACTAACCCTATAACCTGAACCGTAACATATAGAACCACACAACACGTCTTCACCTTTTCATGTAACATATTTATTATTTTACTCTCTTTGAGACTTTTTCCTTGTCATAAACACAGACATTGTCAGGATCCCCGTTGTCCTCGTGGAAACCAAAACCTGGTCTTAATGAGGCAGAAACTTGTGGGTTTTTCCCTTAAAAAGATAGTTTTCCAGGTATTACTCATGTTGTGGTTTATATATAGTTATAGTCTTAGTGTTAATATCTTGTTAATTATTTATTATCTTTATCTTTACTGTCTTTGCTGCTGTGTAAATTGTAAAAAAAAAAAAAAAAAAAAAAAAACTTATCTTATATTTACTTTATGGGGACTTTCTTTCTGTTTTGTCCCCATAAGGGAAAAGGTCCTCATTGTGTGAGTGTGAAAACACACGTAAATGTCCCCACCCTACCCATACTAAAATTGAAAAAAACTGAAAACTGAAATAAAAATAAAAACAATAACTGACTGAAACTTTGAATTGCGCGTTTAAAAACTATAATTCAAAACTATCATAACCTCGGTCCCCACAATATCAGTAACTATCTTTTGTAGGACCCTCGTTGGCTTTGTTTTCCTCCCCAAAAAATGAGATACTGCACTCTTAGGACCAGGTTTTTGGTCTCCATGAAGACTACTGGTCCTGACAAGGTCAGTGTTTATGACAGAACAGGTCCCAAAGAGGGTCACAAACACAAGAACACACACACACACACACCACCCGCCTCCCTTTCATGTACCCAGATGGTGTTCATTTTGACCTCCTCTGTGTTTGCCTCCTCCTCCTCCTCCTTCCACATCTCCACGTCCCATTCATTCTCTGCCTTCAGGCAATTCACCCCCTCCCTCACCCTCCCTCCATCTCCCTCCCTCTCTCCCACACACACACACTGCAGTGCTCACCCATGTAATTGTGTCACAGCACACAATTAAACTCATCCACTAAAGCTCTTTCACTTTTGTGTGCGCAGATGATTTATTTGCACGAGCGTCTTTATTCCCATTCTCTGGACGTCTATGTAGTGGACGTGGACGTGTTCAGGTGGGGATTATTTTATTCAGTGTGTGTGTGTGTGTGGGGGGGGGGGGCTTATTCAACAGTTGCTTCCACACACAAACCAAACATTTAATTTAGCGCCGTCTCCTTTAAGCCTTTATGTAACCACACAAGCACAATATACAGTACAGAGGTGGTTAAAAAGAGACTATAGACTGAGGTGAATAATCTCTGTGACCTTTTCACCTCCAAAAAAAACAAAAAAAAAAACATTCACAGGCTCAAGTATTCACAAAACACACGATTATATCCACTGGTTCATGTTCCATTAAGGAAACCATTATTATTACCATTATTAGGTAGGTTGTTTGTCTGTTTTTCAATGACTCACTGACACTGTGTGTGTGGGGGAACTGAGAGGCCTTAGTGTAGGTTTGTGCTCTCTGAGTGCTTTCTCCACAGGATAACCCAGCATCTTCACTAATTCCACACGACAGCACAGAGACGCGTGAGAACCGAAATGACACTGACTGATTTTACATTTCTGCACATCAGAGTTGTAAAAACCACTTGTGGCAGAAATGAAGGTGACGATAACCATTTCCTGTGATGAGCGGGGATTAAAGAGTGAGTCACGCTCGCTCTTTAATCCACGTGTGGTTATAGAAAAAATCAGGTTTTTGTTTTTTTTATATATATATATACCTCATAGTGTCACTCACTACATCCTCTCACTAATAACACATGGGAAAAACAAATGCTCCCATGTTTGGTTTGATGTTTGATGGGCATAAAGTACATATATATGTATATATATACAGTATATATATACATATATACAAAAAAAAATTATTTAAAGATCAACAGGATATATTTCAAGATCCACAATAATCCTTTTTAATGGGAATAATGTAATTTTCCAGCTTCATAGGTAACCCTGTTAAATAAAAACATTGTTTGGGCTATATAAGGTTTTGTTCTTATGCTATAAATACTAGGTTTTTGTACGTAGTTGCATTTATTTGTAGATTTACAAAGGAACGTATTCATAGTCATTAAGAACTCAAAATCTACTTATTCTTACATGATTATGAGAAATATAGATTGTAAATAACACATAAATGGTCAAAACGCTGTATGTACAACACATCACGACTCCACAAAGGAATATTTTAAGGATGTCTGTGACATATTTAATAGGTTTTCATTCACTGCGCATAAATTTTAATTAATCGTGCAAAAATTAACTAAACAAGAGGGGGGTTTATTTTGGTTGGTGTGATAAGTAATGCAATAAACAGCAATAAAATCCACTCATAAACCATAAATGCATTGAGTTAATAATGATGCATGGGCGCAGGGGCGCAGCGGGCGGGCGCGCGTCTTTCTTTTTAAGCCCCCTAATTTGAAAAACGGATGTTGTTAACGGGTTCCATTTAAGAGGAAAGAATGAAATCAGGAAATGTTCCTCGGTCGTGGTCAATGTAATTCTCGCTCGTCCTAAACACTTTTATCTAATTTCGCAGCATTACGCGCGATGGAAACGTGAGACTCACACACACACACACAGGCTGTCAGTCAAGTGAGCGTCTAAGAGCGACATCAAAAAAATTACGTCTTTCGCGCCCCCCCCCCCCCCCCAACGTGCATCCATCTTGAAAATGCACCAGTAATAGCAACAAAGTGGTTTTTCTCCCCAAAATGAAGTTTCCCTCGATCAAATCAGGGGTCAGAGAAACATATCTTCGTGTGAAAAGGACAGGACACGTCAGGGTTAAAGCGATTACGTGCTGTTAAACAGGCGTTTTCTCGCTGTCTCTCCGTCTCAGACACATTTTCCTGCCTTTTCCAGTAATTTTTGAAAGCCTTCAAGCTGTAATAAAATATCACTTTTTGTGCATTTGCGCATTAAACACTCACGCTCTCATCGCAGTTTTCTGATGATAATCACATTTCCGACCACCGCACTCGAAACCCCCCCCCCCCCCCCCCCCCCTCCGGTCTATTCCCATCTCCCCTTTTAAAGCACTTTGCTCCTGTTTCACTGAAGATGACACTGACTCGGGGTGAGGAAGGGCGAGGAGGGGGGGGGGGGGGGGGATACAGGAAGATTCTCCAAATGGAGAGTCGTGGCAGTGAGGCTCAGGAGCCTCTGTCTGCAGGTTACATGGCGTCACGTCTCGTTTTTTGACTGGAGACCCCCCTCCCCACCCCCCCCCCCCCCCCCTTCACCGCCGCCCTCTCTGGGACCCTCATAAAGTGCTACGGATGCTTCATAATGCAGATCATTACCCAGAATGCTGCGGAAGACCCCAGGTCCCCACTTAGACGCGGAGCCTCCCAGAGCCCCCACCGCGTTATGTTTCCCCGCAGATCCCCTCCAGACGCTCTGATTGTCCATTCCTGCCCGCCGTCGCCTTGCCAGCGGCGCGCTTTATTGACACTAAGTTGCCCCCACAAGGCGGTGTTAATACACACGACAAAGGCGCTTCCTCTCCTCCGCGTCGACCTGCAGGTGCTTACAAGCCGCAGGTTATTGAAACACGGAGCCATAAAGCCAACGGAGATATGACTTAGGATGTGATTGCACCGGGTGACCGATGCGCGCGTGCAATCAAGTCAAATGCAATGATTTCAAAACGGGAACGAGGCGCAGTGAGGCAGTGAGGGAGGCGCCGGCCTTATGAGGCTCCTGACTGATGCACACAGCAGAGTGTCAGCGCTCTACAGCCTCGAAGACACTTTTCTAAAGCATTTCATCTCCAATTTGTTGGCTTTTATTTTTTTTTAACGGTTCACAGTGTAAAAAATCCTATAATAAGGTGAGTTATTCACATGTTAACAATGTGTTTGGAGTCTGTATCCAGTCCATGCAGCTTTTCGGACTAAGTTTAAATCTCTGACTGGTAGATATTAATTAATCAGAATGTACGTATTATCAAGGACCCACTAGATAGATAGATAGATAGATAGATAGATAGATAGATAGATAGATAGATAGATAGATAGATAGATAGATAGATAGATAGATAGATAGATAGATAGATAGATAGATAGATAGATAGATAGATAGATAGATAGATAGATACTTGGCTAGCTGTGTTTTCTTGTCATTTAAAATTGTAAAATGATAGCTTGCTAGATAGATTATACGTACCTACCCCCGTTCACACAACTCAATTTATCCAATCACCAAATATTTAGTATTTTCTACAATTGTTTATACAAATGTTCTCAACAACAGAATGTGTAACATTTTAACAAGAATAATACCATTTTTTATAATATTATTTTGTCTATTCTTCATGTACATCATCAGCTTCCTCTTTAAAAGGCCAAAGAAGCAGCGCTTAGGCTGGTTTGTCCATTCAGGCTGCCATAGATGGCGGCCTTTGTAAAGCAAGGCCCTTGCCTAAAGTTCATACAGATTAAAAAAATATATTTTAATCAAATGCAGTATAGACTTATACGTATATGCTACATTTCTGTCAACAAACCCTATGAATCTGTCATTTTCAAATTCTCTAGTAATATATTTGATTGTTGATTGTCATCTCCAGGTTGTTAAATGCTAACGTTTTGGGATGGAAGCTCTCTCTCTCTGTCCTTAGCCACTCCCACTTAATGAACATGGACAGAAACACGCTCTTCATATGTGATAAATAATCTGAGGTCATCTCCAAAAGGCTCCGCCCATATTGAAATGTTGGAAAAGCTGGAATTGAGACCTTTCCACTGTACATTTTCTACATGTGCATGCAGCTGCATGACAAAACAGCCAATAGGAGGCGCCCTCTGTTATTTTTGAACTATTCTGTGTTTGGTCAAAGTTCCCACTCATGAGTCAGATTACCCTGAGGCGGAAAACAGAGTCTTTAGAAGGTGCAGCAGCCTGTAGTTTGTGGTGGTTATTATGGCATTATTGATCATCATTAACGCCACAAAAGATGTTACATACTGCAGCTTTAAGTGAAAGCAGTTCTAACAATTAAATATGATACTGACGTATAAGGAGCCGCGTCTGAAGCGGAACACTCGATCTGAGGCCTGAATGTTTCCGGGGAGGTATTAGCTATCTGCGAAGATATCAGATATTTTTTGAGGATACAATTATCTCGGGCCTCCATCACACGAGCGTTCGCGCTGTCCTCCAGCAATCATTTATTCATCCGCACAATTAGAAACAACACCGCCGCTGCTTTATTAACTCTTTCGCTACCTGGCCGCCGTCGAAGCCGACACACAAAGAGGGCTTCAGGTGGTGAGGAGGAGAGAGGAGGAGGAGGAGGAGGAGGAGGAGGAGGAGGGGAGGTGGATTTAATGAAAGCTCTGTATCCGATTCATCTTGTCAACGCTGCACCGCCTTCTCTGCCCCAAACCAAACCCCCAGCATGCTTTGCCAGCCACTTTAATTACTTTTCCCTTTGCATGGAATGGCGACCCGCAGAAGTGACAGACAGGTGCAGCCATCCTGATTAGTTAAAATAATAAAGAGCACGAGAGGACAAGGAGGAGGAGGAAGAGGGGGGGGGGGGGACGTCAAAACGCGTGTGGACGACTTCTCTTGATGGGCAAGCGGTGAGAGGATGTCAGACCGGGGCGGGGACATTGATTTACGCTGTGACAAAAGGGAAGGCCTTCAGGCTCCACGGGGGGGTTTTATGGAGGAGAGACGGCGAGAGTGGGAGTGGGAGTGGGAGTGGGACAGGGGAAGGTGGGCACCTCACGCACATCATTAGGGCCTGGATGTGCGAGCACGCAAACCCCTGGTGCCTCAGCAACTGCAAGCTGCCATCACACCTATTAACATGAGGTGGAGTTAATAAAAGCCGCCCCCTGGGATTCATCAGCGCTGATAGCCCTATATTATTTCACCAGACAAAGGAAAGATCTTTTTGGAACGATAAGCCCTGAGAGAGTGTGTTGTCCTCTTTCACTTTACATAGTGATATCACATCACAACATATACGTTTATGGAAGTTACTTTGGACACGATACTGTTCGATATTGCGTCGAAAAACGATCAAATGTAGATCGTAAAGTAGATTTATGTCATAAGTCATGCGTGAAAACAACTATTTTATAATATATCTTTAAAAGCAAAAAAAAAACAAGCTAAGATCATTACAAAATTACTCTCATCGCATTATTTTCTCATTAACAACCCTGAGGGCCCCATCGAAATGGGTTCGCTCTCAGAGCCTGAAGGCCCCACAAGGGCCCCTACACACAAATGCAATTAAAACACTATGTATTGATATTATTTTTCACTTTCCATGAATTAATTTTCCTTCACCAAGATCAGTCATTATCATAAGTACCGAAATACTAATCAGTTTTCAGTATTTTACTCATTTAAAAAATACCACTTTGCTTCTGCAATTCCACAATTTCTCACATGATAATGATGTTTTCTTTAGAGGGTTTACACAACCTGGGATATGTCACTAATTGGCAACAACATTCACTCTTTTTTTTTTTTGCTTTTTTTTATGCAGTGTACAATAAAAGAAAAAAAACATTTTTACTCTTCCATTTTATTTTTATGATGTACTTTTTGTATAAATACACCGAGTACACTTTTCATTCTGTTTTTAAAGCCTAGTTCCTTATTTTGCTCTCATTCATTGTGCAAAAACGAAATGTAAACGTGAATGACAAACAGTTTAATCATGATGGCGGTAAATAGTAAAATACATAATGCTGAAGCCATAATTAAAGCAGAATAACAAACAATGCATGGTTTTATGATCCAATAGCGGTGGGATTTAAAATAAATACAGTTTTTTTTAATGGGTTTAAATGGTCTTAAGGTGATGAGTGGAGGTATTTTTATACATCGTTTATTATCAACACATTATGGGAATAGAGGTTGACATTTTAAGTACGCTCCGTGGCAAAAAAAAATGCATGTCATCATCAAAAAGTTACACAAAAAAATAGAAAAACTGTAAAAAAGGAAGACAAAGGTGCAAATAGGCCCAAGTCCAACTCAAAGATTCCATCAGCATTTACTCAAAGGCCGGCAAGGGGACACTCGCAGTAACATCCACCCATATTGTGGGCTGAAACGTGAGAAGTGTAAGTTTGTGTGTGTGAAAGCTGACCTGCAGCGCCCACATCCTCAAGCTGACACTTTAGAGCTGCTCTGTCTCAGCTGAGCGTGTCAGAACAACAGAGATGTGGAAAAGACCGGCATGTTTACCACCTCTCTGTGAAATCAAATACAAGCTGCTCGCAGCGCCCCGGCCTCGTGTGAAAGCAACAGATTGAGTCGCTCGCAGGCTTCAAAGTCACCGTGCGCTGCGGAAATTATGCATATATAAAAGCCTCGGAAATCTAACCCTTTGATTTGTTTTTCGCGGGTTCTGAGGCGATGATTTAGTGCAGACCTGCAGGTGCAGCATGCACATGTGTGTGTGAGTCGAGTCAGGCATCAAAAACAACTATATATTGAAATCTGACATAAAGTAACCTGCACTTACATGCACCGTCTTTTCCCCCATCGTAGTTTGCGCAACTGTTTTGATATGCTCTCGCACAGTATGCTAAAAAAAAATTATAAACATTGTACAATGACAACGGGACAATCAATACATAAACTTAAGGCTTACAGTTGCGTGAAAATGTTGACGTACTGTATTAAAAGAGATATTTGTATGTAGGTTTGTTGCTATTGTTCAGCATCAAACTGTGGAAAAGCTGTTCAATCCGTACAATTTGTGACATTGCAGCTACTTCCTGTATACATTTGTTGTTATATGGCACTTGTGAATGCCAATTGTCGTTACCCTAATCCAATATATATATATATATTTATACAATATACATTTTATACAACTCCTAAAACAAAAAAAGTACTATGATTTTTGTTACACAGTGATTTCTGTGTTATCGCTATTTAAAATCTCCTTGTCGCGACTGAAACTAGCATGCCAACCAGCTAGCAGCTCTTCACTTTCACTGTAGCTCAATCATTACATCTCACTTAAAAAACTGCTGTAAATTGTTTTGACAGGAAGTAGCCACACTTTGCCGAGTATTAGCTCCTTTTTAGCTTCTGAAGATACCATGCTAACCAGCTTGTCCCAGCTCCAGCGTTTGTCCTTCACTGTAGCATGACTTAAGGAAGCTAATTGTCTTGTGAAAGGATTATTATATTGTTTTCTTGACTTTAAATTTCGAAAAACTGCTTGAAATTGTATTAACAGGCAGTATTCACACTTTGCACATAGCGTAGAACAATTTGGGCTTTGGAAACTTATCATGTAGCAAAAAAAGCAATGGCTGTATTAGCTCCTGTAACTATTTTCTGTCACTTTCTGATGCTACTGTAGTTAGCATGCTACACTGTTACTGTGGCATATTATACCCTACTATAGTCTTTTTTTCTTCTAATTACAGCAAAACGTTTTCCTGATAGGAAAACCAAGGCAGAGAAAAGATATATTTATCACCTTTAGTTCATGATTTATGCTGCTTCTATGTGTTCCAACAGAGAAAAATAGTGCTCACTACTCTCTCTCCCCTAGGAAAACACGTTTTGTTGTTATTAGCTTGTGATTAAAGATAAACCAGTTCTTTTTAAATGGCAGTTGCACAAAGCTGTGTTTTGAATTTTTAGCGTGGGTCAGAAAAACTGAGTTATTTGTTTACACAGTACTGTCATCCACATAATTTAAATGGGTCATCTGATTTAAGATTGTGGCTGATCGGTCCTATGTATGTAAATTTTACTCATGAGTCTCATGGTGTTGATAAATAAGCGGCTATTACATGGTAATTGTGGCCAACTCACTTACTGGAAAGACAAACACAGCTGCGCAGTTACATTAAGCATATCATCATTTGTGGGGAAAAGGAATCCGTGTTTTAAAATCTTAACAAATAGCATTATGATCTCCGACAGAAAATCGTGTAAATACTTGCTTAAAAACAGTATTTAGTTTTTACTACTGCGGCTATTTTCGTGAGCCACAGGCACACGTGTGTGCGTGACACAAGAGGTAACACGTCTAAAATTGACAACATCTGTTCCCAAACTTGATGTATAGGGTTAAACTCTTCATTTATGTGTCACCACAGATACACTTTAACCACCTGCAAAATTACAGCGCTTCACACTTTTGATAAATGGGCATATTTAGCTGCTGCTATTTGAACACTGTCACTGGGTTTTGTAAACTGTGGGCTATATAAATAAAGATTGATTGATTGATTGATTGATTGATTGATATTTAGTTTTCCTCGTCTCAAGTGAATGATCCAAATACTTCTTCCACCACCACCACGTATGAGGTCCTCGCCATTCATGCTGACTGGCCTCCTCTCTGCGGAAATCTCTGTCACAACACTGAACGTCAGTGCACGCTGCCAAACCGAGAGCGCTATACGCCACCTTATGGACAAAAGACGCCGTGCATGTTCAGTGATGCCACTCGCAGTCGTTCCCAGTTCACTGAGAGCAGCTGTGCAGGATCATGATGACTGATGTTCAACAGTGACTGCTTCAGAATAAACGGAGCTTCTCCCCCCCCTCTCACAGAATGAGCCTTTTGGCTGCTTCCATTTTGTGGCAGCACATTCCACGTCTCCATGAATGTTATAGATGAGCAACTTTTGAGGATGTGACATGTCGGGTTTTCTCGATCTGAACGCAATAAATAACCCGATGCACAGCCACTTCACTGAATTAGGCTTTAATAATTCAGATGGACATTTTTCATGCCTTAACGAAGCAGTCGTAGTAGTGCTTAAATTGATTTCCAGTGTGCATATTAATGCGAGAGTCAAAAGCTCTTAATGCAGCCGTACTCTTACTTGATATTCATAATCATGTGCTGTGTAACAGTCTTAAATGGCCATGGATCCTGCAGGAAATGAAACAAATTCGATTGGCTTTCCGCTTCACGTTCATGAAGATTGTTTCCTTTTTGATTGGTTCAATTAAAAGTGCGCCTCCACTTTCGAAAAAAAGCCCGAGCCCATTACAGAAAATAATTTCGAGAGCCAAGCTGTTTGCCCCACGCTGTCTGCTGCTTCGAGGAATTCCCTCTCCACTTTGGCAAAAGTCGGGCTGAGGGAGAGCGAGGCGGTAATATTAGCTCCCGTTTTATTGAGAGATCCATTAATCGCCAGCCTTCTGCCGCTGACCCTTTGACCCCTGCTGACCCCTCGGACATCATGTTACCAGCCTGGCAAACTGGACTTCAGGCCAGATTCTGTTCCGCGGGTCGAGCAAATAACAGGGTTTTATTGGTTTGTGTGTTTTTTCGGGGGGGTTTTGATTTGACAGCAATACTTTTACAATATCTTTACTGTATTTGTGACCGAGTCCATCCAACTGCAATTAATCTTAAAGAATAAATGTGAATTATGACATCCAGCTGCAATCATTAGTCAAATAGAAACACTTTAATGTCACTGTACAATTAGGAGACGGTGGAGCAGACAGAAGTGGAACAGCGTCTAAAAAAAGGAATATTACTCATAAGAGAATAATCAATCAATACTTTATTGCAGACTCCGAGTCCAGACAGGAAAGTATTAATATTGCACACAGGAATATTGCACTAAAAACGTGACGATAAAAAACTAAGGGAATAGAAGGAAATGTATATATATATAATACTTTCATGGGTGACCTGGTGTTTACATTTTGCAAACTTTAACAACAAGATTAAATTTCTTCCACAACACATATAGGTGTTTCCCAAACTCTTCCAAAAACATGTTGTTTGTTGCAGCAGCAGCAGCAGCAGCTTTTACGTTTGTGCTTAATTAACATACAGAAAGTATATCGGCTGTCTGTGCAGTGATGAATCATTTTTCCACAGAGCTGCTTGAGAGCAAGAAACATTAAGGCAGCAGCATGTGAGCACATGCATTAGGCAGCATCATCCAGCCAGGTGGGGTGGGGTTATGAGCAGTAATATACCCCCCCCCCCCGCCCTCCATTAAATACTACTCTCTATCTAATGCTACCATTAAGTATGCTACGTCTTTTAAATTTTTATTGAAACCATCCTGTCGCGATCGCAAAGTATCGCGTGCAAATTACGCTGCTAATAATAATAATACAGTCGTCAATGTGAGCCTCTTAAAGGAGGAGAGAGAGCGCGAGCGTTTCATTTCCACTCCTTTTGACGAGCCATTTTGGAAGATGATTGCTGAATATGTTTATTGCCGGGGTTTATGATGGGTCATTTAGGAAGTATCATTCGTGCAGTACTTTACAGAATGTCTTCATCAGCTGTTGAGGCCTCTCCCCAACCCACCCCACCCCACCCCACCACACACACACACAATAGAGGACTAGTGTAACTTTATATATACAGTATATACGCCTATGTTTGCTGGCTACATAAACTGCACTCTACCTGTTTTTCGACAGCCAAGGCCCGGGCCCAGGACAGGCATTGAAAGCAAATACCTGATTGTATTAGTGTCTCCCCTTTAAGCTGTTGTCACCTAGCTGACCGATTATGGGCAATTACCTGCTCTGTCGGAATCCTAGCCGAATAGATTGAATTCAGATTGATTTTTGTCCAGGAAAGAGGAGGGAATTTAAAGCCTTTTTTAATTGGGTATTTGGTGTGTGCTGATCCGAACACCGTGGCCTTCCCGAGGGATCCTTTATGGGCCAATAATGGCATTGGAGTGGGGGGGTTGCTGCAGTCTCGTCTGCCGACTCCCTCCCAAGGCCATAACCCTGCATTTGCTCTGAGTGCTTTTCTATTATGCATTGATAGTTGAGCATCAATCAATAAGAGGGGAAACAGAAAACCCAGCGAAACCAACTTCTTAAGTGTAAAATGCCTCTTAATACCCGGGGCCTTTCAAACAACTTAACCTGGACGCTTTTTACCCTCGCCCTTCCTCCCTCTGCTCTTTGAGGGACACTTACCGGCGCCGAGCGACACCATGTTTTATTTAGGAGGGCTGGAAATGTGCAGCTCTCAGGTGAAAATGTACCGCAATCCTCTGGTTATACTTAAGCACTACAATCCTCTGTGTGTGCAGGAACAGGAGCAGACACAAAATAGATCATTGCATTTCCACCGGTGCTGTAAATTTACCTGGTTTTGTTCTTCTCCTGATTCAGAAGCTCGCTGACAAAAAAGATGTTGAGAGAGACACAGTGGCCTTTCATTGACTGGAGTGGAGTGGAGTGGGGGGGGGGGGGTTGTTTCACTTTTTTTGTTGTTGCAGCAAACAATAAGCGGCGTCCTCAAGGTTGATCGGGTCAGCAGAAAAGCCAGCTGATCATATTATGAATGTACCATCTCTTGAAATCAAATCCCACAAATGATTTAAAGATGATACAGAAAAAAGGGCGACGCATTCACATAAGAAAACAGAAGGGCGGGGGGAAAAAAGAGTCTCCTTTCACATCTACCAATACCACAGTTCGCCTAAACTGGGATGATTCCGGGAAGGAAAAGTGGGAAGAGACAAAGTCTGGCCGCCCACTGATAAGAGGCACGGCAGGGATCGGACCCCCACAGTGGAAGAGATAAGAGGGAGACAGTCACAGCAATGGCCGGCCACATAATACACAAACCCACCTCCAGCCGTCTAAATCTCCCATCAGCACCAGTCCCCACCGGCCCTCCTGTCACCACTAATGCACCTTTTCCTATAGGACGAAGCCCCAGATGCAGTAAGGTTATCTGCAGCTTCGCGGGGACTTCTCGGAAATTGGCAAGTTCACCTTTCCTTTGGTCCCGATGACAGGAGACGATACAGTCGGGGCGGATCAATTGTTGGTCGCACCGCGCGTCCTCTTTGATCTCCGTCAACCGCCGATAAAACCTGTCTGCGCAACATCTTCACCAACAGGTTAAGATGTACATTAGATCCTGGTGTTTAAACCCTGAGAAATGAGAGCGTCTTATGTCCTTATTTTCAGCACAGCCAAGCGAAAAGTAAAATAGCCATCTAAGAAATGTATCAGAATAAACTAGGGAATTTTCAAAATCCAAAAAATACTCAAGGATTCAAGGAACTCGTCCTTATCTTTATCTACTTTCTTGGTGAATCAACAAACAATCCTATGTAACACTAATGTTGTGTCATTGGTGTGAGCACGACCTCTATGAACTCCTTATATGGACATCCTGAGGGAGTGTGTGTTTATAGGTCACATATTCTGGCTTCCTTATGTGTTGTCGAGTCAAAGTTATGATTCGTTTTATGTCACATTTCTAGTCGTGATATAAAGCAGCAATAATTGTGCAGAAAATTACCGAAATTAGACAGTTTTTTGTCTCTTTTTGTTCATAAAAACGAACCAAGTGAACAAATTCAAACCGATTTTAAGCCTTTTTTTGCTCAGGTGTGTTTATATAGTTGGTGAAATTGAATTTTTTGTGCTGAAAAAAAAGGTTATAAGACACTATATATTGCACATTCTTATACCCTCTGTATATAGTAATGGAAAAAAGCAAAATAGTTAACCCCACCCCCCAAAAAACTAAACACAATACGATTGATGGTAGGATTACAAGTGACCCTGTCAAGGATTGAGAACATGAATTCAAAATCTCCAAGAGAGCAATTATTATGACTCCAATCACTAAATGGGGGACAAAAAATAAATCAATTTAAGCTGTGACTTACAGTCACTGTGTTGCTATGACTTTAAAGTTAAAGTCCAGGCAAATTAATGATTTAAGTACTTTTGTACAAAATATGGAGGCATTTCCGTCCTCTCAAAAAATACAAATTACAAAATAATATTTTATTTTACATTAACATATAAACACACACACAAAAAAAAAATTAACAGAATTTTCAAATTTTCAATTAAGTTGTCACGTTCAAAAGTTTGCTTAAAGTTTGTATTTTATGAACAAAAATAGAAGAGAAACGGTCTTTTTTGTGTCTTTTTTAAATATGCTATATAGAAATTAAAGCCTGAACATGTGAGCTATAAATACACACCCCCAGGACGTCCATATAAGGAGTTGTGTGTTATTCCCACACCAATTTACCAAAGAGTGCGCACGTGGTACAGAAAGGGTTAAATCTCCAATAAAGAAAGAAAAATATATTTTTTAAAAAACAAGAAACATTAGACAATCATTAAATCATTAAAATATATGTATGTATGATTAATTATGCAAAGAAAAATACAGAATTTACATTATTTTATATATTGAAATTCATCACCTCTCTCTCCTTTTGTCATCATCACATGCTTGAAAATACAAAACCTCTGCTGGTAAGGTGATGATGTAGATGAGACAGGGGAGGGTGGGAGTGGGGTAATATATATAGATATCTAGAGAGAGAGGATGCCCCCCAAACTACTTTGGTTACACAAACTTTGTTTTCAGCCTCAGTGCATCAGAGCCCTCTGCCTCCATCTGCCATCTGCTGCTGAAGAATCTGTTTCACTCGATGAGCCAAGCCCAGCCTTTATTGGTCCTAATGGCACTATCAGCTGAGCCGCCAAACCCAATTACCTTTTAAAAAGGGAGGCCACCCCAGCTAATCATGGCTGCCTAACCTGATTTGCCTGTGATGAAGAGACAGGATAAAGAGCAGTTAATGGAGGGAGAATGATCTCACAAATACAAAAAACTCAATTCATTTCTCCTGGAGAGCAATCTGTCCGATTCAGCGGTAATGGAGTGGAGATTCATTAGTCCTCGGGCCTTGGTAGTAGCAGCACCGTCCCCCTTATCAAGTGAATGACAAAAGGAACATTCACTGTGCTCGTCTTTGCGTTTGCTGGGGAAAGGAACAAAAAAAAAGGACGGTGCCAGCCCTCGTGACTGCTGGGTGATGTTTTAATCAAACTACGAGAAGACCAAATCTATTGTACTCGGATTCATGGGGAGGGGGGCGTAAAAGAGTTAAAAAAAACCTTTGCCATTCACTGAAAACAATAACATCGGCAAAGATGGAGGCAGTGGATCCTCTGTGACGACCCCTAAATTCATCCATCCGTCCATTTTCTACAGCGTTATCCTCTGACATAGGGTGTTGGGCGTGGTCACACCAGTTCGCCAGTCCATCACAGGATTACATAATACATGGGTTAGGGTTAGAGACAAACAAGCATTCACTCTCACTCCTACGGTTAATTTGACCAGGTCAAATTTGTCCAATTTGACCTGATCGCCATATTGTATGTTTTTAACCCCCGCACACATGCAAACCCCTACGTTCAATCCAATCTTTATTGGTGCTGTTTTCCAGAGTCACATAAAGTTGGATTTTATCAGAGAGCTGGGACACCCAGGGGCGTCTACGGTCACCTGGCACTATCTACCCGACATCTGGGAACATGAAGCAGCAACCTCATCGCATCAATGTAGGCCACACATGAGCCACCCGCATGCTAGCTCCAAGGTATTTTATTAAGAGAAGCCAAAATAAAGATTTGATATATTATCAACCCATGTGACGCTGTCTCACAAAGCACAAGCAAGCGCCGTCTCAGTTACATCTCATAATACACATGTTTAAAAGCAGGTATTGCAAGTATTTCACATGTATTTGAGGCAAATTTCTCCCACGCAAGGACACTATTACAGTCAAGTTTGCGTGGAAAGTGATGTTTAAGATGTTTTGCCAACCATAACAAGATGCGTACTTATTGTACCAGAACGTAACAACAGATTTTTTTTCACTGTAGGACCTTCAAAACTGAGGATAAACCAAACCACGGGTTGCTAAATGTGTCTTAACCATGGTCACAACCAGGAAATTTTATGGTTATCATCGCCCCCTCATTTCCTCAAAATGCCAAACGTAACCTCACTTCTGCTGAGAAAACACATCCGTCAAAGACCAACAATCGAAAAAGCGGCGCCGTTTGTCAGCTCTTAAACGACAACGACTTGAATTCATCGTAATTAATGTCGAACTGAAGCGACGCCGTATACGTTTTACATTTATGGTTTTTCACTGCGAAGCGAGCGACACAGGCACCGGTGCCATTCATAAATATCTCCATCATCCTCGTTGGTGCGAGGACGCTGCAAATGGTTTGGAACATACATAATTAATAGACGGTTTCCCAAAACATTTAGTAGCGTTATATTACTGATGATGCGATGTGAGCCGGGGCTTTTTTTGTTGAGACGAGAGTTGAGCCAAAGAATCGACACAATGGTCTACGTCAGCTGTGTCAAAGCTTAGGTTAGGGTTGGGGTTGGGGTTAGGGCCATGTAGCATGCTGCCTCAGGATCTGTCAAAGCTCTCGTAGGTTTGCGTCGTTGATGCTTGGAGCTCCGTGTCGACATCTGCCCTCGACTCATTCGCGCGCATGTTCGCCCGATGATGTAAGTGACGCGCATGAATGACCGATTGAGGCCCTAAGACGAGTCACTGAGAGCTTTGACCCTCTGCCCCCCGTCCCCTTCTCCAATCCATACACCACTGCGGCTTCAGCTCGCCCTGGCCCCAGATATGATCCAGAGGATGTCGGCTGGATGGGGCGTAGGGCCATCGCCAGGGTTTGCAGACGGACATTAGGCCAAAGCCAGAGTTAAAATCCTATTAGTTTGAGTTGGGAATCGGATTATCGTCGTCGAGAATCACTCGTCTGGCAACTAGGGTCTAATTTACGCCAATCAACGGCAATTATTGAGGGGAAGGGAGCCCCTATTAGAGAGCCTCATCCACTTAGTCTAATGAATGGGGAAGATTCAATCTTGGCTGTGGAGACGCACTGGAGAGCTGCAGCTGAATGTGACTGCACCAGCCGGCTAAAGAAGAGCTGCTGTTGTTTATCAATGGTGGAGGCTGTCAGAGAGAGAACATGCGTTAGCCATGGGGCACCGGGCTCTGGTTTCTCTTCGGCCTCAGCTCGGCGAGGGGGGGGAGGGGGGGGCACTTTATATGTGCGGTAAAGTGTTTAGTGGTGCATTATGTGTACGTTGCGCATTTAGAGCTTTATTTTTCATTCGTCGTCAGGAATTGTGACTTTGGAAGCCGCTAACGTTCCGGTTTACTGTTAAAACGCATTTGTTTTATATATATATCTGAATTTGAAAATATGGCGGTTTTTTTCTAGGTATTTTTCGTAGCTCGAGTAAAAAAAAAGTAAAAATGCATTAACATCTGCGGTGATAGCATGAATAATGATCAAGTCACTTATGCCCTCACTGATAAATGAATCAGGAAATTCATTAAGTAATCAGCGAGGATTGCCAATAATATCATCCCACACTCACACAATCTGCCTCAGTGTGTGTGTGGGTCGACCTTTAACTCCCGGCACACAATCTCTAATCTCCACTCCTACACTGCCCTCTGCTGTTGAAAAGGAAAACTGCAACTTTGTTGGTGCCTATTCATTTGGGTTAGGGTTAAAAACAGTGTTAATTATCAGGTTTTGTTTTAGTGCATTTTATGAGTCTATTGATTATGAATGATGATGATGATTATAACATAGAATGTTTTAAATATTTATCATGCATGTGCAAGTATTTAAATCACATCACACCCTCTTGGATCATGATCTCTTGTATGCCGTGGATTATATCAAAGAAAATAGAAAAATAGACTTAGTCATATCAATCGTGAATTTCATCATGGGGGGAAATTCCACCGCCCTTTATCGGCTTTCTATTTAAGGGCATTCAGCTTCGCCATAATTGATGAGCGGATGCCCACACGCGGCACGGGGGTTTATTAATAACTGCAAATATTTCCAGGGTTGACGTTTCGATTTCTGATCGAGGCCGCTGTGATTTTTGTTTTTTCCACGTCGAGCAAAACAACAACTCAACGGCAGTTTGACAACATTTCTAACAACCAAAATTAAAATGAGTGAATATTCCCGACACTTTTGAACATTAGTAACGTTATTATGCTGTAAAAAACCCCCTTGCAACCCTGTTTTGGAATGAACCAATTCTTCAGTTTTTGGCTGTGTAGCACCTCAGATATACCTCAAATACTGTGGATTCTTAATAAGCGATGGTGAAATAACTTTGTAAGTAACACGGAAAAGTAAATAAAACTGCCTCTGTTTAAAATCCGGGGTGCTGTAAAGGACACATGAGGCTCACGGTGTCGACTGACTCATGTTTTTTCCCTCCTCTTAGCCACTGATGGGAGGACGAACAGGAGGTACGGGGCAAGCAAACTCATTTCACGACGCGTCCTTTCCCTTTTTTTCTTTCTTTTTCTTCTTCACGTGTGACTGATTAGAGAAGTAAAGTCAAACGGTGTCCCTGTAATCTGTGGGGGTGTAAAAAAAACAAAATTTTTTTGTTCCTGTGGTGACCTTCGCTGTTCGCCGCTGTGGGCTGCTTGTTCCATTTAACTTTTTTTTAAAGCTCTCGTAATTGCTAATCGTCCTCAGCGAGGGTACTTCATAGTTCACGGTGGGGGGGGAGTAAGAACACTAAAGCCAGTGCCCTTTAAAATACAAGAACAAAGTTTCATTTCAGCAAAGCCCTTCACCACAAGTAGCTGTTCCATTACGCAGACTGCACTTTGACCTTTAACCTTACATTAGTATTGGATATTAACCAGATCAGACTAACCCTAACCCCCATTAACCAGATTAGGGTTAGGATTATCCTCAATTTCTGAAATAACTTAAAATTAAGTCCGCGACAGCGGCCGGTGATTCTTGAGGGATTTGTGTTTCTCAAAGAGAGTCAGTGGTCGTGTTTTTGTAATTAACGATCTCTGCTCAGCACCTGTGCCAGACCACGCCCACATTCTAGAAGCTTCTCGGACAATCAACTGTTAAAACTAGCATAAGGTAATAAAAACCGGATTTGTTGGTACAAATTTGAACACAATTATTTTTTCTGTCCTAATTGCTAATTGTCCTCAGTGAGGGTACTTCATGGTTCACGATGGGGGGGGGCCGGGAGTAGGGGAGTAAGAACACTAAAGCCAGTGCCCTTTAAAATACAAGAACAAAGTTTCATTTCAGCAAAGCCCTTCACCACAAGTAGCCGTTCCGTTACGCAGACTGCACTTTGACCTTTAACCTTACATTAGTATTGGATATTAACCAGATCAGACTAACCCTAACCCCCATTAACCAGATTAGGGTTAGGATTAACCTCAATTGCTGAAATAACTTAATGTGAAAAAAGGTCATTTGCAGAATATAAACTTTAATAAACAACATTAGCCGCTCATGTAAACATCAGAATCGAGTTATTCAGAACGAGGTCATTTGTCCAATCACTAGTGTATGTGTAAGTGTTAAAACTCTTATGTAAGTGATTCATGTGGCACAAAAGTGACTCAGGTAGAAAGAAAGAAAGAAAGGAAATGTTATCCTCCTACCCACACATTTACTTTCACCAAGCTGTAAACTCCATGGTTCACATCCTCAGTTGCATGTACATACTATCATTATAATGCCAGTAAAATAAAAATACACTATATAACTATACCTATAGTGGAAATATAACAGTGGCCTGACCTGCTTTTAAACCTGATTATATATCATCAGAGACCCATACGGCCTTTTCCATGAAAAAAACAAACTTTAAACTCTAATGCTGCAAGAGTTCTGACGTCAACACAATCGTGGCACCGTGCAATTGTGTCAGCAGAGGGGGTGGTGGGAGTGAAAGAGGAAGCCCCCCTTTTCATACTCTGTCACTCGTGTTTTGTTGTCACTTTTTCCCTCAAAACAATCATGTGAATTATTTGTGAACTGAAACACAACGTACGAAGAGAACATTCCATATCGTGCCGAAATGTCGGACATGGAAAATAATGAATGCATGTGTGTAGTTATATGTTACATAAATTAATCCATGCACATGCAACATGAATAAATGTGTTGTATTTGAGCAAAAATAATAATTTGCAGGCATATATAATATGGTGTAAAAGAGAGGTCTCATAATCACCCACATCTTCCATTAGACATGATAAAATACTATGCAATATGCAGTACAATAATATACAATATTTTTTTATTATAATAATAACACCTATATAATATCCAAATCAAATTTTAAAATGTATTTAACGTAAAATGATACATACACACGCATATATGAGCATGTTTAGTGTTTTTATTAGTTGTTCATACGTTTTTATTATTACATTTTTTTATTTCAATTTGCATTATTATAAGTGGACTGTGTATGTCGTTCCATATCATAACAAAAACTTTTACTTTGAAATTCTGCGTATTAATCATAAATATAACACATAACACATAAATATCGATATCGTGATGTAATATCGCGATATGACCCGCATCCTGTCACATGACCACGGCCGGGGGATTTTGGGGGATTTGTGTCACAGTTTCTCAAACAGAGTCAGTGGTCGTGTTTCTGTAATTAACATCTCTGCTCAGCACCTGCGCCAGACCACGCCCACATTCTAGAAGCTTCTTCGCCAATCAACCGTTAAAACAAGCTAAAGGTAATGAAAAACGTCTTTGTTGGAGATATTTTACGTTTTTAATAACACTGATAGTAGATTGTAGAGGTGAATTTGAATAGGATTATTTTTTCGTTCAGACGCGAAGTCAGCTAACACTGTTTATTCTCCGTTTGTCACGTACCTCCGGTTAGCATCAGCCACTCGGCTAGCATTTGCTACAGGTAGCTAATATACATGCTACCTCCATGACACCTGTAATCTCCAGATTGTTTTCAATCTTTTTTTACTTTTAAATGTCAGTTTAACTAACTAACTAAAAAGGCTGCACTTTTGTGTTCAATGTATTATTTGTTTGTTTCAATCCCCAGTCTTTGTATTGTAAATAAAAGGTTTTTGTACACATGTAGTTTTTATATGAAAAATAAAAGTTTGTTTAAGTTTTGCAGCATTTGATATCCTCGCAGATTGCAAATAGTCTTTAGAAAGTCCACTATTCTTCTCCAGATATGATATATCATTTGTATGTGAGACTGAATTAATAATGAATATATCATTTCCACACAATTGGTGTAAGACTGGATGTCATGAACACCCTGAAACACTGCCACTCTTAAAAAGCTTATAAAAAGGCAATAACATTAATATTAATAGTTATTGATGTTATGAACATTGCTTTATTGAAACGGTTGGTAAGTGTAATTACGTGTTTCCAGTAAACGTAAACGTGGAGGGATGTTCACGACTGGCGGTTCATTTCGAGGTTCCAGAGGAGCCTGTTCTGCTCAAATTCTCATGAAGAGCTTGCCTGTGAGGGAACATTTGTCCTCACCGACGCCAACCTCCAACGGAGCTAAGAGAGATGTCTTTCATCAGCAAGCCAAAGATACTTTCAGACCTGGTGAGTTTCTGAATGTCATGTTTTTGAAATGCCACAGAGGGCTCCTTTTATCAGCATCACCTGTCCCCAGTGATCGTTCATGTAATCCCACTAAGACATTCCATTCATCCTTGTGTGATTTCATCTTTTCCTCTGTTGGCGTAAATCAGCGTCTTCCCTTCCTAAACTGTTCCTTTTCTCCAATTTAGCATATGCTCCAAAGCAAATGGTGTCACCTAAAGAGCTGATCAACAGATACAAGCAAGGTGAAGTTCATGCCGTGTCTTTGCTCCATCTGCTCGCCCAAGCTTTTCAGTTCCACATGGAAATGAAGGAGACTGTGACCTCAGGTAAGACACCTCAGTTGATTTTCCACTTTCTGTTTTTGCTCCATATAACATAGAAATCATCAAAACTAAATAGCCATCATTTCAAGTTAAGGGAAACACCAAATATTCTACTCCTCATTATTTCTGCAGTCAAATACAGTTCAGTAGTCACCACACTGTCTTTGGAAGCTTTGGAAGTTTGGTTTTACTTGATAATTTATGCTCATTTTAGTTTGTTTACTCCTGTTTTCTCAGAACACCTACCAGGCCTCTACTTTGCCTTCTGTGTGGTGATTGATGGATTTGAGTACAAGACTGGTACAGGAAAAACCAAAAAGGATGCTAAACTGAGGGCAGCAGCACTTGCTTTGGAGGACCTGCTGCCCACTTTGAGCCATGGGAAGTATGTCCTCCCCAAGGCTTCAGGTTTGTTTTCTCAGATTGAAGGTTGAAAAGGGATTTAATAGTGTTTTGAAAGATGCAAGAACATTTTTCTGAATTTCTCTGTCTGTCTTGATGTCTCAGATGTCCCTCCACCCCTTCCAGTTAAAGAGGAGCCCTCCATCTCTGACGTTTACCCTTCTAGACCTAATCCTGGTAACTATGGATTTCAGTACAGTTCTCTCACACTGCCATATTGGTGCAATAGCAGCAAATGACACACTAATTTATAGCCAGTGTGTGTGAGGGCAGCAGCGCAGATCTGCTGTGTCTCACGTGTATGAGACACACTGTGTGCGTGTCCCCTGCATGTGTCATGGAGCTTCTATGCAGCTTTTTCTATATTTTACATAGGTTTTGCCTTTTGAAAATCATTATATATAGTTTTCAAAACTGTGAAGAAGAAAGGCCGTTTTCCTTGTCTATTTTTGTCATGAGATGTGCGTGACTCGTGAAAAGTAGACGAGAGGTCTATTCTCAAAAAGAACCACATAAAGTGTGATCAGCTAAGTTGTGCTAAAATTAAGAGAGAGACATGCTGCAGCTGTAAGGCACTGTACATGTCCTGTATCCTGTGTGAAATGGGCCTAAGGCTCTGAATCATGTTGGACAGCATACATTTTTTTGAAACTTCACTTCATCGTCATGTCTGTGGTAAATTCAAAGCCAGCTGAGGATGTTTTTGTCTTTATCGTCTTTTTGCCATTTAGAAAGGAAGAACTGCGTCAACCTCCAGATTCCTCAAGCTGTTCGAGATCACCTCTCCAAACTGATGAACAGTCACCTTGAGTTCTCGGCGTGCGCAGGCACCACAGCGGCGTTCATCCTTCAGACGTGTAAGTGAACACTCACAAGGAAACAAAGTCAAACACAGTATGCTCTAAACATTGGAAAATATTATTCTATAGTAGTAGTACAATATGTAGTGAAAGTAGAGGCCTGTACTTTTTTCTCATTAAATAACGAAGGAGGATTTGTGGTTAGAGATGTGTCTTCAGAGTGAGTTCCTCCCGAAAAAGACATCACAGTTTGTGGAATATCTTGGGGAGCTTTGTGGGTGGATTGTGCTCTTGGGAGGGCAAGAGTTTTCAGAAAAATAAATCCCTTTGACTTTCCCTGATGCCTTTTTATTTTAGCGATCCTCAATATTGCAGAGGGCCACCTCCTCAGCAGGAGTGCGGTCCTGGGTAGGAGGCCTCCTCTGCTCTTCTCCATCATTTTTTGGCTACAACAGTGTCAAAGGCATTTAACATCACCCTACTATAGACTGACTGGAGCACTAAGACCTGTGTTATCAAGTTATGGGAGTCTAAAAGATGTAAAAGAAGTACATCCGCTGCCTTTTTTTTCTGTCTGCTGAGGAAGACCTGGTTTAATCTTATTGAGTTTATGACCACCGTCAGCTCAGCTGATAGACTGTGGTTTCTTTGGTTTAGTGAAGGCAGATGGTGGAGCAATGTACTGGGGATGTTGAACTTGCTTCATAGTACAGGTGTTTCCTGTCTTCTCTCGTCGGCTTGTTTTAGAGTTATAATAATGCCTTCTGTACCTGTTATTTGGAATCCAGTCAAATAAAAAGGACATTTCTAACCTACATTAATATATTTGCACGTCTTTTAATTGGAAGGTTTAGGGACATTTAAGCCAAAGTTGCAGTGTGTTAATAGGTATGAAAGATGTATGATATAAAGTATTACATGCTTTTTATTGATCGTATTCTCCATTCCCGATTGTTGAAATAGTGTAAATTTTAAAAATCCATTTAAGCCGTTCAAGCAATAGGTTGTAAAAGTAAAATCTGCAGTCAAGTGTCATTTGTTTACCCCTTTTCATGTTAGTTTACACTTGTGTGGCCGCTGCTCAATGTCTAAACCTCTGTCCTCAATCTCTCTAGCCAGCGGATGTGAGGTGGTTGCTCTTGGCACCGGGGACTTCAACGTCAAAGAGAACGCTTCACTGAGTGGTCGCCTTGTGCATGATTCACATGCAGTCGTCACTGCGAGGAGGTCTCTAATGAGGTCAGCTGCAAAAAATAAAGTGTGTGTCATTTTCTCCCTCTGAACCTGTGATGAAAGTGTCAGTGGAGTCAGAAGGTTAATAATGAGCACAGACAAATACAAGAAGCAACACATTCATATGTTGACCACAGTGAGCTAGAGTGAGTTTCCTGTTGTTTAGTCAGAGAAAAAACTGAGGTGCATTTTGCAGTTTCCCTTTTTAAAGTGTTTAATTATTTATACATTTACAATCAACATTTACAGTGTTTGTTTTTGATCTGGTGGAGATACTTCTACTCATCATGTAATTGTGCGTTGTACAAGCAAGTTAAGAACATCTGTAAAGTCACATACACTTGCAATTGTGGTGCATGTATGGGTTTTCCATTTGCCCCCTGAGTCACACAACAACTACGTGTCACTTTAAATAATGTGGTTTAGTGGAGTAGTCAGTGAAAAGTAAGAGTCAGTCCTATTTGAGCAATATTATGACCTTTTTTGTGAGTTTTATTTGTAATAAGGCAGTCCAATTTTCACAGAATGTCATGATTTCATCTGACCAAGGTTGTTGTTTTTTCAGCTTCTGACAAACACCAACTAATCAGAGTGTATTAGTTGATGTCAAATCTTCAAACTGTCCATGAAGTGGTAGAGAGTCAGGTCACGAACGCACAAAGACCATAAGTATTTATACATTTTGCTACTTTTAAGGCAGTTAATGTCCAAATCTTCTAAAGTGAGGTTTAACTCGTGGGTCTGTTACGTCACATTGGCACACATTTCAAATTTAACATCATAAAGAGTTGTCATACTGCGTTTGTTAGGTTTCTGTACCGCCACCTGCTGATGTTCTTCAGCAAAACGGCCAATTTGACGGAGAAGTCGGTCTTCCAGGAGAGCAGCAGCAGCAGCCACCTCCTCAGCTTGAAGAGCGGCATCACCCTTCACCTCTATGTCAATCAACTGCCAAAGGGAGCTGCTCAAATTCCCTCACAGCTGTGTGTTTCAACATTATATGTCTCATCCTTCAGTGCACTCATTGAGTATTGGATATCATGGATTTAGGCCAAATATAAGGATTAATACTGGAATAAATCTTTTTTACCCAGCCATAGAGGTGCCAGTTGTTTGAAGTTGCATAAACATTATCGTTTACTGTTGTCAGGCGGCTGAACCCTCTCTCCATGTCGGCACTGCAAGTTATTAATGAAATCAGCCTGCACTTGTCAGTGGAGGGCAAGGTACATACTCTCATCTACAGGATTTTTATTGGGGTTGTTGCACAGTGTGAGTCCTAATCAGTATGCTTCTTTTAAAGGTGTTCTCCGTTTTCTCGTCGACATTTGATCAGTCCACCTCCAAAGTGGTCAGCATGTCTGCCACAGACAAGGTCACTCAGTGGCAGGTGCTGGGATACCAGGGAGCCCTGCTCAGCCACTTCATCGAGCCCATCTACGTCCAAAGCATCCTCATAGGCAAGTGAACAAGTCTCTGGTCTGAAAATGTAGAGGCAGAGGTCGTCTTGTGGTAATTGAGACAGTGTCTACCAATGTTTCCCAAATGTTCTATATGGGGACCCATTTCATAAAGATGGAAAACTATTGTGACCCAAAACAACTTAATTTTATGCATTTTATTAAAAATGTAGACACAAATATACCCCCCAAAAAATCTTATCTCGTGACTCAGAGGTCTATTTATTTTGCCATTTTTTGCTTTGTTGCAAATCTCGATGATGAGTCTCAACTCAACTGTTGGTTTAGCTGTCGTCTCTTCATGAGTAAAGCTGCAGAAGAGGCATCACAGACACGCAGTGGCACAAGTAAACAACCTTGTGTGACTAAGTGTAATAATAAGTGGTCATGTTTGTGTGTGTGGGCTGGGGGTTACTTTCATGTCTTTGAAGCAAAAAAATAACTCATAGGGAACTTTGAATGAAGTCATCTTTTTGCTTTTAAGCAGGTTTTTTTAATGCAGGAATGATAAGACACCAAATTCCCCAACGTTAAAATGATCTGATCTGGAAAATAAATATATTATGTACAAAAAATGTCCTACTCAAGTTTCCATGTTTGGTTTCATACAGAGACAAATCATCTTTGATTTTTCCATCTGACTCTTGTCCTCTTGTCTTTTTCATTATCAAAATGACTACATGACCCACATTTGCCCATGAGAGAGGGAAACTCCAGAGTTGGTCGTATAGGATGTAAATGTTTGTACAAGCACGTTTTTTAGAACTGTTAATGAAGATAATGCAGCATGGACAACTTAATTAACCCATTAAGGAATGCATGGTTTCAAAACAGCAACCAATAACTTGAGGCTTCATTTCTTTTCGGGAAACGCAAAGTATCATCAAAGTATCATCAGTGACGTCAAATAGATAGTGACAGATGCACAACACAGACAGTTAAATGTTAAGCTTCTTCTTTTTATAGGTAAAACTGTATTCTGGCAAGCTGTACGTTACATTTTGTTTCTAGAATGATCACAGATACAGATTCAAAGGTCTAACCTGTGGTATTTCATGCTGACCAAATTGTTGCCTTGTTCATTAAATTCTGTTCAAAAAGAGACATTATTTTGAGTTTTGCGGTTTTAAAAGCTTAAAAGCTTTAAAGGTCCACTGTGTAAGCATAAGTGACGTGTCATGGTGAGATTACAGATTGCAACAAATGGATGATTCTGTCACCATCCAGGAACTAAGGTGAATACCAGAGAGGATGTAACTCTCTGAAATCCCACACTCCTCCTCTTTGCTTGGTTTATGCATCACTTTATGCATTTATCTGGAAAGAGTCAAGTTGAATTGATAAAACAAAACCATGAGAATAAAATTATCTTTTTATATGTATATATTTATACCAACTGATAATCGTCAAATCTTACAGGCGATTCTTGCTGCGGTGACATCCGTGGCATGAAGATGTCGGTGAGCCAGCGTGTGGAAGGCATCACATCTCAGCTGCCCATGTACTACTGCATGATGAGGCCCCACATCAGCCTTGTGCCGTCTGTGGCCGCCGACACCGCCAACAGTGGCGATTTGACCTACGGTATCAACTGGAGTGAAGGGGACAGCTCCCTCGAGGTTGTGGATGGTCTGCTGGGCAAGACCGTAGAGGAGTAAGGCTGATTGAGTTGATGCAAAGAGGGTCTAAATCATCTTTTCCCCTGTTTTCACTTCATTTATAATTATGATAATATATTTATAGAGCACTTCGCAAAACTAAGGTAAAGTAACTAATTCCTTTATAAAGGAAAACTAGGATTTGGTAAAATCCAAAAATACAGAGTGCAAAAAATCAGAAACACAAGGCTCTTATTTTGAACTCAACAACAACTTAACTTAATTGTTTGCTCAGACTGAAGGATTCAGTCATCTCATGGTATCCATTTACACCCTCTGACCACTTGTTTGCTTCCGAGCAGGATAGTAGCTATTTGTTGAAGAAATTGTTGGAAATCTTCCTTGACATCACACGAAACTGTCTGTCAACTCTGTGGGGATGTGCTTACTTTTCTACCTCTCTTTCTTAAGCTCTGTCTGTAATTACGTTGTAGCCAGTCCTTTTACACCAGTTCTCTTACAATAGGTCACCCTTTAAGAGCGGCTCTGCTCTGGCGAGTCGCCTGTGCAAAGCAGCGATGCTACACCGATTCAAGCTGGTGGCCAAAGAAGCCCAGAGGCAGGATCTGCTGGCCACAAGCTCCTACAGAGAAGCCAAGGTAACTGCAGCAGCTCACCCTGACTTTAAATCGACTGTTTAAGCATCACTCGATTGCCGCACTGATATACTGATATTTGTCACACAACACATTTTGTGTAATTCCCAATCATCAGTTTTGTGTCTTTTCCCTCCCAACTCCGTCTATGATTGAAATAGTTTGAAATGCTGCTTTCTGCGTCATATTAAGTTTTAATTAAATGAATCCCACTGTTGTTTTTGTCACTGAAGAGGATGGCAAAGTCGTACCAGGAAGCAAAGCACGTGCTGAGGGCGTACCTGTCGCAGCAGGGCTTCGGTACCTGGCCGGTCAAGCTTTCGGTCATTGATAATTTCAGCATGTGAGTAAAGTTGCATTTACACATAGATTAAGAGAGAAAAAAACCAAACCATGTTCCAACTTATAAAAACTATGTTAAGCTTCAAGAATACAGAAATGTTGATGTTGAAAAATAAGTTTCTGTTTTCTGCTTTTGCAAGGGATTAAAATCAATCCCTGTCCAGTTTGATACTGAGCATTTTTGGTTTCCCAAAGAGGAATAAAAATACAGCAGTTATACTTTTGCGTATAATAAAACACATTATGTTGTAGCTCTGAACTGGCCTTTAGCAGGTTAAAAGTTATGCTTAGTTTTTATTTATTTTCACTGTATATGGTGCATTATTCGCATTACGTTCAATTTTGTTACTGTTTATCATAGTATTTTTTTTAATACTGTGTTTATTGAAAAGGGCCATGACTAGTTTTGAGTAGTTCCCTTGAATGTGATACAAGTAGCTTAAGTTTACATATGTTTTCATCCAATTCATGTGTTAGATTTAACACTTGATGCTGCTGTGATTAGAGAATTTGTGAGGCACTTTGCAAGCATTTAAATACATAATAAAGAAAAAATAATCATTCCAAGTTCAAAATCATTATGTACAGGATGTTTATCAATCAATTAATCAATCACTCAGCTTTTATTTAATGCAACACTACACCCACACTCATCAACTGTCCCAACAACACATACAATCGAGGTTTTACAGACAACACAGAGATCAGGAATTGAGCGAAATGGATCACACTTAAAAACACAGACTACTAATGAAGTCTTCTTCTAATGAATAACTGGAATTTAGCAGGAATAGGAGAACAATAGATATTTAAAAATATATCAATAAGAATGTAATTGATCAATAAATAATAATGGTAAACAATATTTAACCAATAAAAGGGATGATGAGGTAAAACATACTAAGATAAAAGAATAGCTTAATAAAGAAAATGAAATTAAACTTGGAATAAGGAAATGAAGTTTATTTACAAGCCAGGCCAGATTGAAAAGGTAAGTCATATAGTCATTGTAATATTATGTCATCATTTCCATCAAAAACACAAGCGGGGATTACAACACTTTGTGAAGATGTCACAACAGGCACAGTTGCTAAAAATACATTGGCTACGCCAGGGTGGAAAATAATTCACGGTGACTCTGGGCACCTGGAGAAGCTTGGCTACATATGTGTAGGTGATGAAATGCAAAAACGAAACAAAAACGGATAATGGAAAAATAACCAAAATAATCCATTGACAATAATCAATCATCATTGCCCAACTGCGACTCACTCCATGTTGTAAGTAACTTGTATTGTGCAACTGAGGACAGTAGTTTTTATGATAAACCATGTTCATACATTGTTTTATTTCAGTTGTGGAATAAAGCCTTGAAATGACTAGTGGATTACACAAGCCAAACTCAACCAGGTTGAAGTCTCATGTGTGTCGCAGACATTTACTGTAAAAGCGGTTTCATGTGCAAATCTTAGACGTGTCACTGGATCCAGCAATGATTAGGACCCTCTGTTTGTGCAAACAGTTGATTTGCCTCTCTGTGTTATTTCACATACAGGAAATGCAATGGTTTCCTGTGTATGATATTCAGCAGTTGATTTACTCCTTAAGTGTTCAGCAGTCTTGTGAATGGAGTGCTGTGTCTACTTCCTACTGCTTTGCCATGTAGAAGGAATTTCCAGTGCATGGAGGGAACTTGAGTCCAAGGATCAAGCTCAGCTTCAGGTTTCATTCTTAATGTGTTGCTTTTTTACGTTATGCGGTGCAGATTGTGACGTAACATCTTGCACAAACTCTTCATAGCACTTTGCAGTGTTCATAATTTTATGCCAGTGTTGGGTAAAAATGCACATTATTTAATTACACCGATGTAAGATCAGTTCTGATGCATAGGTAATATTCTCTTTGGAGACATGCTCATGACCGTTCCTGCTGTAGGATATTGTTTTTTCTTCTGTTTTCTTCACTGTGCAAGAATCAAAATAGTTAATTGAAACCCTCCTGTAAGGAGATTTTTAGAGAGTGTGTATTTGTTTTGCACGAGGAAACAAAGTTAACTTGCACCAGTTCATATTATTTTAGTGTCACCATCTTGGATCTATCTTTTTGTTTTATGTGTAATTAAATGTTCCCTTAGTATTTTGTTCTCTACAGTATTGATTATCCATTTGTGTATTATTTTGTGTTGATTTTTTCCCCTGCGTTAATCAATCCCTTGTTTTGAGTAATGTAACTAAAATCTACAACTGAAAGTAACTTATTTGGTGACACAAAACAAATGCAGATTTGCTGATGCGCCCCTGCCTTTTTTTTTTTTTTCACCCACTGAGGCGATACTAGATAAACAGGATATGCAACTCTCTTGATGTGGTTAAACAGTGAAAACTTAGAAGCCGTACAGAGCACCTCTGCTGCGGTGCGGTGCTGTGCAGGTGGTGGTGAAATATTTATTGCATGGCTGGATTAAGACCCCCCTGTGAGCACCAGAGGGATTACTTTTCTAATATTTTTTTCAATTAAATTGCAACTATGGATAACATTTTTCTGTCCCAGCCCGAACCGAAGCTGACACACATTCTAGATTTTGAGTCTGAGCCAGACTTATACCTGACATGTTTGAGTCTTGTTTCCATTGAGTGGAATGGTTGGGTACAGTACGGACAATTTTGTATTTCCATTTCGAATAGTAACAAAGGCAATTCCATTATTACTGCATTGCCAAATAATGGAGTGAATAGATACAGTCAGAGAAGAGCTAGACTGGCTCCATGAACTAGAGTCGGCTGTTTGGGCGAAAGAAAAACTTCACTCCCTTGCGATTGGTTTAAATACCCCATGGAAGTCTAGGCAATTTAAAACCTGTCGTCTATTCTCGCACAAAGCTACAAGCCAAGCAGTAAAAAAAAATGAGCTGCTGGATGTCCTCCATTGTTGTCTCCACTGTGTTGTTGTCTGTTGCGTCTTGTTCGTTGTCGTTGGCCCGAACTTTTATCTCCAAGTCAAATCAAAAAATCCCTTTAGACTCGTATTTTCAGGCTTGCTATATGCTAATGCCTAATTTAAAATGCAAATAACATGATTTACAATAAAAAATAAACTCACCTAAGTAGTTTGGCATCACGGCCAAGAGATTTCAAAAGGTCGAACCTTTTGGCACAAATATATTATTAATCATAGTGGAACACAGAATCAGGTTTTTTTTTCCCCCTTCCCTTTGGCAGTGACTTCAGTATGACTTGATTTTCCATGCAGACTTATTGCATAACACTTGACAAGTGTATTTGCCATTAGTATTGAAGTTCATCCTCCTACAGAAGCCACACGCCTATTCCTCTCCCACATTAGTTGCATCACTGTCAGGAAGGGAAAATCTAGCACTAATACAAAATGTGTGTACTGATCGCTGTATCAAAAATACGACCTACATGTACATTCTGACAAGACAAACCTCACAAAAGACACTTATCAAAGTTTATTATTAAAATAAACATTCACACTTATGGCACCAGCATACAGCATGTTAAATAAACAATAAATATATAAATTAATAATCAGAGCTGTACTAGAGCTTACATCAAAACAAGTTCTCATTGGAAATTGACTGAGAACTTCAAATCACAGCAGTAACTTGGAGAAATAATACAGAGCATATTAATCATAACCATAAATAAATAGGTCCTAATATTTAGTACTAATAAAACAAACATTCAATATGAAGTGTTGTGCTATCTCCATATTGCAGTGACATGGTTATATATGCAAATATTGCAGCGCAGTGTTCACAATCATAGGCAGTAGCATCACTTAAAACAAAGATATAAATGAGATCATTTCATTCCACTTGTGCAGATGTGGCTAAATCAATAATATCCTTCACAAACATTGTAAAAATGTCACGTCGTTTCACACCGTCGTGACTTTTGTACTCAGGTATTTGCAGCAGTTCATCGCTTCTCTTGATCGTTTCTCAGTTCAGCTGATGATGAAGAAGCCCCTCTTTTCGCCACCGAGTATGTGTATTCAAGCTCGAGCAACAATCGCGTTTTGTTCAGAAACTCCAGAAAGGAAGTTTCAGGCCATCTCTCACATTCACATTCACCAGGCTTTGGTTGTGCCTAGAGTGAAAACGGTAAATAGATTTAGTCCATTAAATGGCACACTTTCTGTTTATGATTAGCAGTAGATTTTTTTTGCGAGGGTAGCTAATTCTTACCATGTCTTCGATCCTGAGTTCGAAGTATTCAACAGCTTGGTCAATGTATCCAGAGGGGTCATGGCATTCCTGACTGACTGTTCCTTTAAGTTCTCTCATCACGCAGTCCAATGCTGTAGGGATGCATTCTACCTGTGTATGGGGAGCGATAGATGATTTAGCTTCCTTTCACTGATCTGACTGAGAGGGACTTGTGGCTTTGCACAGAGAAGTCAGCAAATAGACCTGGTAAGCTCACTTCCTGTACTAGAGATCCTTTATATGTGGTTTAGAAAAGCTCCACCATGCAGCTTAAGCTTCTCTGATGCTTGGGAGTAGAACTACAAAAATGTACAGTGTAGACATGTCCTTACCGTCACTTCTGTTGGAGCGTAGAATGTTGAATTTGGCAGCTGCAATGAAAGAAGGCATCATTAGATTTAACAGAAACTTTGGGGAAAACTCATGAGGGCTTAAGATGTTGACATGACTTACACAGGTAACCGCATCCCTCATGATTTTAATATTTAAGTCCGCTATTGGTAAATATCTTGCTTCAAGACAAGTGAGGAAAGTAACAATCCAAAAGGAAATCCTAATAAAGTGCTCCATGTTCAGCTGGAAGGCTCGTCAGTGTGATAAGGAAGTTGTTTGGTGTTGGTTTGCTTTACTCTCTGTGCTGCATTCAATTTATGCAGCTGTGGGGTGGAAAAGGTGGGCAGAATTAGTAGAATCACCTAATGCATACAGCGTTGTTTTTCCCTTAGATGACTGTAGGAATTTTTTTTTTTTTTGCAATGCTACTACAACTAGGTAAAATCCCTCAAGTGGCCTATTGCACCTTCAGGCTCTTATGAAAGTAGGTTGACTGTCACTAGTTTGGTGTAGAGGCTTTTCTCTGTTTGTACTCATACATTTTGTCAAATTTACAATTAATTAAAGTACATTTTACAGTCAGGCAAATCTTTTTGCAATTTGAAAATATACAGCACCGTCTTAGATCTGTTCTCAACAAGCAAAGCTTGGTATTAACTAACGGATAAGGTAGTTTATAATATGGTTATTGTTCATTTTGACGAAGTATGACAACACTGATAGTAATCTACATTATCAAGCTATTACCTGGATATTACACGATATATTATCACGATGTTTAAGTCATGATACGATATCATAAAAATACAGAGTATTTGCCAAATTGTTTGTTTAAACCGCTTATCTGAGCGTGAGCACTTGGCACCATCTAGTGGAGTGAAAGTACAAAGTTAACGGTTAATTTGTAAAAAAAATGCTAAAAATATCAATACATGATGCCTCAAAAGCGATATATCGGCACACTAAATATCATGGTATTTCACTTTCACCCCCATACTGCAATAATACTATTACCATGTTACTTTACTATGACGTAAAGTGTTTGTTTAGCATCTGTTTTGCTGCATATCTTTTTTTTTCTAAATTCATTTGAAAGGATGTTCTTTTTTTAAAAACCCTGCAGTTTATCTTACTTTCATCATTAGATTATATTTAAATTTAAATGAAAGAAAGATGCAAAGTAAAGCCTATGCGTGAACATTTGTTACACTGTACAAATTAAAAGTGTACCAAAAATAGTAGACCCACTGATATTTCCGACATGATGATAAATGGATTTATTCACAACCGTTAACTCATCATGGAGGTGTGAAAGTGTTTCAGTTCCCATAGGGGATTTTTTTTTTTTACAATGACACGGATCATCATTAACTATCAAACTAATCCTTTTCCTTGACTGTACGTCTTTTGCACTGCAACAGAAACGTACCGTCAAATGTGTGTATTGACACAGATGTTGATACAGATTGTTGAACAGCTGTCACTTTGTATTGCAGGCGTATTACTTCCTGCACTTCCTGAGGTTAAAGTGCATTTTGATAAGCATTGTTTTGTTTCTTTTTATTTTATTGCGCAACCTTCATTTATTGCTTCCATGCGCCTTCCCACTCAGTCTTTCCACGTGTTACCAATCCTGTTGTGTCTTCCGGCCGCACCTACGTCATTGAACACACGGCCCCTGTGCTAAATAAGACTCTCACATGTCTGTGCCTGTGTTCAAATTTCATCACCAGCCCTCAGCAGTGTTGATTTTGACGGCAAATTTTTTGATTTAGCTTGAGTCATATTTTAGTCACCAGAGGTGTTTTAGTTGCAGTCTTTTTTTTAGTCGACTAAATATAATCTACAAATGTGAAATTGTCAATATGTATATTGTTAGATGCCAAGTGGAAACGACAGGTAGTGAGGAGCCAGGGTGTTGAGTGTGGATAAGGATTTATTGAGGTGACGCATGACAAGTATATAGCAGTGAAAAGAAATCTCCTCCTCTCAGAAGTTGTCTACTCCTTAAGAAAAGTGACGTAATATTCATGTAATGATATTTGACAAGCTTTCTTTGTTCCTTTTAATCCTGGTCGACCATTTTTTTGTAAAGTTGCAGTTACGGTTCCATGTAGGGCTGCAATTATTATGTGATTATTAATTGATTACTAGATTAATCGTCAACCATTTCGATGGTCTGGGTTAGGGTTTTGAAAGTTGTTTTTTTTTTTTAAATTTGAATTTGAATTTGAAAGTTAACGACTTCTTAAAGGTAGGATTTACCCTAACCCTAACCCATGGTACTGTACTTATACAAATGCATATCAGTGTTATTAATGTTGTAAGGTTATCATTATTGCCTTAGTGTGTTATGCTACTAATTTCTATCTAGTGTCTCTCTCTCCCTCCCTCCTCTCTCCCTCCCTCCCTCTCTCTTTCTCTCCCTCTTTCTCCCCATCTCTCTCACACCTCCCTTGTCTGTCTACCCACCCTCACCCCCCTGTCCGGCCCGGTCCTCCCACACAACCTAATAAATATATAAATCAATAAAAAAAAATACATAAATAGCAGGACGGGCATTACAGCTCCTTAATTACTCGCCCTGCAAACAGCAAAATCTGTTCAACACCAACAGACATGCAATGTCCACCATAGTGCATACCCAAGGTACTGGACAGGACAGGTTAAAAAAACAAAAAAAAAAAAGGTAGGATTGGTGATCCTGGAAAACAACTTTTTGCGCAGGCTTAATTTTTAATTCAGAAGGGGGCGGGGCAGATGGCAGTTTGAGTGATGCAATATGATTGGATGGTGTTTTTATAGCCCTGTCTGTTCCACAGGTGCCAATGTGTTCATTAATAGGTAACAATCGTGGTGTGAAGAGGATTTTAGAGTATAAAAGTAAGAATTAAAGTAGTAAAGACCAGTGCTTTGATCAATCGAGGAAATAATCGACAGATTATGTAAATAATCGTTCCGTCAGTAAATGCATCGACACTTGAGTTACATTTGTAATAAATATTTTATTAGCAAAAATTCACACGTTGTGTGTTACCGTCAGTCGAGTATTAAATACATACATAATACATTCATCAATAAATATGTATAAATACAAAGGGTTTGAGAACAGTGTTTTCCTGTTAATTGACATGATAGTGCAGTGTGTTCAGGGAAGACAAATTGGAGCAAACTGTCTTTCGCTTAATGACATCCCTCAGGATTGTTGCTGTAGAGTTGTGGAAGAAAAGATTCGAGGTCGTTCACGAAGCTCGTAAACGGCTTGCTTTCCCACTTGCACTCGGACGACCTAGCCTAAGGATGAGAAGAGGAGTATTCAGTCATGCTTTAGGAACTAGGATACACATTATGTATAAGGTTATTTTTCAAGTGTTTATACTCACAATTGCCAAGGTCTGGTCGTTCAAGCCTTGCTCCACCATCGATTCGATAAAGTTGGCGATTCGTTGCCATTTATCTTCGCAGTTGATTGAGGCGTTTTTTAGTCCGTTCATGAAGTCGTGCAGAGCTGCACCAAAGCAGGCGCCCTGACAAAATACAATAGTCAGACGAAATCAGATTCAGCCGATGAACCTGATTCACGTTTGAAGCTGATAAGCCTCATTTAATTAATTGCTATCGTTAAGCTTTCTCTTTCAACCCTTTGACTGAGAGACGCATTTTAACTCCATTGACAACATCTTTAATCTTAACATCTCAAAAATAAAACTGTATAACCTGTAGAGCAGATATAGTTGCTGCGGTCTGCAAAAGCAGCATTTACAATTCTCAAACCTTTCTTACCTGTACAGGGGAAGTTGGAGAAGTGAAGTTCACGTTCTGTCCCTGCAACAAAAAAGTCTGATTACATCTCACAGCACATCATTTATTATAGCAAACACATTTAATTTCAAAATGCTAAAATGGTCTGTAGAACTATTTTACTTACACATGAGACGTCGTTGCGCAGTGAGTAGAAGTCCAGGTCACCCTTGACGTAGTTGAAGCACATTTTTGGAGCATTCCTTTCTTTGTCATCGGCCCTTTTGATGATGGGCTTTGTGTCGAGATACCCGATGAGAAGAAACATCCACAGGGCAATTCTGAAGCAGTGCTGCATTGTAAAGCTTGACTGATGCTTCCTGTGAGAGATGTGAAATAGTTGTGTTTATCAGTGGCTTGTGGTGCCCTCGGGTAGTTTGCAATTTATAGTGTCTAACTGGTGTGTGGGATGGCAAAGGTGTGTTCTCTCTATTAATCATGCATTTTTTTATGCTTTTTTTCCCCCTCCCATCAGCTGAAGGGAGAAAACCCCAAATCAGGTGCATATGCAGTGCCCAGTGCTGGTGGCTAAAATATTTTTTTTTATCAATTGTTCAGCTGTTCTATTTTAACAAAGAAAATAGAGAAACAAAATGTTTCCATTAGTTTGGATTGTGTTGGACCCCGCTTATGTAGAAATATGACTTATTATTTTTACTCTATTGGATGCAGGGTTCGTTTATTTATTGAGAAATTGAGCTTAACCACAGATAATTTTCCCCTTGTCAGAGAGAGTCGACGGTGCTTCTTTCTGTTCGAGAGAGAGCAAGCAGTCGATGACCACAAGTGTCTCTGCTGCATTAATGTGACCATACTTGCGGTTTTTGGTCTCGACTGAAGCAGCAGTTATGACGCAATGCGATGTTGGATAAACTCTATTGTTGCCTGAGGGAAAATGTCTTTAGAGCATGGCTACCCGACCTGAGCGGGACCAGTCGGATTGGGGCTGTGACTTTTTGAAGAAGAACTTTGCAGGATTTCTGCCCAAATGTCACCGCTTTGGAGTCATTGTGATGGTTAAATGTCTTGTTGCCAGGGAGATTGCGGGCTGTCTCCACTCTCCCGACTGTCTGTTACCAGCTATAAGATTAAGGCAGTAGACAATGGACGGATATCTTGCGGTGGTGTTGTGTTGTTGGAGCTCCATCCCATCTCCAATGCTCCGCAAATGTAACCATTTTCTTTACTTTATTTACAGTTTTAATAGTTATTGTATTAACTGTGCTGCTAGCGCCACAGTCTCTAGCACTCCAGTGGAGTAGGATGTTTGCGTCTTCACTGTAATTCCATTTCCTTAACATTTTTTACAAAAACTACACGTTTTCCATTAAAACTCCCACTTTTATTCATTAAGAGTTGCAAAATGAATAGAAAAAATAGTCAAGATTAGAAATAATGATTTTTTTTCAAAATAATAATTTTACCCTTCAAACTTTGCTTTCATCAAAGAACCGGCAAAACTACTACAGTAGTGTATATTGCATTGATGTCAAGAATTGCAATTATTTAGGTCGGGATAATCATGACATCAGTTTTCCCACATCTGCCTGTAATAGAGGTCTGTTTAGGGGTTTGAGCTCATGGCTTGGGGCAGTAGGAAAAGAGACAGGAGGACATTCATTCAACCAGTTGAAATGAAGGAAGGGTGTTTCTTAACACCCACACACTTATGGGGTTTCCCCAAAGTAGTGTTGGCGTTATTCCAATGAACAAAGTTAGAACTTTTTTCTTTTTTTATTCTTTCTTTTTTTTACTTTGGACACTGACGTCAGTTTTTTCACTCTTGCTCAGCTTTGGTGGTTTGCTGGTTTAAGTTTCAGTTTTGACGTTTCCTCAGGAGTCACCTGAAGCTATGAATGTGAAATTAATTTTGACGTTGGTGAAAGAGGGTGGGGAAATTTCTATCCATGGAATATGTCGCTGTTTGGGGGCAACCCTGCTATTTCCATGTCTTACTTACAAAGATCATTTCTAATGTGTTTCGTGTCATATCTCTGCGTTGACAGCCTAACCGATATTATCATCAGCAGATGTTAAATTGACTTCATTGTTGCAGATGCAAATTGAAGTCCATTCATTCATTTAAATCTTTGTCTTGTGTGAAAAAATAACAAATAAAGGTTGAAGATCTTAGTTTAAGATAAACTCAATAGCACTGTCAAGTCCTGAGTCATCTTTGCCACATGCACACAAGCACCTACAATGCAGGACATGCAAATCATGCAGTCCTTATTTGGGACTTTGTGCAATTTTCCGGTTTTTATATATTTTGCGTATTTTCTCAGAAAGGTGTTCTTCTTTTCTTTTTTGTTTACTTTTAATTATAATTTAATTTAATAAAACGACAGTTGTTGACTTGTCACATGCTGTTTTCAATCCGGTTTCATAAAGTATTGGTTGTGGTTGATGCCAATTTTTGCAACTAATGCTTCTTGCTGAGCATCAACTATACGGCTGCAGATATTAATTCATAATTATTATCATTATTATCATTATATTTTTAAATGTTTGGACATTTTCTGCATTTTATGGACTAAGCGATTAATGGCATCAACGGAGTAAATGCTGGATTTAATATATATATATTTTTTTTATTAATAGTTCAGTATCTGGAGAATGTGGTGAATAGATCAGATTTAATCACTTCCTGTGACGCTCCGTGTGGAGGTGGTGTCATTTGAATCGCACACTGTCCAGAAAATTAAACATGGCCCACTGCTCTACGTCAGCACTCACCATATTTCACCGCTCGGAAAAAATACAAAGGGAAGGTAAAAGCTTGGTTTCCGTGATAGTAGTGATGTCTGTTTACCACAAGCCACCACAGACTAGTATCACACTTGGGTAGTGGCTTTTAGAAGTACTATGCTGTCCCATATTTTTTTACTGCATGGTGACCAAAAGTTAAATTTTTTGTTCTTATGTTGTAGTTCTATCATGTAAATGTAGTAACAATCGGTTAATCTTTCGATCGAGACATTTTATGGACCAAACTTCAAAATAATTGACACATTAATAAAATAATCATTAGTTGCAGCTCTCGCTGAGAGTTAACATAATATTTTATCTTGGACAGAATTAAATGCTGCTCAGCCTCATTCTTTTTCATAATTATTTTATGACAGACAGATATTTGAATGAATGAAGGCTTTATTTTGAACATGTGAACATAGATTAAAAATTGTGAAAAACAAATGCAAAAAGAATTTGAAGGAAGATAATAAAAAATAAAAATAAAACATGCATGAAAGGGAGTTTGAGGAAGCCTACGTGTATCCTACCCCCTTTCCACTGTTTAATAACTATTTATTTACATGAAAGAAAAGAAAGAAATGCACCTATTTACATAAACATAAACAGTACAAATAATTTGAGATGTGATATCACAGCTGATCCTGATTTTGTGTTTTTTGTGATTGCAATGGCAATAAACACAAAGACGTTTGAGGAATTAATACTGGAATTTATTACAAGTCATTTAATTGACTGGTTTAGGGTTAGGGTTATTTTTTTCAGTGGTCCAGTGTAAACTGGTCCAGTTTAAGAGCCAATTCCAGTTCCTAACCCTCAATCTTAACCCTCAAGCTCAACCCTTAATCTTAACTGGCCCTCAAAACCAAGTGTTGAGGGTTATTTTGTCACTTAGAAATGTGACACCCCTTAAATGCAGATTCGTCTTCAGACTGTGGGGGGCAGAATAACGCGAAAGCTGCGTCCAGTCTGTCAGAACAGATTTACGTCAGGATTATTAATTACGATCCGTTTGTCAGTCAAGTTATTAGGTTGTCAGTTAGTTATAAGATGATACTCATACAAATACCACAACCACTGACATATTCAGCTGACAGTTACCACACACCACGGCTTACTGAAAAGTAAACGATAGCAAACGATCTTGTGCGCACCGGTCAGCTATTGACCAAAGATCGTAAAATAAACATTACGCAACAATGACGCAAGTAATCCATAATATGGGCCTAAACTAAGATAATACATTGGTTTTCATATTTTTTTTATCTCTATGAACAAAGAAAATACTTAATTTGTAGCGTACTCGTTTCGCTGCTTTCGGTGCCATCTTTGTTATGTGAAAACACGCAATGCATTTTGGGTAGCCCTTGCTTCCAAGGGTGGTCTCGGAAAATCTCAATATTGAGGGCGATGTAGCCCTTAAACTTGCCCATCAACTTAATTTTTCAGAGAATCGGGACAGCACTTGCACTAACGCATTTTTGAGAGGAATTGGAATTCACCCTTAATGAGCCTCGCAACAAGACAACTCTTAGTTGAACATATTAAGTGTCATTACTGTGGGAATGTTTTCCAGCACAGCTTGGCTCAATTAAGCCGGTTTGTCTATCAAAGCAAGGACACACATCTGAGTTGAAGAAGATCAAATTCTATTTGAGTTTGAATTTTCACACTGTCAGGAAGGAGAAACCAGAACTGAGTCGCATGTATGATTTGAGCCTTTTGTACCTGCAGTCTGAACATAGCCTCTGAACATCTTCCGTCCCCGTCTTCATGTTGAAAAATCTTCTAAAGGTTGCTCACGTTGTCCTGGTGAAACGTGAAATGTGTGTGATGTGTTGTGGAAATTCGCTGCTGCTGGTGAAGAATGAAATGGAGAACTTCTGCTGGCTGACAAGTTTTTATTTTCTTTGCAAGGAAAAGCCCATTCTTCACAGGAGTGATCCTAGCTGGAAAAAGACCCAGAGCATACTGGGCTTTCCACCTGAGCAACTCCCCTTTCACATTCCTCCAATAGACAAGGAGTCTACCTTCCCAGGCGGTGTTTTCACACCTCTTTATCTACTGTAGGTATTGGGGAGCCGACGCCCTACGGCGTCAACGTTAATGCACATTAACGCATGTTATGGCTGATGCCAGGTTCACGGCCCAGCACTACTAATAACCCCAAATATTGTTTTCCTTTACCTTGTTAACTAGTTTCGGTGCATTTCTTTTGCCGTCCTCAGAGCTGTCACCTGATATTATCTGTTGTTATGGAGGCGCGATCTTCCCGTCAGATTTGACGGGTCGACCACGCCTCCTGCTGTCACCTAACATCAGGTGACAGTTCTGAGGTAGGCGGATGATACACGCTGAAACTCGTTAACAAGATAAAGAAAAATGATAAATCGGAAGGCATAATGAACCTCCACAATGCATCACGTAATAACTACTCAACAGGGCCAAAGTGATGAAACGGTTTTGTTTCGTGTGGTTGTAAATGGGAAAAAAACACACACAAATTTCCCCCATCATAGCAGTTGTTCTTTTTGTTCATATTTGGTATATAACGTGACGTATGAAGGACCTGCATTCCTTGACTTTTAAGTCACACATTTTGTGTTGTTTATGTTGGGAAAACCCTGACCCTGACTTTACAGTGACACACACACACACACACAGATGTTGTTAGCTTGACACGTGGCTGTGCTCTTGTCCTTGTCAGTGCAACACAGCTGCCTAGTGTGGTCGAGAGCGGCACAGTGTGGTTTCAGCTGTGAAAAAGCGAGTCCGCAGTCGAGTGCAGGGTTTTGCTGGTGGGTTTTACCTTCATGTGTTTGTCTCAACACAATCGAAGAAAACTTGAAGAATTTCCCACACTGAAGCTGTTAACTCATTGCTTGATAACGCAAAGTGATTTTTCAACCCTTACCTCAATATTTTGAGGTTTGCAAAAACATTTTCTTACATTTTAAAGTCAGAAACTTAAATACAGCGGTGGAAATGGACCGAGCAAAGTCAGCTACAGACTCCACAGGAGACAGATTTATTCCAAATAATAGATAATGTACCCTTATCATCAGTGTGCGAAATACTCATTAACAATAGGGGGGTCACCATCTCTCATTTGTTGCACAATACTGTTTCACCACCCCAGGTGCCACGCTGCAGTATTGGCTATCATCCCTGTCAGATGTGGGCTTTTTCCAGAGTGCCATTTGGAAAGCTAATAATTTAAACATTAAAAATACACAATTATAAATAAAATAATTGACATTTTGTCTGGTTTTAAAGGATAAGAAAGCATGCAAAGTGTATTATGTATGTAAAACTGAAATGACAAAAATCTTTAGGAAAAACCATGCTTTCTAATTACACTGTAACATGTTTAGACCCCCCTTAAAATTTTGCATTTGAGGCTTTCAGGGGGTCTTGAATGTTAATCGGGGGGTCTAACCCCCCCAGACCCCCTTGTATTTCGCACAGTGCGAAAGGAATAATTTTAATGAATTTTTGAAAATCAGGACATGATCCATTTGCCCTGATGCACTTTGACAGTGAGCTGACTTTCTTCTCAAAAACAAAATGTATCTCGGAATGACTTGAAATGTACCATGACAATAGTCGGCATCACACTGAACAAGGATCCGTTGAAAATATTCGCATATCTCTTAAGGAATAATTTTAATGAATTTTTGAAAATCAGGAAATTATCCATTTGCCCTGATACACTTGGACAGTGAGCTGACTTTCTTCTCAAAAACAAAAAGTATCTCGGAATGACTTGAAATTTACCATGACAACAGTCGTTATGGCCCAGAACAAGGATCCGTAGAAAATATTTGCAAACCTCTTAAGGAATAATTTTAATGAATTTTTGAAAATCAGGAAATGATCCATTTGCCCTGATACACTTTGACAGTGAGCTGACTTTCTTCTCAAAAACAAAAAGTATCTCGGAATGAATTAAAATTGACCATCATAATAGTCGGCATCGCCCTGAACAAGGATCCGTTGAAAATATTTGCATATCTCTTAAGGAATAATTTTAATGAATTTTTGAAAATCAGGAAATGATCCATTTGCCCTGATGCACTTTGACAGTGAGCTGACTTTCTTCTCAAAAACAAAAAGTATCTCGGAATTAATTAAAATGTACCATCATAATAGTCGGCATCGCCCTGAACAAGAATCCGTTGAAAATATTTGCATATCTCTTAAGGAATAATTTTAATTAATTTTTGAAAATCAGGACATGATCAGTTTGCCCTGATACACTTTGACAGTGAGCTGACTTTCTTCTCAAAGACAAAAAGTATCTCGGAATGACTTGAAATTTACCATGATCATAGTCGGTATCGCCCTGAACAAGGATCCGTTGAAAATATTCGCATATCTCTTAACTCATTCACTGCCACGTTGACTGCCATTGACGTGTATACACTTCAATTGCGGTTTTCGCCGCAATTGACGTGTATACGAGTGTGCAAGACACTCTGGTGGAGCTTGTCTCTCAATATCAAAGCTGTAAAATAAGTGTAATGACGAATTGAACCTGAATTTCAACTTCAACCAATGACCTGAATATGTGGATGAGTGTGTCGTCCACCTCGACCTTTTGAGTGTCAAACCACACATGTGACGACAAGCACACCACCGCTGCTGCTGCTGTCGGGGTGATGACATAATCGCATACATAGATGCATTAGTTTTACTGATATAGGGACACTCGGTTGGCAGTGTTGAGCATTGTTCCCTCACAGCAAGAAGATGGCCCGGTTTGACTTAGGTCCTTTCTGTACGGAGCTTGAATCTTCTCTCCTGGTACTTCAGCTTCCTCCCACAGTCCAAAAACATGCAAAATTGAGGATTTGGTTCATTGGACATTGGTGTGAGAGGGAATGGTTGTTTGTCACTGTATGTTGACCCATGGGATGGACTGTTGACCTGTCCAGGGTGTAAGTCCCCTTTAACGCTATGCTAGCTGAGATTGACTCCATCTCCCCCTGTCACCCTCCAGCCTATTTCCATAAAAGATTCGTACTGAAAACTTCAAAAAGTAATGCACAGTGTTTTGTATGTTTTGGCACGTAATTTTCGCCACGGAGCAGTGGTCATGTGACATTGCGCTATAACCCTACCGTCACCATAACAGTAACCGCCAGGTAGAGACCTGAAAAATCTCCGTAATAACTGAGAAACGGAAGATAATCCCTTCACTGAACGCATGGATGGAGTTTCTGGAGTCAGAGATGAGTTTAGTTGAAAAGCGTTATTGGAAGCAGCTCAGATCTGGGGAGAATTGAGACGACACCGAACATGAACAATTAAACGTTAATAGTTTAGCATCCACTGTCAGTGTGCCTGTGAGTCCCAGAGTTATGGTATTGAAAGGGTTTTTGGAGATCTTTCTCTGCTGATGCATAGAGCTGATCTTCGGAAAGGACTGCATATTTGAGTGACACAGCGGAAACATAAAGAATCACAGTTTGCCTGAGTTGTTTTCCCAAGACATATTTTAAATGAACTGTGTGTTATTTGGAAGAAAAAAAAGGTTCTTCTGAGCTTTGTGATGCAAAATGAAGGCAGAAGACATTTGATCTTGTACTTTGTTGTAGTGCTGATCTTTGAGTGGCTGTCGTCAACACTTGCTTGACTGGTGCAGGTAGATTTGCTGACATGTGAGAGAATCTTGTGAGTTTGATATTGTTTGTTTTTATGACAGAAATCCCCTGTGTCACCTGGAAAGTCCACAGTACTAGTGTTTGCAGTGTGGACACCTGCTCATAAAACATGCGTGCACCTGTCATTGTGAGAGTTGTTAGTGGTATAGTGCACTTGTTTGTTCAAATGTTTTTCAGTAAGAGTGTGATTTTTTTTTTCCCCACCACAGAATTTAACCATTTCAGCACTTATGAATTTAATGTTACCAAAAATAAAATTGAACTATTGTTTTATTTTATTTTAACAACAGAAGAACTACACAGGGGAAAAAGTACACAATACAACATCAATACAAAAATGACAATTATTTTCCACTTTTAAACTAGTTCACATACTTGCAACATAGTGCCCTCTTGTGGTAGTACAGAGCAATTCAGAGTTTGTGTCCATCTACTAATAATCCATGCTCCAGAGTATTTCAGTTGAAATCAGCTCAGCTGTCCTGTGGCTCTTCCGTTGACACTGCTCTTTTACATTTTAGAGCATAACAATATATGTAGGTCTGCAGTGGTTATTTTATTAATCAATTACAAAATTAATTGTTAACTATTGTGAGTGTTTGTGTTTTTTTTGTAATAATGAAAACAAGCTTTTGCTCCATATAACAAAGAAATACCCCAAAAAATGTTATTTTATGTAGTTCATAAACATTTCAATAATATTTTCTGTATCTTGAACAGAGCTTTGGAATTTCACTATTTTTGGTACTGGCACTTTCATTTGCATCCAGACATCTGTCCAATTAAAAAACAAAGTGTCTAGAGTTTTTGTTTTTTTATTGTTAAACCAGAACAATATCTATTTGGAAGATTATATTTGCTGACTTCTTGCCACATTTGTGTTACAATGTTATAATAAAAACATGGACCTCCTTTTTCCTTTAAACACACCATGCCACAGAGGTTTTAGAATATAAACAGAATACCTGTGGTATTACTATTGTCCACGTTAGTATTTACTTAATGTTATGTTTATTTCTGCCTATTTTTGATATTAATAGATCTATGTTATTAATAGTGCTGTCAAAAGATTACAATTTTTAATCAGATTAATCACAGGGTAGCTGTGGATTAATCACGATTAATTAACATTCGTAAAAATATGCCAGAAAATTCTAATTTTCTCTTTATATTGTTGTAGGAACGGAGAGAATATAAATAATAAAGTATGTGAAAATATAAATGTAAAGAACAATAAAATACTGTAAATAACTTGTAAAAACCTATACAAACTTTGTAAAAAAATAAACATTACATTGTAAAGAACCCACATTATAAGACAATATAAATAAATAGAAAAAATAAAATACTGTAAATAACTTTGAAATGTTTTTAAACTACACATTGCACTGTTAATAACTCACATTATAAACAAAATATAAAATATAGAAGTTAAATAGTTTTCTTGGGGTACTAAACCCACAGCAGGAGAAGCACTGCTTCTACTAGTTAGCGTTAGCGTTAGCGTCAGCTAGCATTCTGACGCTAACGTTAGCTGCTGTCTGTGTCCCGTTAGTTAGACAGTGACTGTTAATGTTATGATTATATCAATATCTGCGCCAGCAGCGCCACTTACAACTGTGTGTCTTTCTTTTTTCTTCATCCTCTTTTTTTTCTTCCTCTTCTAACTTCCTGATTGATAACTCCTCTTCATTTTCCTTCAGCTTCACACAGGTTAACATGAGGAGACGTGGGGCCCCTTTAGGGGGGTTTCCGACCGAGATGTCATTGCAAATCAACCATTGTTGTTTAAGGGTGACGGGGATGTGGCTGCTCACTGATGCATTAAGGTCCGACTGTCGGGAGCCCCCCTATCCGCTCGGGGCCCCAAGCAGTTGCCTGTCTTCCCTGTTCATAAACTGCACGTCTACTCGTAGCGTGATGAAAGTGAGAAAGTGCGTTAATGCGTTAAAAAAAATGAACGCGTTAATTCCACAAATTAATCATCCTGCGTTAACGCGTTAATTTTGACAGCCCTAGTTATTTACAAATATGTTTTTATTCTATTATTAACACATTTACTTGGAGACTGAGATCTGTAAACTTTAATCATGAATATCTTAATTGCGATGTCCTGATGGGGTTTTTATCACTCTAAGCTCATATTGCCCAACTACTACTTTTAAAGTTTGTTTCCTCACTTTTTTGTTCTAGATCCGCCCCCTCTTGACCAGGCTAGATGCTCATTGGCCTGTTTGAGGCCAAGTTGGCTAAATGTCTAGTTTAGCCATTAACATGGACTAAATATTTATATCAAAAGATTCTAGTACTATTATATATTATTATTTCTCAGTTCATTCACTGATCTTGAATAAATTGCATACACACTTAGAAAGTGTAAGAGAAGTGCTAAGTACCTAAGTAGAACCATATAATGTCATAGGAGAACCCTTTTTGGCTCCCTTTGGAGGGTTCCACCAAGGGTTCCACCCTTTTAAAACCCTTTATTCAGGAAAGGGGTTTTAAAGGGTTCTCTGGATCAAAATGGTTCTTACTGGAACCATTAGTGTTACCAAGAACCTTCGAGAAAGGGTTTTTCAGAAGCAAATGGTTCCAGGTAGAACCTCAGCCCATGTAGAAGGACCCTTTTGGAACCTTATTTCTAAGAGTGTAAAGAAGGACAACAGTGTAGTCATTATTACCAAGCGAGTAACCAAAAGAGAAAAAAGGCATAAAAGTTATGTTGCTTTAGAAATCAAAGAAACCAAATCTGTGTAATAAAATATTTAACCTTTATTTAAATGGCACAAATTGATTGAATCCACAGAATGGCTCTATTAAGGCACACCATACATAGTATAAACATCAGTGGATATAACTTATCGACCTTGAGAACAACGCCTTTCACTTGGAGTGAATGAGAGGCAATAAATCAAAACTACCCGAGCCCAGTCCACTGGGTGGCGGCAAAGCAGCTTTTTTCTGACATTACATACATTCTGTCATGAGTTCAGGTGGAATCCCCACCACTGTATGAATAAATATTAAATAAGTTAAATACTTGAAAAGGCTGCAACATTATGTTTAGCATATTTTCAGCGTAGTGTCACTCAGTGTCATTCGGCCCTTGGTCACAGCTCGGTTCTCCTTTTCAGTCCTTTCTCAGTCTGCTTATAGCCTGAATGGGCAAAAAAATCCATTAATTATACATACATATATACATATATATGTGTTTTTTATACGTTTACACATAGTGCGACTTATATGATGGATAATAAGAGTTTTAATCATTAAAAACCCTCACCCTCTGAATAAGAGACTCCAGTCGGTTGAAAAATACCTCGACGTTTGCTTTAGGGTGTGAGTCGCAGTTGTGGCATGTGGTCTGAAGAGATTAAAAAAAAAAAAAAGTAGAAATTTACTCAATTATTTGACACCACAGTGAGTTTTTATCATATATTAAATATTGCAAAAACAGTCATTTCTTACCATATTGTTTCCTGAATTACAAAAGTCCAGACCGCTCAGCTGAAATGGAAAATAAAATCTTTTATTTTTATATTTTATAAATACACTCCAGGTCTAGATTTGTATCATCTTTCAATTGTCTTTACTCACAGTGAGGGGACTCCTCAGGCTCTTGTAAAGTGTGCTTTGCTTTTTCTCTGTGACGTTGAAATGCACCTGCATGTTCGCTCTGAAACACTCCAGCGCTGACCGGCAGCAGCAATCCTGTCATGAGAAGAAAAACAAGAGAAAATCAGTTATTCCAACAAAACAACAGATTCTAGAAATGTAACTCGGAACAAATCACAGATCACTGTAAAAAACTAGTGGTAAAGCCAAAGTATATTTGAAAAAAACAACAAAAAAACATCCATCGCTGCCCTCAAAAGATTTCCAAGAAAGCCGTTTCTGGTTTTGTGTCATGACTGATTTTCCAGTCAGATACATGCAAGAAACTCATCACACCTAAAGTGAAACTTTCAAAGTTTCTACCACTTTAAAAGCAAGTTTTTGGTTCCTAAAATACTCTGGATGATTTTCTGTTTCCCCTCCACAAATATGTTCATCTGACACATTTTTCCATTTTTTAAAAACTGTTTTGTTTACTCTCACTCGTCTGAGTGAAAGTGTAGGTGTGGATTACAAATACGTGAGTAACGCTCGCAAAGAAAGTGCTGTAAAAGCTGCCAACACTAAAAAATACTCTCTGTTGCAATCAAAAGAAAGCAACGAAAATGCATGGATCCACTGTTTTTGAATTGGCTTTGCACAAAATTGTCCACAAAGATAGAAAATGTAACCTTCATGGAACATTTAATTTACTTTTTTTTTTTTTTTTTTTTTTTTTGCACAAATAATTGTCCTGCAGCATCATGATAGTCATTATTTTGCATTTTAACTTCACACATCATCCTTAAGTCGAACAAAGTCTGCTTTAAGACGACTGAGTCAGAGCTTTTCTAGCCCGAGAGCAAACAATTCAAGTTTTGTGTGTGTGTGTTTGTGTGTTTTTGTGTGTGTGTGTGTGTGTGTGTGTGTGTGTGAGAGTGTGTGTGTGAGGAAGTCTGCTCTCTCCGCTTGATTACTCATCACATTTCACCTCCGAGAGTGCAACCAACACAAGCGCTGAGAAAATACGGCTCTGCTCGAGCTCAGGGTTGACTCACCCCACGACTGACAAGAAAGAAGGCTCGTCAGAGTTTACAAGTAATGCAATAAAAAAAACAGTAACACTAATTATACTAAAATTGTCTGTTTGGTAAGCCTCTATTTCTAAATTAAAGTAAAATAATCATTATTTTAAGTTAATATGTAGGTTATAATGAGCATATGGTGTCACAAAGAAATAAATGAATGAATTGTAAGTAGATTTGAACATTTAATCTGTTGCTGATTTAATGCTTTTGTAGTTTGAGATTAAGCTAATCCACTAAAATCCACTCTGCAGCATTATTTGAATTTGTATGTAATTTAAACCACTTAGCAGAAGTGTAATTAAATAATTACTTTTTTTGTTAAAAAGTACTTTTAAAGCTGTAATTGGATCCATTTTTATGACCCAACGCACTTTTTTTTGATTCGACACTTTCGCTTATTTGATGTACTCCTACAGTAGCGGGCTCATGGCAATTAGTAGCTTCAGTAAGTGGGAGAACAACAACAATGAGTAAGCAACCACAAATATTAAGAGTGGCGGTGATGACCATATTGTCAACATTATTGTGAATGTGATGAGTTAGACGCGCTTACCTCGACGTAAGCTGGTGGCGTATTCAGCATCTTCTCGGTGTGCTGCACGACACAAACCACAAGCATTGTATTAGGTGACTGTGACTGTATGTAGGCAAAAGTGCAATATAAAATAATAGTGTATATATATATATATATATATGTATGTATATGAACCTACCTGCAGGTTTTTCACATCATTCAGCTGCCTCAGGACTTCTTGTAATTTCCTCCTCTGGTTCATTCTGTTTGCTGCGTCGGCCAAAGCACAGCAGCAGGCTGCGAGGAGGCAAAGAGCAATCAGCTTCATAGTTCTCAAAGAGTCAGATCACCAAAAGTCACCAATCGAAAGATTTACTGGAAATGCAGAGTGTCGCGTCGCTTACCTTTTTATACGCATCCCTGAGGACACAGGAAAACCACTTGTGCAGAGCTGGAAATCTGCAGAAACTGGTGTGTGAGTAATGAAATTTTCTTTTCCACTGGCAGTCACCACTACGTGATACGAGAGTGTCGTCAACACGCGCGTGCGTGCGTGGGGCTCCGCTGATGAGTGTGTGTGTGTGTGTGTGTGTGTGTGTGTGAATGTAAACTTGTTTGAGTGGCCGCCGACAGGAAACTACACAAACTAGGAGACGGCACTTCCCATTTTCACTTTGAATCATGGAGCCACAGATGTACCGTGTCATAGGTAGTCTCGTAGGTGTGGTGCTGCTGACAGCCTGAATGCATCGTGGGCCACCTACGCAAACAACAACCTCTGTTGTTTAGTGGCACACTTCCTCCCAAAGCGAGAAGAACGTATAGCTCCTCACTTCTCCATTTGTCTTAGCTGAACACACAGAAAAATGAAGAGATTGTATGTAATCTCGAGGTCAGAGGAGGAAGTCGACCCAACAGCTTTCTCTTGTTGAACATCGTAGTCTGTAAATGAGCTGCTTCCTTCCTTTAGTAACGCCATCGCTATTCGTCATCGACGAAAGGTTTTTGTTTCTGTCCGTTTGCAAGGACGAGAAAGACTTTGTCGAGTCTCAATCGAAACGGTTTGTGAAAGGCCCTGATACTCGTGTGACTCACATCGTGAGTTAATGACTAACTCACAATGCATCCATGTAAAGGGTTAAATTGGAAGCCCTGATGCAATTTAAGCAGTAATCTTTCATTTCATGGCTCATATTTGGATCCATCTCAGGCCCAAAATACGATCATGATTCAAATGTTATCAAATTAGTCTATTGATTATTACTTAAATACTCACAATTGTCACATTGCTCCTGATTGAAATTGGAAGTCTTCAATTGCTCTATTTAATACTTTTTTTTAAAGTATCTGGTTTTTCAGATCCTTAAATTTGAAGTTATGCTTTTTTTCTCTACTTAACAAAGAAATTAGTAAAAATAACAATAACTTTGGTTTGTGGACAAACTTTAGCCTTTCAAAGTTTTTCTTCAACATTTTTCAACATTTCCTGACATTTTATGGCCCAAACAAAAAAATAACTCCATGGTTCCCGACTTTGACTGAGAGTCTGAATTTCTAAAGCTTTTTATTATTCTAGGCATGCAGTCATATGACTCGCTTCTCTTAATTGTTTTTGTATTATATAATATATATAAAAAAAATGTTTGTTTTTTTTATTCATATTTGTATTTAATTCCTGCTTTTATTGTTTTAAAATCGATTTCATACAGCCTGCCCGCCTTTGTATGTCTTTTATTTACGGATTAATGTTGCATCATATATTATTGCAGTATCAGGAGTTATAGTTTGAAGCTCATATCACTCATCCTGGCTGCTCTTGTCCCAAAAATGTTGAGCTTATTTGACAAGAGCCGCTAGATGTTTAGCAGCCCCCTGGTCACCTGAGTTTGAGAACCCTGTTTTAACCATTTTGAAGTGCTTTGCAACAACGATGTACAGGAGGACAACGCGGCATATTCCCGAAATTTATAACAGTACTAAAATAAATGTCTATCATCTCTGTAGATTATTAATCTTTCCGTTTTGTATCTCAGTTTTGATGCTCACCTGTTTAAGTTGTAATTGAGACGAGGGATGAACAATTAATCAAAGCCAACATCATCATCATCATCTACAGACTGATTAAACATCTTTGTCACAAATCTGCACAAATATCACAGAAGCAACATAAAAAACAGGTGTTTCTCTGAAAGATTATTTATTTTAGATAGGCACGCAGAGACAAAAGGTCCTGGATCACAAAATAAAACAAGCGACTTGAGTCGAGGAGCCTGGATCAGTTCCAAAGTGAATCGGTATCGGTACGATGCAGATGAATTTACCTGGATCAGATGTCGGACAGATGAAAACTACTTTAAAAAAACAAACAAACAGATCTATTTTAGTCCACATTTAAAAATACTCCAATTAACTGGGGTGTTCCGCAAGGGTCAGTCCTTGGCCCACTTCTGTTCTCAGTATAGACACAATGCTTCAAAAACACACACCCAGACGTGTGCAAGCTTACTAGGGGAATCCGCAGCAGCTGTAACAATGATTTAAAAACTACAAGCTGGAATTTGTTTCCAGGCTCCAGTTTAAAAAAACAAACGGATCTATTTCAGTCCGCATTGGAAAATACTCATCATCTTCAGATCCAATTAACAGTGGTGTTCCACAAGGTTCAGTCCTAGGCCCACTTCTGTTCTCAGTATAAACACAATGCTTCCTCTCACTTTCATCTTACTAGAGGAAACCGCAGCGGCCGTAACAATGGGAATCTGATTGAATCAGTGGCAACTTTACTTGTAGGACTTATTGCTGAATAAGTGCCTTGTTTTGACAAATTAATGTTATATGTGGCACAGAGGCAAAACACAGTCTTAGAGCAGACAATTCAAGACATGGAAATAATCTATTGGACACTTCTTCTAGTAGTATGACTTAAGGAAAAAACTGGATGGAATTATAACTGAATATTTTGCATTCAGTGTTCTACCTCTAGGAAATTAAATTCAGGAGAGTGAATGTGTCCATCCAGCTCAGTCATTCTGCCCCGTCAGTGTTCGTGCACACGTTTCCCCCCACGTTACAATCTTAAAATCTCGTCTCGAGAAGGAAGTGAGAGTGAGAATAAAAGAGAAAACCCCTCTTCTCTTCCTCTCTCTCTCTCTGTGTGACAGCGTAAGGGAAACGGTGGGTGGGGGCTTCGACTGGTCTGAGATCGTGCTTCAGCCTCAGACTTCCCTGCCTTATCAGGAGTCCCTTCTGTGATGCACGCAGAGCTAGGGGAAAATGACTGCGTCCTCGGGTCGATTCGAAATTCAGATGAATTTTCCTCCTCACGGAGGAACCCCTCTCAACCCCCGACCTGTGTCTGCACGTCTTACTAAGCAGCTTTGTCACGATGAGCTCATTGTCTGAAAATAACACGCGAAAAAAGTGAAAAAAAACTGGAACGGTTTAGTGCAAGGTTGAAGGCACACGGGTCATTAAAAGAGTTTTATTTAAACGTATTGTATTCTTAACTTGCAGTATGTCCTTCTTGACCCCTGGAACTAATTCTACTATTAACTGGGTAACACTCATAACACAATAAGGTATGCAAAAAAAAGCTCAACTAATCATGATGTAATCATCAATAACTATTAGGTGGTGAATAATTAATGTGCAGTTAATCATTCAATTATGATTACTAAATGGTGAATGCTTGACTTTTACACTTTACAATACAATACAAAACATTTACAAACTGAAGAATTTAGAATCCAGTTAAGAAAAGATTAAAGGGACGGGATCTCTTTTTCTTCTACATGAGATAAAATTTAACAGTTAAATTTAAAGTAAATAAAAAAGATGGTCAAAATAGCTTAACCTCAACAAATATTTGACGTCTAATAAAGTAAACATGTACAGAAATGGGTACTTTAACAGTAGATGAAAACAACATGGTATAAGAGAATGTGTAATTTTACCATTTTATTTCCAGCACAATTAACTCCATAATTGTCCATAATTATAGTGAGGTAATAGCTTAATTATGACAATTACTGTTGGCTACCATCACGGTAATATCTTCACATATTTTAAATTGTTATAACCAAGCTATTACTGAGTGATTCCTGTTGAAATAAGATGTTTATTCCCATAATAGTACATCCCTGTAACATAATTATTGCCATACTGTTAGCATATTGTTACTGTGTTGCCGAATGCAGCAGAATTCAAGATTAAAAAAACTTTTAAGTATAATATGATATGAATATTAAAGCCTTTGGTAAATGTATGCAAAAAAGCATGAATGTGTGAAATTAGCTGAAGTGGAAAAGTCATGTTTTGAGAGTTAAATCACGGCGAGGAGAGACTTTCATTTGTCACTTAATTAGGTACACCGAGCTGTTTGACAGTCCTACAAATAATAAGAATTATAATGATTCTTTGTGTGTTTTGTTGGAAACTGACTCATTACATTCCTTCGATCCATGAAGTGTCAGAAAATCTTGATAGATATTTTTCAAACGGAGTCGTCGTACGTCTCACAATCTAAAGACGATGTAAAGTCATAAAATATTGTAGTTACTATACACAGTACTGGTGTAGTGTTTATTTAAATGGCCTCTCACTGAATTGAAATGGGGTGAACACACTGAATATTACAACTAGGGCTATAATTAAAACTATTTTGATGATGAATCGGTTTTAGAGGTTTTTTTTTTAAAAAAAACAATTAACACAAGGTTTCTGATTTTTTTTCAGCTTCTTAAATGGGAATATGTTCTGGTTTCTTTGCTCCATGTGATGAAAAAAATGGTAACACTTTAGATTAGGGAACACATTCACCATTAACTAACATATGTAAGTAGCATACTAGCCCTTTATTAGTAATCATTAACATATTAACACCTTATTCTACATAACCTTATCCTGAATGAAGGTTTTTCCTACATAAGGTGCTTAATATATACTAATAAAGGGCTTGTTTGCGACTTATATGCATGTTAGTAAGCACCTAGTTAATGGTGAATATGTGTTCCCTAATCTAAAGTGTTACCTAACAAAAAATCATTATAACTGAAAAGATGTTTGAGGACATCATGATTTCCAGGTTTGGTAAACCACTGATCGGCATATTTCAACATTTTCCCACATTTCATGGACAAAAGAAGACTCGATTAATCGAGAAAACAATCGACGGATTATTCGATTTGAAAAATAATCGTTAGTTTTAGATCCTAATTGCAACCTTCAAGGAAGATGAGCTCTTTTTTGATAAGGCTTTAACGTTGCACCTAATAAACTGGCGACTCATTTTGTGTTAACATGTGCTTAGTTTTTTCCATTAAAAACATTCTATTAAAAGGACAGAATTGCTTTTCTTACCATGGAAAACATCACGTTTTTCACACTAGTGAAATTTCTATTTGTATTTTTTGGTAACTAAATGTGTATTCCACTCATACGGCTGGATCCTCGTCCATGTTATAATTTTCCTCATAGTTTTGTGGGCGTGTCACTCAGGATGCAATAGATAATCAATTTTTAATAATTAAAACAACATTTCTCTGATTTTCTGAGTTTCTAACTGTGAATATGTTCAGGTTTCTTTGTATAAAATGTAGAAAAACTACCAGTTTAAGTACATTTTATGTCCCAAGAAGAAATCAAGAAAATAATCTTGTGTGGGAAAACTCCCTCATCATACAACTTTTATTTTATTTTGCAACTAACGATTATTCCCATAACAGATTAATCTGTAGATTATTTTCCTTGAAAACGATAAACAAAAATACATTTAATCTGTTTTTGTCAAACCTGGAATTGATGTCTTGTTTTGTCCGAAAAACCAAAATTATTCACTTTTTTAATGAGAAGCAAAGAAATGAAGAAAATATTCACAAAAGACGACCAGAAATCTTGTTTTAACCAATGGTTTCAGTATTTAAATAAGAATGTACCAGACAAAACAGCTGAGAAATCATTGTGTGTGTGTGTGTGTGTGTGTGTGTGTGTGTGTGTGTGTGTGTGTGTGTGTGGGTGTTTTAAAAGAAATATTAGTCACTTTTCTTTTCGCTTGGATATCCGACTTTCACAATGTGATGTGCACTAGAGAAATCAACATATTATATATATATTTATACATTAACTTATAAACAAAAAGTGCATTTGACTCTTAATTAGACGTCGACTTCCTACTCTCACTCGCAGTAGTGTGATTTCCTACACTGCGGTCAAACCTTGGTAAACAGCTCGGTGGTGTTTTTTTTTTTCCGGGTTTGCACGGCGAGCAGGTGCAAGGTTGAAAGTTTGCCTGCGACTCACACACACACACACACACACACACACACACACACGATGCAATAGTTTTAACATTAACATGTTTTGCCGCAGCAGAATGTTGTGTATTTCTGAATAAATGCGTGCATTTCACTCGTTAACGTGAGATCCCGGACGAAAGGATAACAGGAGGTGATGGAGGAAAAGAAGCGAGCGTGTGTGATGTTACTGTAAGTGCACAGGAAGACGACGATGGCGTGGGTGGGGGATCGCCTGTTTTGGTCCTGGAATGACGCAGCGTGTTCATAATCGTCCTTTTACGCCGGTTGTCATCGCTATATTAAAAACCATATCATGGTTAAGTAGTTCCATTCCAAATTAAGAAGATATTATAGCAGGGAATAAATAAATACATTGGAAAATAATGTATTGGTTTTTTTTATATATATATAAAAGTATCTTGACATGAATCTTTTTTGTGACCTGCTGACACACAAAAAAAGATGGTTATTATTCACTGACCTATTAACCAGAAGAAGATGAAAGATCAATTTTTTTGTGTTGAAAGTTTTTTCCTGTGATACACTGGCTCACGTCAATACATCAAATTTGTTATTATTCATGTCAAAATTACTTAATTTAACTTCCTGACCGAATGTTTCCCTTAACTCTTCAGTCAAAAAACTCTCAAAAGACGCAACTTGATGAGAAATATTTCAGATTAGCACTTTAAGGTACGCACCAAGAAAAAAAGCAAAGGAAAAATTGATTTCTTTGCATTTTTTATTATTTAATTTTATTTACTTACGATAATAACAACAATCAATATTTATTTATTTTGAAATTAGACCCTACGGTATTTCAGATACAGGCCTCTACCAAACAGTTGAGACGTCTGTTTGCATAATTCATAAAGTACAACATTCAGAACAAGTCACATTAAGTGTTAGTGAGTTCAGCTTGATGCATTTTTCAATGAGATATAGTGACTTAAAGTGTGCTCGACCAAATGGTTGAGTAGTACCTTAAAGGGTTAACATACAAAACTGTAGCAATTCTCTTTTGAAAGGATATTTAAACATGTAATCTCCTCACTTTCTCCCAAATGAGCTCAGTTTATGAAAGGAAATGTAAAAAAAAAAAAAGCTTCATTTTACACTTATTTTTTAAAGAATTTGATCATTTATATCCACAAAAACCCACTTTGCATGAAAAACAAAAAAACATTATAGTTTAAATACTTTCCCGGCCATTTTTCCCTTTAGATTTAATGTCATATTTACCTGTTTAAAGGTGACGTCGATTTTTCCAAATCAGGTGACACATCCGTCACTGTGTGAGCATCACTTAACCCCTCAACATCAACATCTCATACAACAAGTTTCCTTCACGCTTGACGTTGACTTCAAGCTCCACTAGCTATTAGTTCAATGACCACTCACATTAACCCTCAAATAATCGACAATTTCACAAACACGACAGAAGTTAAGAACAAAAACTTACCACTGATGCATCACTCCTGCTTCTTCCAGTCACAATGACAAAGTTAATAGTTAGTATTCGACTTGTCTTACACAAAGGGGGCTTATTCGTCTGCACGGTGGTGACACATTTGTGACCTTTAAAGGGTTAATAACATGAGACAGTGTGTGTGTGTGTGTGCTTTTTTACCAGCAGCGTCTACTTGTTTTGGAAATTGATCATTTTATGGGAAAAGAGAGCGTGCGGCGGCGGCAGTAGCAGCAGCACAGTGGGAGTACAGAGCAGACGGTGTGATGTGAACGCTCTTTAAAAACCACAACAGCAGGGGAAATAACAGCTGAGGGGCCCGTGGACGTATTATTATTATTAAAAGGGCACGAAACTGCCACTTTCACCAAAGGCACCCAACTCCAGTTGGAAAGTTTTGCTCTAAGAATCAAAAACATCCACAGTCTGAGCAGTTTGAACGACGCCCACTCGTCCAGTGAATGACTCCTCAAAGGCAGCAGTCAATAACTTTGTTTGTTAGGTGAAGGCAGCAGCGTCTTCTAATGTTGAACTGTAAGAAAGTACAAATACTTTGTTACTGTACTTACGTAGAATTGTCACATATCTGTACTTTACTACTTTTACTCCGATACATCTCCCTTAACCGTCTTCATCACTACAAAATAAAAGTTGACTTGATGACGTACACTACCGTTCAAAAGTTTGGGGTCACCTATGCCCAATTTGTTTTCCATTAAAAGTCACACTTTTATTCATCAAAAGAGTTGCTAAATGAATATAAAATATAGTCAAGACATTGACGAGATTAGAAATAATGATTTTTGTTTTGCCCTCCAAACTTTGCTTTTGTCAAAGAACCAGCAAAACTGTTTTCAGCTGTGCTAACATAATTTCCCAAGGGTTTTCTAATCATCCAATAGCCTTATATCGCGATTAGCAAACACAATGTACCATTAGAACACTGGAAATGGGCCTCTATACAGCTTATTCCAGACATTTGCAGCTAGAATAGTTGTTTATCACATTAACAATGTATAGAGTGTATTTCTGATTCATTTAATGTTATATTCATTGGAAAAACCCCAAACTTTTGAATGGTAGTGTAATGCCCGTTCGCTAGTCGCTAGTTGTTTTTAGCAGCACCAGCTGTTAGCCGCAGATTTCGACTCCAAGTGGACTTAAAACACACCAGCGGCTCGTCGTTTATCGTGTCCGACACCGAGGCTCTGGTCTCCGCCCGGGTCTTTGCTATCAGCTGTTAGCTGAGCAGCCAACCGGTGAGCTAGCTAGCGATCTCGCGCAGCACTTTAAACAGCGTCGTCTAGAAGCTCCGCAGACTCCAACAATTTCTAAAATAAAATGTTGTTTGAAGTTGTTCACCTGTAACTATTATGCTTTTATGCTAACCCTAACCCAAGAAGCCACAATAAATGGCTTCTCAAAACTTTTTTTGTTTATATATTTTAATAATATAGTTTAATACTTTTAATGCGTAAGTACATTTTATGTCAGAAAATGACTTCTTACATACTTAAGTACAGTAAATGTCGGGTACTTTAAGAATTTTACTCAAGTCATTTTCTAAAAGGTTACTTTAACTTTTATCAAAGTCATTTTCTGGTAAGATATTTTTACTCAAGTATTGCTGACAAGTACTTACAGTATACAAGAGTGTCAACAAGAGGACGTGGATGTGTTGTGATGCCAATATCACACTTCCTGTGTCCACTCAAAGTGTGTGTGTGTGTGTGGGTGGGTGTGTGTTTCGGCTCTCACCTGGTGTGTGTGTGGTGTACTTTGAACTGGATGGATTTGAGTCACAAGCGGGTGACGTGAGTTTTCGAAAGACCGGCCTTTTGATTTGGCTCATCTCCACACGTCACAACAATAACATTGAATTATTACAACCCAAAATCCAGAGGATTTCCATAATCTGGAGCTTAACTTTGGTACAAAAGTTTAAAAAAAAATAATAATTGTCTTCAGTGACAGAAGAATGAATGGATGAAAGGCTTTATTTTGACCATGTGAAGAGAGTAGGAAGAAGGATTGTTTTAATCCCTCACCTTCTCCATTATCTACAGGGTTTTCCCCCATTTGCTAGACAATGCATAGGAAAATACCAAAAAAATTTCCTGTTTAAGAGCTTTACATGCACCCCTTTTTTTTTTTTTACCTCCAATTTAAAAATGAGTGTATGTATATGTAGATATATGTGTGTCTATATGTATGTATATGTATATCTGTATATATGTGTATGTATGTATGTATGTATATGTATATATACGTACATGGTAAATATGTAAACATGAAAATCGGCACATACAATTTTTACATTTTCTAGATCTGTATAGATTTTTCCTGCTTATAGCCAATACCATTTTATATGCCCTTAATCTGGTTGAAATATAGTCTCACGATGTCGTGTCTAATCCTGCATACATACACATTATACAAACTTCTGTTCAAATTCAACGAGTTCTGACAGAGACATGACTTCTTTTGACAGTTTTGTCCATTATACTGTAAGAGATGGAATGTCTTAAAATTTGAACGGGAACATACTTGGATGATCACAAAAACCTCAGATTGAGAAAGTTTCTAAATAATCTATTAGGGGTAAAAAAAAAACAGGAAAACTATATTTTTGCTCTTCTGTGTCAAACCTGGACATAATCTTCTGGAAACCTTGAATAACTATGTATTATGGATTATCATTATAGCTCTATATTTATTTACAATATGCCATACCTCTGCACAACAGTATAGATATAGGTTTAGGAAAATGTCAGTATTTCCAGTCTCACATTTAAAAAAAAAAAATAAAATGACTGAGATAAATGTATGATTTCTGTAATTCTACACTATTTTATACGCTCACAGTTTATGCCGTCAAGCATTTTGTGTGTTTATAAAGTTAGATATCTCATGTCGGCACATCCCCCCCCTCATATTTTCCACCTGATCTTCCTTTGCAGTCAGGAACAGGTAGAACTTTCAGAATCAGTGGCACAAGTGTCCTCAGAATAATAAACAGCCGTCTGACGGCTCGGAAAATCGCGTCACTGCAATATCCTGTTTTTTTGTTGTTTTTTTTTAAATAACGATATAGTGTTTGGGCCAAAACCAGACTTCCGCTGCGTATCACCAATAATCAGCAAGAGCATCTTTTTCCTTGAACACCATCAGAACACGTAGGTTACAAAGTGAACCGTCTGCAGACGATGAAGCATGAAGTGAGAGTGACTTCTTCTGAGAGACTCATCTCAGCGTCTCACTCGTCTCGCTGGGTTTACAGTAGCTGGATTCAGCTTGAGTCGACATTGACTTAGTCATGCGACTTTCACTGTCTGCTCGCCATAGTCTTTGTCTGTCCGTCACTGATGCAGCGCTGCAGCAAACAAAGTGTTTCTGAAAATAATCTTTTGAGACTTTTCAAAACCAGAGTCAACGGCGGGTTTCAATAAAGAAACGAGACATGAAACTGCGCCTTAACGGGAACATTTGCGTGCAGAGATTAATGTCAAACCTTTTTTTACGAGTCGATGTTTTCAGAAGTCGGAAGTTCAGCACAAAACACTTCTCATGAAATATATTTATTTGTCTTGCATTGTAGAAAGATAAAAATATCTTAAAATATTTATTTACAAACCCAAAAGAAAGTTGCTGTAAAAAGTGTCCAGACAGAAATTTAGAAAACCGACAAAAAAAAGACACAAAACACTGGAGTTCAGTAAAGATTCGTCTTCTTCATGATCCTCAAGAACTCCTGCTCGTTCACCTCCCCGTCTCCGTCGCGGTCGGCCTCGTCGATCATTTCCTGACAAGAGAGACGCGGTGAGTTTCCACGGGTGTGTACTTGTATTTTTTACATAAACAATGACCTCGTCAGGACAAGCAGAGACCAAAAACCTAGTCCTAATGGGTTAGGGTTAGCTCAAAGGAGCTTCTCACTGTGGAGAAAAGGCGAGATTCAATTTGGTTGTAATGCACAGCTTCACCACCAGATGCCACCAAATCCTGCACACTGAACCTTAAAGAGTTCTCAACACATTATCTTTTTAAAGGGATCAAACTTGAGTCAACAGAACATGAATAAATCATACATTTGAAAAATTCTTCTCTGCTTTTACTGCAAGTTATTATGTTTGTATAAAGCCTGTGATTTTAAAAGCAAAATGACATTTTAAACATTAAAAAGGTCATATTTCTTGTCAGGTTCATATTAAATGTATATATTTTGCCCATTCTTTTTCTTATTCCTTCCCCTATTTTCTATTCGTGAATGTTATTTTAATCCTAATTGTCCCCCGATTTAAGTATTCTGAAAATCCCTTCAGTCACAAACCTGTAACTCCTCGTCGGTGAGGTTTTCACCCAGCTCTTTGGCCACTCTCTTCAGGTTCTTGAAGGAGATTTTCCCCGTGGAGTCGTCGTCAAACAGCCGAAAAGCCTTCATTATTTCCTCTTTGGAGTCCTTTTCACTCTGTCAACAACGGACAAAACACACGATAAACGATGTTTCATAGAAGAAAATCACCAAACAAGAACCAATTATACATTTAGTGAGAGGAAGTGAAAATGTAAGAGCACAATATTTGCATTTGTATTGTAGGAATATCAAATCATTTATATCACCATTTTGGTAACTTAACCTCCATGGATTTCCCTCACATTTTCAGCTACACACAATTCTATTGATTTATGTTGAAGCACCACAAGGGGGAGCCTGCATCTTTCTAGTCATTACAGGACCTTGAGATTGAAATGTAAAACTTTTACATCCTCACATGCCCACATGCATGAGAATTATGCGTCTACTAAATATGACACAGGTTTGTATCATTGTAAAAAAAAAAAAAAATATCAGTTGGAGAAATTTGAGACAAGAAAATACAGTCAAACAACATTTTTTTGGGGGTTGTCTGGAATTTCTAATCCTCGACTTCCGACTAAGTTTCCAGGTTTCTCTCGTACAAACAGCCTCGTGTCTCACTCACCATTTTCACCGTCATCATACTGAGAAAGTCGCTGAAGTCGATTGTTCCAGAAGCTTCTTTATCGATGTCTGCGATCATCTTCTTGATCTCCTCTTTCTTTGGCTCGAACCCGAGAGCTCTCATGGCAACCTGTGGCATGGATGCAGATTATTGTAATTATGGTAACATTTTATTATACACAATTCGGACAGTTCTAGGGATGTTTTTGTAAATCATTGCAGAAAATGTTTTAAGTTGAAGAACGTGTTGATTAATGTTCCTCAAACCTGTAAATTATGTTCTCCAAGGTCTTGTTTTTGTCCACAAACTTAAATTATTCCATTTTAATCATTTATTTATTATATGTAGCAAAGAAACCAGAAAATGTCCACATTTACAAAGCGGAATGATCAGATAACTTGTTTTAATTCTTTTAAAACAAATGATTAATTAAATAATTGATGAATGAAGGAATTGATTCTGCCCTAAATTACATTTTTCCTATGGAAAAACTATTTCTCAAAAACATCAGGACAGAAATTATCCTTGAGTGTGGAGTGGACTTTACAAAAACAAAAAGATAAGGACGATCGAACAAAAGAGGAAATGACATATTATTGAATGTTTTGGTTTGTACATTGAATGGGTTATTTATTTCCTTTATGTGTTTTTTTGCAGATCTTAGTGTAAATACGGCCTGTTAGGTTTAATAAAGCATTCAGTTGTCTGCATGAAACTGCCTTGTTTTTGTTTTTATTGTTTGACAAAAGGACAGTGTGTAAGAAAGTGTAATATTTTGTTTGTTTGAGTTTCTATGTGTTTCTGTGATGGACTGGCAACCTGTCCCGGGTGTACTCTGCGTTTCGCCGTGCAGGTTAAAGCTGTAAAATGATGGATGGATGATGGATGGATGGCTATCGAGGACTCACCTTCAGCTCCTTCACGTCTATTGTTCCAGTCCCGTCAGTGTCAAACAAATCAAACGCCTCCTTGATTTCTTGTTTCTGCTCCTCGGTCAGTTCCACTTTAGGACCAGTCTTTTTCCTCTGGCTGGTAGAAGGACCTGCTTTGCGGAAACTCGAAGCCTGGAACAAAACAACAACAGGAGGAAGCGGACAGGTGAAGTTTTTGTTTACCCAGCCATGCTAGCTCACGTTAGCCTCCATGCTACTCTACGAGACCGAACAAAAGTCCACTTTCCACGCTAAAAGCAACATATCGTCATCGTTCAACACACGGTGTGTGTGCGTACAAATCACAACAGACATGAAGAAGAAAGAAGAAAAACGTTTTTACCATTTAATTTCACGATTCGAGCAGAAACGCGTCAGTTCGGTGTTTGGTATTCGGACGTCAACAAACCGGAGCAGCAACGGCAGTTACTCTCTGTCTAATGACACGGCAGCGAGCCAATAGGAACAAGGAGAGCAGCGTGACGCGGGCGTGTCAGCCAATCATGGAGCAGAAGGGGGCGGGACGTGGCGGTGACCGCCAATACGCGCGATCGCTTCACTGTCTCCCAGCAACCAGGAAACCCCGCGCATGCGCAGTGTGTAATGTTCGAGTCAGGGAAAACGCACACAGACATGATACGCTGAAAAAAGAAGGTAAAACGTAACTTTATTACTTTATTTATGGATTTATGAAGTTTGTGTGGCGGGAAACTCCGTGAAGATGTTTTTATTCATATATATCATATGTCAATATAGAAATATATAGTGAATACAGCCTGTTAGCTTGATTTGCTAAAGCCTGTTGAGCTTTATCTTCTCTTGATGCTGCATGTTTATTGTGTTACACAGTGTAAGTTTGATTACTATTAATATAACAGGCTCTTTGCATGGGAGCCATTTTGTCATATTGGAGGAAGAAAGGTGATATTTTTCATACAATTAGTAGTTCTGTTCAGTTCGTGCTATTGAAGTGGGACAGTGGATTAGCATGTATTGTGAAGCTGGGGAAGCTAAATGGTACGCAGCCATCATTAACTTGATTATTTACACCTGTCGTGTTCCTGACTGTGACCTGACAAAATGGCTGCGGTGCGAAAGACCCTTCATAAACAAAACGTATTGGAACCAAGACTGGAAAAATAATATTAATATATAACAGTAGTTTCTGGGAGTGGTAAACAATGCACAGTTAGGAGAAACGTGTTAACAATCAAGTGAATTAAATCGCATTTAGCTTCTCTTCGTGTCAGAATTTGGGTTGCAAATGGGTAGAACATTCCAGAAACTCTACTTGGGATTGGGTATTTAAGTCTGGGAAGTTTGGACATATTCCAAATGAGAAACTTTATATGGGAAGTTTTTTGCAACCCTAACTAGAATACATGCAAGTTAGCTGTCACAACTGTCCCGACTTGCATGAATTGAACAGACTCAGCGTTAATGTTCTTGGAAATGTCTGATTGAGTGATTTCCAGGTCATTATTAACAATATAAAATATGGTTTTCTGTGTTTCATAGATAAAAGGAACAATTTGTAAGTATTTTAGGCCCATTTCAAATGTCCCTGCATACTTTACTCACCATATTATCCCATAATATGGAGAGTGATATCTAAATTGTCCTGTTTGTATTCTATTTACTATGGTGCTGTATCAGTTGCACTGTTAATGTTGTTGCCAGCAGTATAAGATAATACTCCAGTATGGATTATAGTTGAAAAATAAACGCAGAGGAAAATAAAATAAAAATATCTCTTGACAAATACTTTGACATTTGTTAAATTGAATTATAAAATCATCACTAATGCTCATTAGACACTAACACCTTTGACATACAAATTGAGCGTAATGTTTTGACTACATTTTCTTTTTCATGGTAAATAGTGAACAACTCTCATTCTTTTTAAAAAACGTAGGCACCTTCAGTGATGTTCGGATGTTCAGTTGTAAACCTTCGACAGCATGTGGGACTGCAGCAGCTCTCGGCACTGGCAGGAATCACACATTCCTCTTTGGGTCCAAACAAAAAGTACAAATTCATCCAAGACGACGCGAGCGGGGAGTCTGTCCTCGTGTGTTCGTGTCTCCGCGTCCTCGAGAACCTGGAGCTGACCTGTGCCGTGGGTCAGCTGGTTTATGAGACTCTTCAAGTCCACCAAAAGGTCTATAACTCAGGATCAGGATGCCTGCTCTTTCTGGCGGGAGCATGGAGCCGTGCCGCTCTGGAGTGCCTTCACAGAGGCATATCTGTGTCACACATCATCTCAGCGATGTCTGAAGGTATCGATATGTGCATAGGCGTTAGCAGGAAGTCCAGCATCTCGGTTGAAGGTCTTGGCGAGGTGCAGTCGGAGAACAGCGCTGCCACAGCTCCTCACTGCATTCCACAGGCATCGAATCACCTGCAAGGAACAGGAAGTTACGGTGACACGGTTCTGAACGCTCGTGGACAAAGGAAAATGAAGCTCAGCAGACATTTTTGTGAGGACAGATCCAAAAACGTATCAACAGCATCACAACCTAAACCTATCAACATCGCACACATTGCTGAGGGATTGAGACACGGTCGTATTGATGCAATGAATCTGGTCATAGAAGTCCATCGGATGCAATCCAAAAGTAATCAAGACGTGTTTGACATAACTAAAGTAGTGACTTGTGTTCTACCTTGTTTACCAGAGGAACATGCTTGTGTTTTACCGGGCTGCGTTGTTCTTCTGTCTGCTGAGCAAGTTCCAGTCGTCCATCATTTCAAACAAAAGCTCTTAAAGGTCGTTTTTATCAGCGGAGATTTGTCGCATACCTACCGCCATCTTGGCTTCAGTAGGCCGAAGGGAATACAGCGTGTGAGTGACCACTCGGCTTTGGCAGGTTCAAGCAGAGAGGAGGAGTGGGTGGTTCACGTCGTGGCACTTCTGCTGAACCTGGAAGTAAACCTGATACTAGTGAGTGGGCTCGCCAGTGAGAAAGTGATTCAACGCTGTTGTGCGCATCACATACTTGTGGTGGAAAAAGTGAAGGCTTCCGCTCTGAGCGCTTTCGCAGCTGCAACGGGAGGCGTTCCAGTGACTTATGCCACACAGTTGAGTAAGCACTGTGTCGGCACTGGGGTTAAGGTCGCCATGTGGAGGGACCTCAGCGGCGGCACTGGGAGGAAGTCTTTAGCAGCTGTGAGTATTTCCACCAGTGGGAACAGCAGTTTGGTCACAGTCATCCTCACGAGCTGTGTCCAAAGTAAGCTGCAGGTCCTGGAGGATCAGTTCTGGGCCTGTGCCTATCGTTTACACCACGCACTGACGGACAGAGTCGTCCTTCCTGGTGCTGGAGTGACAGAAATGCTTTGTATTCACCACCTTCAAAACTGGACTGGTGATTCCACGCAGCAATCCAAGGCAGAGAAATCATCTAATCCGTACAGGAGTGCAGTGCTGCACATCATGGCCGATGGTTTACTCGATTATATATCCACTGTCATGGTCAACAGTGGAAGATGTTCCAAAATCAGAGCCAGGACTGTAGTGAACCAACACGTGCAGAACTGTAACGGACATTTAGACGACGCCGCAGCGTTCTCGAAGCTTTTCTCAGAGTGTGAAAATGAAGACGGGTCATTTTCTGACAGAGCACCTGATATAAAAATCTATGATAATCTGAGTGTGAAGCAGGAAGCATGGAGGAAAGCCTTAGATCTGGTTTTCCTGGTCTTACAGACTGATGCAGAGGTGATCACAGGTTTGGACCAAAAAAGTGGCTCACAGGAAAACCTCATGCTGTTATAATCTTCACGTAGCATTCTGTTTTTTTTGTCCTCAAATGGGTCGGACCTACGAAATATCTCTTTTTTATGACTGGTTAAATATGTATTCTCTTTAGCTGAAGGTTGATATTTGTTGAAGATGTAGTAGTTTCTTTTTCACCACATGGGGGTGACAAATAATCACATGAGACGCACATTTCTTTCTGAATGAAGCTACTGTGTAGGAGGCAAAATAAAACTCAAGATGTAAAATGACCAATGACCAATTTTCTATGTTTGTTTCCAGATTTTCAGGATCTACGAAATCACACCATTAACCCTGATATTCTGAAAACCCACAACGAATGAGTAACTCTATGAAATGATATTGTCTCACATCTTTGTCAGTGTATTTTTTTTTTTCTATTGGTGCAAACTCTTCCCAGCAGGCCTGACTCATCTGTCACTGGATGTACATGATAGAGCGTAAACACCTTGTTTCATGCTCACTTAAGTCTGGGAAAACAAACCCTACGAGTCCAAAACCACAATTAAATTTCCGTCTCCCGGGTCACATCGGGAATTCAGTGGTGCCAGTATATGTTTTAGTCTCGGTACACTTCCTTAATGATATTTGCCAGTGGCTCGTTTTTGTGTCCACAGCTTGCTCCGCTCAACACTTGAACGACTGACTCTGCTTCCATGCCAACCGCGGTGGTTTTATGACTGGCTCTGTCGCAGTGTGAATAACCGAGGGGAACAGAACTCCTCCAGACAGGTTGGGAAGTTATTTTAGGTATTTGAATTTGGGATATTTCCCCCCTATCCTACATGGTCGTTAAAAGATGACGGGAATATTTAAGAAAAATATCTGTTCTGACACTGAAAAATGTGTCACGAATGAGTAAAAATGCGTTAAGTGTTTAAAATGAGTATTCAAATCGCACCTGAACGTCGCGTTTGTGCACATTTTAACCATTTTTACCACAGTTTAAGAACACCTGCTCTCACAGGTCACAGCAGCCTCACAGCACGAGTCTGCTCTTCTTTCTGTTCTTCTCTACGTCTCGTTTTCCTCATATTTAGGGATTTTAAATCGAGTTGCAGAGCTTTTCTGCACGTTTTTGTATCGAGGGAAGACAAAGATGTCTCTGCTAGCTAGCAAACCAAAGACGGTAGTGGACGATTAACCTTTTTTTGTAGCATTATAACGTTTAAGCAAGAGTTTTGCTGGTTGCAAACCCTAAACTACTTTTAGTCTTGACTTTTTCATCACATGCCACTATTTCATAACTTTACATACATTTAAAAGTTGGTCCATTGTTGGAATTTAGGTTTTCCTATCAACAAACGTGCATCATTTGACAAACTTCATCACAAGTGACAAAACAAACAAAATCGAGAAATGTCAACTACCTCGGAAACAATAGCAAAACATGATTCAGAGCGAAAAAGCCACGCTCTCCGCTGTCTTTACACAGTTTCCTATTGTATTGTGCCGCATTTACGAGGTGTCGATGTGAGATCTTCCATTTCCTCCCTGATCAGCGATGGGGCCTCACATGTGTGTTTTTTAAAAATAGTCGAACAGAAACCTCACAGTGGCTTCGCCGTGGTGCCATAACAGTCCTGACTCAGGCTTCACTCGGCGGGCGCTGAGGCCGTGAGAGGGCGGGGTGTGATGTAACACAAGCAACATTTAGGGAGGAAATTAGGATGGTTTGTGACACGTGTGAGAGTTCAGACGGAGTTCACGTTTAGCTGAGGAAACTTTTAACGGACGCATTCGCACATTTATATCATGTTTCATATAGAATATTACATTCAGCAAGATATCAGTTAAAACAAACAGCCAAATTAATATCAATGTTGGCAAAAGTGATAGAAATGTTTTTACTTACTCCAAATACTCACAGGTAAAGGTCACCTTTTTGTCAGCTATATAAATAAAGTGAGCAAAAAGTGGAGACGGGTGCCAGAGTAGAATGTGTCACAGGAGTTTATTTTTTAGGAAGAAACCACCGGTCAACCATAAATCATGTTCTGCTTACTACGGTCACCGACACACGCCATTAATGCTTGTGGTTTTCGTGTGGCCTAAAACCCAGACACAACAGAAACGGCGTAATGTGGCATATCTTGTAATGTGACGACAACAGTGTGGCACAGTTCAGAATGAGAGCAGGTGAAATCAGAATCCAAACCTGATAATCTTCATTCATGCACACCTGTGTGGAATGTGACGACTCGATATCGGTTGAATAGAAAAGGCCTTGACTCGTGATCTCTGTTTTGTCTCTTTAGAAATCGAGGTTTAAATAAAGTGCAATTCCCTTTGCGTCGTTATGGAGCTAAATGACCAAAGATTCTGACAGGTGTCGCATACCGTATTTGTTAGAGTTGCATATCAATGACTGTCTGCCATTAGCTTGGCTAGCGCCGGACTGCATCTCAATCCGGAAAAGGTCTGGAAAAGGTTTCCCACTCAAGAGGCTTGACCAACGGAGGTAGATCAAAATGCCCCTGTACGCAATCGGAGAGCTTTATAACCCATCGGACCAATGATTCAGATGATGTTTTTTAGTTTCCTCAGAGAATTCCCTCTATCACGTCAGGGATTTTGGGATTGATTCTCGAAGTTGGCCAAACCGGTACGCTTGTCAGCAGAGTGAAATCTGATCGGACTCCACTGAGTTCACCAAGGCTAGTCTGCCTTTATAAACTCTCATTCCTGTGCAAAGCAGAGCTGTGAGGAGTCGTAAAGTAACAATGCTTGGGAGTCAAATTGAGGGGGGAAATCTGTTTAGAATGCCGTGTTTTAAGATTAAAATATCGATATTTGGTGGAAGGGTTGAGCACCCTGTACTTTTTGGTGTAACTGGATCTCGGTAATTGCACGGTTGGCTCATTCCCCTGAACATACAGTAATACATGCAGCAAAGTAATGTATAAAACGGTCCTGTCTTCCTGGAAAGGAGTCTTAATCGAGACAGTGCATGGGAATGCATCCCAACATCTCAATCCTTCCTGTTGTTGACTCCCGCCTTACAACTTGTTCGTGTCTCCAGCCTTAGTCACTCCAATAGTGTGTGGCTGGATGTCAAATTTTTCACTGACCTGTTTTGAAGAGGGGTGGAGGGGGTGTCACTAATGTGACATCAGCCAACAGACTGTACACAGATCCAGTACTAGTTTCAGATGTGGTAACTTTTACCCAGAGGTTTTTAAAACCAATGCTTATTCTGACAAACGCACACAGCCCTGTGGGGGGAGTAGTAATTAAAAGCACTCAATCATGATGTCGGCTGACGCTCTGCTTTTTCATCTATGTGTGGTAGCAGCTCTACTTCACGTTGTTGTGTTGTTTTAAACCTATGAATAGCACGGAGTGAATCACTGAATGAGCGCTCTACGCTGCTACGTCTTGAACGGACTGAATGAATGAAAACACTGGTTCTCTTCACATGGCTGCTGCTGCTGCTGCTGCTGCTGCTGCTGCTGCTGCTGCTGCTGCTGCCCTCCTCTTCTTCCTCCACTTCTCCGGGGTTGGTGGGTTAAAAAGAGGAGCATTAGTGGGCGTGAGCATGCGAGTGTGTGTCGGTGCTCCCAGGGCGCATGCGGACTGAGGCCCAAAAGGGAAAGCCTTCCACACAGATCTAAGCCAGCTGCCCTGCTCTGTGTACTTCACTGCAAAAGGTTGGACGAAAGGGGGGAAACGGCGTGCATCCCCTCCACCAGTGTGATCAGAGCACACTGGCAAAGCAGCTGCCAGCTCTACAAACAGCAGCCGAGCAACAAGTAAGAGACGTTTACCGTTGGGTAAAGGCTCCTCTGGGAATCCTTTCTACGTGAGATCCTCGGGATTCAGAGGGCACTTGCCCTGAGAGTGGGGGGGGGGGTGTTCAAGCAAACTGACCCCTGGGGTTAAGTAGACTCAGTTTGAGTGGAGGAGGGGAGAAGGGTACTGGCAACGGTTAGTTAGTGGGAGGTGGGAGGCCACGGTGGGGCTCCTGCACTGCTCAAGGAGGAGACGAAGCAGTCGCCGGGGAAGCGGGGGAAAGAGGAGATGGCCACAGGAGAGATCACAACACTTCCCTCCACACCTGAAGACGGCAGCAGCGGCGGCTTCCCCCCCGGGACCTACAAGGACCCCAAAAGACTGTACTGCAAAAACGGGGGCTTCTTTTTGAGGATCAAGTCTGACGGAGGAGTGGACGGAATCCGGGAGAAGAACGACCCCCACAGTAAGTGATTCCAGTCCCCCTTAGTTCTTCTTGCTTTGCACACGCAGCACAATGCGTCTTTATAATATGCAACAAGGAAGTAAGCAAAAAAGAAAAGAAAAAAAATCACGGAGGAAAGATGTGAACTTTCCAGCTTAGGTTTAGTCACTTGAAAACGTTAGTGTGGGTTCTGTTTCTGCCTCTGGAAAGAATAATAGCTCAAGAGAAGTTTGCCTTAAAATGAACTTAATCAGTGGGAACTTTGTCAGTTGTGTTTTTAGTCAAACGCAGATCACCGTGCTGAGTCATAGCCACTCAAGCTGCTCATTAGTACGTCACGCAGGACAAGCACAACATGGCCAGGACAAGAAAATCCCTAATTTGCCGCGGAGGTTCCAGTCAGTGTCAATGAACTTCAGCCCCGTCCTTATATCTAATGATCTCTTATCTCAACCTCATTTATTTAAACATTTAGACTTTGAATACTTGTCTTAAGTGGACATTTGGATGCCCTTGTTTGGCCTGGACAGCTGCGACACCACCCCCCCCCCACCCCCCCCCCCCCCCCCCCCTTGGTGGCGTCTGTATCACTGAGTGAGGTATGTGGCTTCTGTTGCATCAGTAAAGGAGGAGGAGATGAGTGGGAACATGAAGGTGGATGTTGTTTCCTTGGAAAACACACGTTTGGAGGAATGTTACCCAAGATATCATTCGATATTCCGAGCAGGTGTTTCCACAGCAGATGGAATGATTCAGTTAATCTTCACTGAGCTGAAGCCAGAGCTATAGCTGTTGTCTATGAATCTCCCTTTTCTTCTCAGTTGAGGAGTAGCAATGAGTCATGAAGCACTAATCGCTATTAATCATTTAACTCTTTTAGCCCAAAAATACTTTTTCAAAGTGACCTGAGCTGCTCTTCGTCAATGGCCCTTTTGTAGAAGCTACCCACGGAAGCTGCCAGCCTTGTACCTGCCAGTGAGAGCTGGAAAAATATCTTTCCCGAATGTATCCAGGCATCCTCGAGGAAAGGACGGTTACGCTTATGCAGATGAGACTCTGCTCTTTCACGAGCAGATATCGTTTAGCCTGAGAAACCCGCGACAAAATGTGTTTTCTGAGGGATTAAACGTGTCCAGGATACATCCAATCGCTTTGTCTTTTATTCAGGGAAGAGCTATGATATGAATCGTCCGTGGGGAGAGCTTAAATGTTGACAGATGCGTGTTTATCCATCGTCTTAATGTGGATTAATTCTGGGCAGAATCTCCAAATGTACCTCGAGGGAGGGATTTCACTTCTGTTTTGGTGTTTTTTGTTGTTTTTTTTAGCCTAGAGTTAAGTTTGCATTTTTTTTTAATAATAATACGTTTCATGAGCTCAGACTGCTGTTACATAATAGTACAGCGTGGAGGCTGATGTCAGTTATTGTAACACTGGAAACCTCTGGCCTTTAATTCATTCACTCCCGCTAAAGTTCAAGCCAGTGTTGATAAAAGAACAACAACAACAACAATTCTCACATACGCTCACATAATCAAAGGTGTAATGTTGCATTATAATGCAATAATAATGCATTTTATATTTTTTTGGAGTAATTTACTTTAATTTTCAACCTATATTCAAATCCATATTTACATTCAAAGAAAATGTAGATTTTTTTGTGTGTGTCAGCACATTGAGTCCTTGAATTTGAGGGAATAGGTCCTGGAAAATCCTTTAAAAGTCCTTGAATTTGATGTCAAACAAACTGTGTGACTGTGCCTTTAAAACAGATTGTGGAGCTTACGTTGTTGCTTGGTTCGGGTAGTTGTTGGTTGACTGTGTCGTTTTAACGGCAGATGGCATCCATGTTGTTGCATTCCTGCCTTCTTCTGGATTTAATCATCCGTTCTCCTCTTGATCTAATTCTCGTGCAGCTCTACAGTACTGACACGACCGCCGTACAGTACCAGAGCGTGTGGCTGCAAGCTGTGAGAACGGACCAACAAACCGTCTCACAAGCCTGCTGCAGCGCACCCTAGTGGCAGCTTTAAGCACCTGCTTTGAGCTATGAATCAACCCAGAGAGTCTTTATTTTTTTGGACCGTGAAATCTTGAAATCCGCACACAATCTTTATTAGATGTGGCTCGTTGTTACGCACACACAACTTTAAAGATATTTCTTCTTCTTCTTCTTCTTCTTCCTCGTCAGTAAAACTCCAGCTCCAGGCGACCTCCGTGGGGGAAGTGGTCATCAAAGGAGTCTGTGCGAACCGCTATCTTGCCATGAACAGAGACGGACGACTGTTTGGAGCGGTGAGCGATGAACGTGCATCCAAACTGTGTTTTCCTTCCTTTTTGAATATAGTATCTTACACCCAAATGTCTTCCAAGTGACAGATAGAATATCAGTAAACCACAGTGGTCTGTGAATAGATACTTTGATTAAAATGAAGGTTTGCAACATTTTTTAAGTTGAATCAAGTAAAAAAAAAAAAGTATGATAATAAGTTAGTTTCTCCACTTTGTTCTGAACTGGAATTAGATTTTAACCGAGTTTAATTTGAATCCTGGAGTCGTCACAATCTCCCATTTACCTTCAAATTCGGCATTATTTTTTTGCAGAAATTGGAGAAACTTGGTGTTATCACTGGTGCCGTCGTCCCAGTTTCGACCAGGAGCGTCTTTGTGTGCATGTTGTCCTTATGTCTGTGTGGGTTTTCTGTTGCGGGTTCTCCTGCTTCCTAACCCACACACTCTTAACGACACGCTGATTAGGTTTAATTTGAGACTGTAAATCACCCGTGGGTGTGAATGCGAGTGGTTTATTTTGTTGGTGACGCTCTCACCTTCATGTTTTTGGGGTTATCTTCAGCTCCCCACACATTTCTCACAGCAGAAAGATTACTTTTTCTCCTTCAGTAATGATGTATAGAGGCTTTTAGAAGGTTTGGATGTTTCCAGGAACTGACTTGAAATAAGATAAAGATAGATCGTCCTTTATTAGTCTATTTATGCAACAATCTGCTCTCACCACCATGATGAACAACTTCCCTTTAAAACACATCAGTCACACATTAAAGTCATTAAAGTGTTTTCTTTGGCCTTTAATGGTGAGAAACACCAGCTGGACGCTGTCTGTTTGTCGTGGTTGTTGTCGGTGATTCATGTGGTTCCGGGGTTGTGATAACGTTTTCGACATCTCATCTATAATTTGCATTTCCTTCTGACGAGAAGCAGCACTATTATAAAATAAAACTACAACACCGCACTCCTACCTTTGCAACAAGAAGACCCGGGTTTGTGCCCCAGTTAGAACCAGGGCCTTTCTGCGTGGAAATTGCATGTTCTTCCCCTGTGTGTGTGTGTGTGGGGGGGGGGGTGTGGGGGGGGGGGTTCCCACAATCCAAAAACATGCAATATGGGGATTAGCTAAATTGGACACTCTAAATCAGGGGTTCTCAAAGTTTTGATACCTGAGGGTCAATTTAGGAACCCAACATTGGACTGAGGGCCGCCACAGGAAAAAAAAAACAGAAAGAAATCCAGTTTGTAATAATTTTAATGACCAGATTGCAGTTCTACAGTTTAACGTTAAGTAATATAAGCGTTAATATAATGTAATTTAAGCATTAATGTAATTTAAGCATTAATATAATAACGCTTTATAATTTACTGGTTCATTTCCCAGTATTTTGGCCATTATTCTTACCTTCTAATTACAGGTTAATACCAAGTAACACATTTCTGTTACCATATATTTACTGGGTGAATAGCTAGTAATTGGGGGCTGTAGCTACCTGCTTATTACCAGCTTATAACCCAATAATACACTAAAATTCACCATATAGAAACCAGGTAAATACCCAGTATTTTTGTTTACACTTATTGGTCTGTATCCAGAAATGTTGTTAAATAAACATTTAACAAGTTTAGTAGCTCCTGGATTAAAACTATCAACTGTAATTCATTGCGGGGCCGCCAGAAATGTTTCTGCGGGCCGCCATTGGCCCCCGGGCTGCACTTTGAGAACCAATGCTCTAAATTGACCGTAGGTGTGAGAGTCAGCTGAGGGTGTATCTATCACCCCTACAGCAGCTGAGGGTGTATCAAAAACGTATAACCAGTTCGTCAGAGATGAGGGGCTGCCTCATTAGGACCAGGTTTTTGGTCTCCATGAGCACTACTGAACCTGACAAGGTCGGTGTTTATTGCCAGAAATGGCCACACGCACAAACAAACATTTGAAATAGTCTTTATTTCAGTCACATATTGCATTAATAAACAATTAAAACACACATGTTCATAATTTTGACCTTAATAGTATTATCAATAATATTATATGTTGTTATTTTATCGGCAGACATCCTTCTTCTTCTTCTAATCCTTTGGCCAATCAATACAATTTTAACTGTGCTTCAAAATTAAAACCAGTTCTTTATCACACATATATGACTGATAAATGCCACAAAACAGAAGGCGCCACCTTTTAGTTCTGCTGATTTTTAAGTTCAAAAAACATCGTAGAGATTTAAACAACCCTTCAGTTTCAGTGTGTTTTCAGTGTTGAGGTAGAATTATTGTGTTATCCCTGACTAACCGTACCGCTGCTTTTAAACGATGAATTAAAAACGGTCCCAAGAGGTTCATGGCACATTAAATGAAAATGTCATCTGACTAATAGCTTAATAGTAGGTGAGGTAAAAAAAAATTAAATAAAACAACAAAAGTCTCTTGTTGGATCATTCAGGTCAGGTGACGCCCAGCGAGACGGTGACTCTTTGGCCAGACGCTGTGTAACTAATGTTTTCAACAAAGGACAATGTTGTCGATGAATCACTCATTTTACACTGATCTTCACGTTCAAACGCTTAAATGTATGTTCTTATAGAGTTCATCTTAAATTGACAGCTTTGTTTATCGTTTACAGTCTTTCAGTTTATCTTAGTATTTCATGTCGTGGTTCAATGTATCCGCTGAATACTCCTTCAAAATAAAGGTGCTAAGTTTATTTAAGGGGTATGTTAGCATCACCTTTTGTAAAACAATATTCTTATCACCTTTTTCCCCCTCCTCACTGATAATATTTGAAAGATTCAATCAAATAATTGGAAATGTCAGGACAAGAAAACCACATGTCCCAGTCTTATTAAAGGTACAGTGTGTAAGATTTATGCAACGTTTACTGGTAAATTAGCATTTTTGCTGTTGAAAACAACACCTATGTAGGTCTTCAATTATGTCCATTGTGGGCTACTGTAGAAACACAGTTGACCTGGGTCATGATTCTAAAAATAAAATTTTGGGGTGAAGAAAAACAACACTTCATACTAACAGGTTATTGTACACTTAAAAACCATTTTACCTTCCATTTCGGCCAAATATAATCATTCACCTGGACACACTGGACCTTTAACATATTTGGAACACATGTGATTTAACTCCTCCTTATTCCAGAGCAATTTCACAGTTCATTCAGTATAAATGTGTGTTTTCATGTCCACATTGCTACTTTTTCTCGCATTTAAATGGTGCGTCCTTCCTCTTTTGTCTCCTCACTCGCACAGAGACGAGCGACGGACGAGTGTTATTTCTTGGAGCGTCTGGAGAGCAACAACTACAACACCTATCGCTCCAGGAAATACCCCAACATGTACGTGGCTCTGAAGCGGACGGGCCAGTACAAGTCGGGAAGCAAAACTGGACCGGGTCAGAAGGCCATTCTGTTCCTGCCAATGTCCACCAAGTGTTAAATCCGAGACGGTGATCGTGAAGAAGACGAAGAAGACGATGTGACGAGAGTGTTGCCCCCCCGCCCGCCCAAAAAAACAGCTGTGATTTTTTTTTCCAACTCTTCCATCCTAACGAGTTATTTATTGTTTTTGTTCGCACACCTGGCTGCCTCCCAGTCAAACCAGGCTTTTAACGTGAGCCAAGTGCCTTGCTCAAGAGCGCCAACAACGGCAAATGCAGGATTATTTTTCTTCACTTTTTTTGTCTTAAATCATAGCAGCAACACGGAGATTTCTTCACGTTATGATCGTGCAGAGGTGACTTTAGTGCGGACTTGTTCGGAAAAGGGTTTGAAGTGAGAATTTCCAGATCGTGTCAGAGTGAACCCATGTGAGGCCAGGCTCCGCCCCTAACCTGGATGTTCAAGAACGTTCTCCTGTTGTTGCGAGTCTCTCACTACGTTCATCATATATGAACGGGGTTAAGAAGGGTCACTCAAATCTTAAGCTATTGTGACTTGAATTTAAGAAGAAGAGAAAGGACTGAAAGTATATTTAGAAGCTGATATTGTCAATTTTTTTTTAACTTAACCTGTTAAACAACACAACTAAGCACAGTAATAACACTCAAATCAAACTTGCACAGCTTCTCTCTGCATACTTCACACAAATCACGTAGTATTAAAGCTCCAGTGCGGTACCTCTGTCGCCCTCATGAGGAATTCTAAGTATTTACCACCACCACCTCGCCTCAAGACGCTTGGAAACTTCTCACTTCACGAGTGTGTTGTGTAGCTTGTATGCTTCCACTCTGTTGCGATGTAAAAACGCGTCACTTCCTGTGCGCAGGAGGGATCTATAGCGCTCTGGTAGATAGTAGTCACACAACAGTCAACTGTAACCAAAACAGCACTATTTTGGCTATATTTATAACCATTACGTACTACAGTATATATACCTGGCAGGAAACTGTCAGCGTCTCTTCGCTGGTTGCCAAAACAGTCGAGGTACAAGTTTATCAGAGGGTTGAAGATGTCGCAGGTGTGGAATAACGTCCACCTGAGGTTATTGCGCCAACGGCGTGGATTTAAAGTGCGGCTTCAAACCACCGACGGTTGCCGAAGCTTTGTCCTGCCAACGTGGCGGCGTAAACAAATTGATGTCGTGTGTTCTGTGGCGGTCATGAGGTATGCTGCTATGCTTCAAGGAGTACTTTAAAGGATTGTGCGGATCGGAATATGCAGCAGGTCCAGGAGCTGTGTGCGTTTAGCCGTGCGGCTCATTTTGAGTTATCTTTGTGGAGTCGGGAGATCCACTGAGCAACACTGTGGTCAAAAAATGACATCAGCTCTGTGTATTTCCAGGGTTAGTGTTAAATAAACCGTGTTAAAACGCCCCACATCGTGTAGTGAACATGGTTTGGTTTGTCTACTGCACCGTATTTCTTCAACGAGTTAGGATTTCCGCGCTGAAGGAAGCCGCCTGTGGTAGAGCTGGTAGAACATTCCAGAGTAGACGGCAGGAAGCTCCTCCATGGTCAGGTCCACGCGGTCGAAGCCCCGCTCGAGGCCGTGAAGCAGCAGCTTGGCCACGCGCGACGTGATGGGCGTGGTGTCGTCGGTCTTGGCGAGCTCGGCGAGGTCCAGCCAATCGCAGCGCAGACACTCCTGAGTGCAGAAGTTGATCTCGTACGTGACCGGGCTGAGTCGGCAGATGACGTACATGTCCGACATGCCGAAGGCGCCGGGATGGTTGTGCTGCTGCCGGAAACCGAGCAGAGACCTGAACTCGGAGCGGACGCCGGTTTCCTCGAACACTTCGCGTACGGCGGTGGCGCCTGAGGAAGATTCGTTCATATATACGTTAAATATTTAGATGTTGAGGAAAAATGTTTTTTGTAAACACAAACAAATGATGCTGCTTTTTTTCGATCATGTATAAAGGGTTAAAAGCTGCTTTTTAAAAAGTGAAATAGAGAGAATTATCGCATTTATATCACATGCCTTATTTTGTTTAGGTTCAAATGAATGTATACGTCTCATCTTAAAGCTGGGGTAGGCTAGAAAAACTGTCAATCGTCGAGTCTCTGTCTGGAGCTCCTCCCACCCTGATGGGAATGCTCTCGTCTGGACTTACCCAATGCCGAAGTGTGGCTAACTCCTGAAACAGCCTCTATGACATAAAGCAGACACGTTTCCGTACACGTGTAGAAGTTGTCGGGTTTCCGGTCTGGATCGGAAACAAGCGAGTTAGCATAGCAGCTACGCTAGGGTCGCCGATCTTTTGACACGGATGGTGAATCACGGTGTGTCTGTAATTGTGATTCCATTGGTTAAATACCTGCGCTGAGGCCTTTCAGACCTGAACTTGGTGCCATCTGCCTTTTGATTGGATCATACAAGACGGATTGTTTGTACGAGGTCTAAACTGGGTCAAAGAGAAGCTTTCCAGTTGCGTATGTTTGAGTCCTCCATTACACAGACTATTGGCCTTTCCAAGAACGGCCATGAGGTGGCGCCTTAGCGCTTTAAAGTGGAACTTCCTTGAACCAAGAATGGTTGCCTTATTTTCACGACACCATTCTTTGCTTTTGTGTAGCGCTACCAGAACATCTTCAAGAAGTTCTTCAAGATGCAACCTTATTCCTCGTATAAAAGCGTCTGCTAGATTCCGTCCGTTTTCTCTCGCTGTATCCTCCGGCCATGTCTATGAACGTCTAAAGTAACGCTACCTTCTGCTAACAGACAGTAGGGGGCAGTGGAGACAGCCAATCAATCTCCCCCGCCCACAACGTCACGGTGACTTCCGAAGCTGTTAAATTGGGGATTTCAGATTCCTGCTTAAGGCCACATTATACTTCTCCGACTGCGTATGTGTTATCCGTCTGCGTCACCACGGAGACGCCTCGAGCATTTATACTTCTGCGTCGTGGTGACGGACACTCGCTGCAATTTCCCGTCCGATCAGTAGGGGTCGCTGCGCAAGGTTGTTGTGCTTCTGGCTACAGTGAGCAATGGCGTCCGAGAAAGAAAGAGAGAGAAAGACTGTTGTTGTTGAAACAGTGGCCGTTTCTCACTTTTCTGTGTGACGGAACGCAGTTCTAAGATAATTTGAGGCGAGAAATTGGCCATTTAGGGTCTAAACATGTGCTGTGTGTGTATAGATATGACGTATTTATAGTTCGGCAGCGGCGTTATCGGCAGGGATCAGCTCCGCCTCTGTCAGGACGCCCGGAGCGCAATGAGAGCCGGCACAGAGCAGCTTAGCTCGGCCTGTCCTGAGGACCAATCGCAGTTCTTGCCGTCTCCGTTGTCCCTTGACGGAGTGACGGACACTTAAAAAATATTTCGTGCAGACGGAGACTACGCAGAGGCTCTTCGACAGTCTCTGCGTCCACGCAGAGTCTCTACGTAGCCTACGCAGAGCACTTTACGCAGAAGTATAAATTGGGCCCGGTAATCAGTCAATGGTTGGTCAAGTTCTGCCTACCCCAGCTTTAACACCAATATTGAAAGGACCTTCATTAGTTGTACTGTATTAGTTTCCTGCTCTGTTGGAGCGCGATGACTCACCGATGTTTTCTCCTGGATCGGACAAACCGCCGGGGAACTTCCAAGCGTTCTTTGTCTGAAATTCACGAGCAGAGTGGAGAGAGAGAGCGAGAGAGAGAGTGAGAGAGTGTGATAGACGGCACTGCTGTACATCATTTATCTCATAGTATATAACACTCTATATCTTAACCTTAAAGCTGTAGTTTTTGTTTCTGTAGTGGATCTTTATATTATGAGAATTATGTTGTTTATCTTTATATATTTTACTCTGGAGATATTTTTGAACGTGTGTCTTCTTCCACACCTGTTTCACCACTTACCCTTGATATTTAATAACAGTATGCTGCTGGTTAAGTTATGATGTCGGTGTTATGTGTCTTATATATATTTTTGTAGTGAAAAGAATTTGTGTACGCCACACTTTCAGAACGGCCGACGACGCTCGAAAATGCACTGCGGCATTTATTTTTCATGTATTGTCAACAACAGCAACAACAAAAACAAATGCTATACATATTGTATATTTTTGGAGCTGTAAGGAAGGAAGAAATAAAAGACTTTGTGTAACTCGAGTCGGTCCAAGTCGGAGTGATTTTTCAAAGTAAAACGCCCCCGTCGAGCATGAGTTAACCATTAACACCAAATCTACGGGGAAAATGATGAATACATGTCGTCAGACCCAATATTAATGACATTGTTCACCCGCGCTGAATCACGGAAGGGATCTGTGAATTGTCTTGTTTCTAATGTGAAAGTGCTCGTGTCCTTGTTTTTCTTTTGTTTTTGTTTTTTCAGGAAGTTGGTAATGCTTCACGAGTTCTGAAGTGGCTCAATCTGACAGAGAAAGCTGTACTGCCAAGGGCCAGGCGATTATGGAGCACATTTCCAGTAAACAGCTCGATGAGGAGGAGGAGGAGGAGGAAGAGATAAAACACTCCCACACACGACCAGGCCACAAAGTGTTTCCCTCTGTTTCAGGACAAAGTTACATTAGACACAAAATGTGTCTAATGTAACTTTGTCAGTTACACGTGACAAAGAGACTATATTTGTCGCGTGCTTCTTAGTTTTCACTCGCCTCTATCGTGAAATAGCCATTATTTACACGTCTGATTAAGTAATCGTAGATGTTTGGTCAGAAAACGACGAAATCTCGTCTTGTTTTGGACACAAACGGCAAAAATGTTCACATTTCAGACGTGCTGTGTTTAAAATATATTCAACAAGAAAAACAAGACAAAACAAGACGTTCATCAACCATGAAAACACACGTCTCTAAAAGTATCTGTTGATAGTTACGTTTCTTATTAGCGGAGGTTCTGACGTCGTGTCGTCGATCCACTGGTTGTTTTTCCTCTGGAGCTTCGTTTTTCTCTCACTTCATTGTTGTTGGACGGTGATTGATGACACGCCGCTGCTGCGTTTCGCTGTACTTTGCAGAAACCTCAGATTGTTTTCATTATCCGTGACCGTGCTTTTAGCATCGGGGTTTTTTTTTGTTTTTGAGGTTACTCCCAATTTTCTGGATGTCAAAATAACGGAATTAAGAGAGATACGGAGAGAGTGCTCGGTTGTTAAAACTGCGGAGTAGACGACTGAATGCCTGCACTCGGTTGTTGAATTTGCTCAAACATAACGTTTTATTACCCCTTTCTACATCTGACATCTGTGTGTGTGTGTGTGTCTCCTGCATCTAGAATTGTTAACTTGTGTTCGGGGCACACGTTAGCACCGTCAACGTTAACGCACGACCCGTTTCCACGACTGGAAAAAGATGCGTGATGTCATGTTTACGTGCCGCGGCACCCGAGTCCAGGCACCGTTTACCAGTTAGCTGCGTTAGCTCCTTTAGCGCGCCTACAGTCAAACTGTCTGTTTATTAAACGAAAAGAGCAGCGCTACAAATAACCAGCGTACATGTGTAACTGCGTATGTGTGCCTCTGTTTTTAAAGTTTAGCGTTACTTTAGAGACTCATTTTAACAAATCGTGAGTCACGTAAACATGACGTCACGCGCGTCTTTTTCCGGTCAGTCGTCATGGAAATACATGCGTTAACGTTGTTAAAGGTGAAGTAAGTAGTTTATAGTGCCATCTAGAGGAGAGGCTGAAATTTACAACAAAGAACTGCTGCTCTGCTCACCCCCTCCCTTCCCTGAGCGATACGGTATCCGCAGCCGGTCAAATGTCGTCCTCGTCGTCTTTCTCCGTGTCAGCAGATGAGGTTCGTGAGGCGAGGGAGAGGGCGGAGCTACCGCGGCCGTAGCAGACGAAGCGGAGAGAGAGGAGGCGGGACTTCCGCTACAATAAAGAGACGCTTGTTTTGTTCTCTCGCGTTTGTCCTTACAGGCTCCGGTAGAAACATGGCGTCTCGCTGCTAACAGTGGCTATGCAACCGCGGCCCGCGACCATGTTATTTTACATGACTTTTTGAAACACTACGACAATGAAACAAAAACTATTATACAGCGACTAGACAATGCAGGAGCACATAATATGTATAAAAAAGTGGATTTTGGGTTATATAAACCCATAAATACTACACAGTGTCCCTTTAAGACATTGTTTCCCAACTTAAAACTTGACTTTGTGTCACCGCTCACTGTGATTAAAAAAATTTTAATCACATCACACAGGAGTTGTCGATCCGCCGCTGATCCACTAGTACAAATGTACAAATGTGCTGTTTTGTGATGTCTGTGTTTGAAATTCTGTGATGGATTTAACCAAAGTGACACAAACTTAATGTAATAATGCAGGAGTTGGTGAGTTGCACTGACATCTGTGTGAGCTAAAAACACTGATTTTCTCCATGGGGTTTGGTGTAAGGAGCTTATTTTGAGCAGATCCTAACTTAAAGTACTTAAAGAGGTGTATATGAACACGGCTGTACTTGGTGAGGCCAGGATTTCTAAAAGAAAAACCTAATTGTTTCCCTAATTGCTGCCTCGTTCTGCAATCACCTTGCGACACGGAACTCAAACAAATCTGTGTGTGTGGAGCGGTTTGAAAAGAGCCCTGTGAACCAAATAACATCCCTGGCTTTTCGACAGCGAGGCTCCTGTGAGAGCTCTGTGACTGCATTCATCTCGCGTCAACAGCGGCGTGTTTGCTCGAGGTCAGCGGACGCCGAGCAGCGGCCGAGAGGATTTTCAACCCGTGTGTTTGCGTCAACGCGGTAAACAAACAACGCTAATCACTGTCATTTTTTTTTTTTTTTTTTTTTTAGCTGCGACTGATTCGGTTCGTGGGAAGTAACGCCGAGAGATGACGCCAAAAATAAGATTTACCGGCCAATATGTGTCAATTTGTTCAGAAACATTCTGGACCTAATCACTGCTCTGTGCTCCGAGCCCAAGTTTCCTATTTTTCCTCAATGAAAAGAAAACTTTGAGTTTTCAGGCAATTTCCTAGACTTTGTTTCATTGACTTCCACCAAAACATAGTTAATCTGATTATCAGAATGTGTAGTGAACATGGTTTATTCTGGATAATATCGGATTAACTCAGACGGGGATTATTACCACCCACTCTTTTCATACATTTAAAAGTAAAAACATGAAGAAAGCGGTGTTGGATTTGTTCTATTTGCCGGCCGTTTGCAATAATACCCATAATAATATCAATCCAGTATAGATTATTGTAGATTAACTGATGAATTAAGTAAAACTATATTCATATTTGGAAAAAAAAACAATTATTTTTATGTTATTATTATTATTATGACTATATATATTTTCAAGATAAAAGAGCTAAAACTGAAATTGTTCTTCAATGATGTTAAATGAGCATAAATCATTCATATTTATACTATAAGAAACACTTGTGTGGGATGAACTTTGCTTTGATAACAGTGTTAGTTAAATATCTACCTTGTTTCTGTCTTGGACGACGAGAACTTTCCCATTGGATTCATCCACAACTGCACCTAGAGCAAAAATAAAAATAAACAGCATTATGTCGGTTCATATTCCCCCCCAGAATATAATCTAATCCCCATGTTGCCCTGAAGGAGTTATTACAGGGAAGAAGACTTGTTGGCTCAGAGTTTAATTCAAAGTTTGGTTAATATTGAAAAACAAACCCAGGCACCTGAAGCCAGTTTTATATTTTAAACTCTTTAAACTTTTAAACTGTTTGTGACGTTAAAAATTAATCTCATCTTCAGCGGACAAGGACTCGAGGAGCCTCCCACCAGACGGGCTCGAACAGTCACATGCAATTTGACATGCAACAAGTGGCGCTAAAGGAGCTAGCGCAGCTAACGGGGCTAACTGGTAAGTCGTCGTGGAAACGCGTCATGCGCTAACGTGACACAGTCGATGCCGTTAGCTTTCTGCTCAGGCAGTGTTACCAAAACACGACACACACGACATTTGTTGCTACATTTAGCGACTCTTCAGACCCCCGGCGACTTTAGTTTGACTCGTTACAAATCTTGCGTCTTTCTGGCCAAACTTGAGCGACTTTTCCTTCAGAAACAGTTTTTCCAAAAGGAGGTCTACAGTAGTTCTCACTCAGATCACTTGACTGAATTAATTAGCGATCGTAGCCGACAAAACCGGTCGGTTTACCTCAGCGACAACGTTTACCGAGTTAAACAAAGATGAAGTTTTGTCGGTGTCCGAAAACCAATCATGTTTGAGTCCAAACAGAGTTGTGACTCGGCTAAATGATGTCGACTTTACCACTTAACATTCTTCTCTCCGGTTTGAGTGGGATGTTTTTTTTTTTTGTTTGCTAGCAGGTTTAGTGACTCAGCTGCTGCTGTCAACAGCACGAAGGGGAGGACGAGGATGACGACAGCGACAACGACGAGGGAAAAGCAGCCGCGCTCTTTCCCTCCTTTAAATGAATGTCACAGATGTGTTAAGAGGGATGGGTCGTCTCGAAAGGCCCGACTTGGACTTCCAAGTGGAAATTGATGTCATCCTGGAGCCGTGTGCCATATGGCACTTCACATTAGCTGCTGCTGCTGCTGCTGCTGCTGCTGCTGCTGCTGCTGAGGGAGTCTATCATTATGTCGACTTCAGTCCAGGAAACAAAATGCTCAACGGGAGCAGGAGACAGAAAAAGTATGAGAGTGAATTATCATGACACCAAAGAAAAAAGACCAAGGAACAATCGTGGAACGGGGAAAGTGTCGGTGTCTGTACGAACAGGAACTTAATGACTCCAGGTTACATTTGACTCGCTGTCATCAAACAAGTTTGATTAATGTCTTTTAAATATTCGAACAGGGCCGTGACGTCCGGGACGCTCAGAGTGTTTCCACGCTCGGAAAAAGCGGAGCTAACACTTTTAGCTCGGCTACGTCGTTCGCTTTTTCGTCTCGAGCGGCAGCGAAAGATTATTTTCGTAAAAATAATCAATCTGTCGTTTGATTTTGTGATTTGACGACGCATTATTTGGTCCGTAAAATGTCAAAAAGAAATGTCGATTTGGGTTTCCCAAACCTCAAAACGACAATAACAAAAATAATTCCGTTTTACGGACTGTCCACTAGGGGGTGGAAATCCATACGATGAAATATTGCGATATTAAGAAATTTTTTCAACTGATGTCGCAAATAAACTAGTGCTGGTCACGTTAACGCGGCGCGTTTCCATGACGACTGACCGGAAAAGACGCGGGTGACGTCTTGTTTACGTGCCTCGCCGCCGTTTACCAGTTAGCTCTGTTAGCTCCTTTAGCGCCGAGAGCCATGAGAGTCGCAGTAGCTGGTGTTTGATTCATTTTTATCACACGTGTTTAAATTCAATACTTTGTGAACTTCATGTGAGGATTTATCACCTGGATCTACAAAAAAAAAAACATCACTTCATACCCATATACACTGATTTACACCAAGGTTATACTGTTATAGTTTTCGTTTTTCATTAGAATTAGTTGTTATTTCGCTTTGACTTTTGTTTTTAAAATGAGTTTTAAGAGCGAGTTTTTTTTTTATTAGTTTTAGTGTCATAAAAACCTAACAAAAGATGCCATTTTACCACCCCTTAGTGCTCACACGGCACAGATCTGTGCCGCAGGTGCCCCCTTGGTAATAATACACAAGTTCTTATACTATTTTCATCTACATTTTCACTACGAGTTTAGTTCGTTTCAGTTAATGAAAATGTTTGTTCAATTTTGCAATTTTTAGGCCGACACCTCAAAAGTGGTATCGCTAACAGGCAATACAGACTCGTTCACATACAATAGGAAGGTTCAAACACAGCAGAACACATTCCCCGTGTCATCAGAACACATTGTGTTGTAAATATTTCCAGCAGTGTGTGTCTGTTCGGTCAAAGCAAAGGACAATAGCAACTGTATAGCAACTGTAAAACAGTAAGAAGTTGTCAATCTCACATTCAAATCAATTAAATCCCATTGTGGAGCATAAAAGTATATATATATATGTGTGTGTGTTAAAATGACACATTTCTGATAAATTCTTGTTGTTCCCGTCTTTGTCAGAATAATAATGAATGACCAGAGGAGGCGAGCAGCACGCAAAGGAAATAAAAAGTCTCTAAACAGCTACATGTTTGACATTCCTAACCTTACTGTCATCATCATTTCCTCCATTAAAGGAGAAAACTGTGTGTGTGTGTGTGTGTGGGGTGGGGGGGCGGTTCTGGCAGTAAAATGTGGGGAAATTCTGGACCAGGTCACTTCACTGGAAGATGCTCAGGACATGTTCTGACATGATTCAAGGGCATCCGCTCTTAATTGACGGTATGAGTGACGCTGCCCTCTGCTGGACAGTTGGAGACATAGCAACAGGAGTTGGAGCAACTCCCGGCTGAGTTTTCCACCTCTGTGATGTGAAATCTGACATCAGACCAAAGAAGAAGGGAAGAAAACAGGGGAAAAGGAGCAACTTCTGGTGTGTTGTAGCTCCAGCTAACGTGAGTTTAATTCAATAATAACACCAGTCTCAGCTTGATTTAAGCGTTTAAATCTATGACATAATGAATGTGAGTTTTTTCTTTTTTTTTTATAGTCTCTACCTGCCACTCCGACTTGGTGAGTTGCAAACCCCGGCAGTTTGCTCTCGCCGTCTCCCAGCCACAGAGCGAGGACGGCGTGGTCGTGCCTGGCGTGGTGGAAGGTGAAGCCGTGAGCGGAGGCCGCGGCGGCACATCGGCTCAGTGAGATGGGAACCCGGAGCCACACGGCTACCTTCCCCTCGGCTTTCCAGCGCACCAGAGACTCTGTGGACGGATGACACAGGATCAGGATTAATTTATTTTAAAAAAAAGATAAAGAGAAGGAGACAGACATAGTGTAACAGGAAACACAGGCCGTGTTGCCTTCACTGCCTTCCACACAGTTACTGCGTGGACTAAACCAAGCGTGGGGCTGTTCAAAATACACATAAACAGGTTAATATTACATGACAACAGAATATAAATATATCTGACTTGACACTGTTAGTAATTGCATGCTTTGCGTGATCTGTGCAGTCTACTTCTGTCTAATCTGTATTGTTTTTGTCCCTTTCCCATATTTACTATGCTTTTATTTTATTTCTCTACATATTTTTTCATTAAAACCCTTATGGAACAAGTTGTTTTCAGTTTGTTTATATATATCTGTACTACTACTATGACATGTTAGTAGTTGATAATTACTAGTATTATCACATTTAATTAATTTGTTCTTACTTCTTTTTTTGGTCAATTTTGCACCCATTTCTTGTGCTTAACGTGTATTTATTGTTTTTGAGCCTCTGTAAAAAATAACAATGGTTATGAATGTATTATAAATGAGATAACTACTAATTAATTAACATGTTTTAGTTTGGAGATTAAGGCTAAAAAGGTTTGCCTTGAGCATAACTGACAGCTGGATTCAGGCGGAACTAAAGGTGTTTTTCAGGTTTTTGGGGGATTTATAACACACACACATAATGTAACATAAATACATGCCTACATTTGTGACCGTATAACATACTTCTACATGTTAAAAGACATTCAGACAAATTACACAAAAAAAAAACTGTAGAGGGCACGGGTTAATGATTAGTGACTGACTTGATGATGTAAACATGACCTGTGTGTGTGTGTGTGTGTGTGTGTGTGTATGTGTGAGTGATTCTGTGTTTTTAGCTAACATTTACACACACAAACCTCCCAATAATCTGCCGAATAAACTGTCGCTGATGTCCGCGGGTAAACCGGCGGCCTCCAGGTTCACGGTGACCCCGCCGAACCGGTCCACTTTCCCCGTCAGAGCGTTTACGGCACCGGCGCCCTCCGCTCTGGGCAACTGGGAACGAATGTCTGTGCGGGAGAACGCACGGACCGCTGAGCGTGTGGCACAAGGCGACGTTCCACTGCAAAACCGTCCCCCGAGCAGCGGTAAAAGTTTGTAAACACACGAACCAACAGCCATTTTGGCGATTAATGATGAGACAGCGTTCGGTGCGAGAGGGAGAATTTGTCCCGTTTCCAGTACGTACAGTACGGCACGGTTACGCAAGACTCCGCCCTGGACGTTGCATAAATACCGTAATACCCTGGTTAAGAAAGGACCTGCGTGTAGCGACGTCTCAAATCGTGCCGTGCTAAACCCCATTCACATACGATTTAACCCGCTAGCATTGTGCCTGTTGCTTACCAGTCTTCAGAAGGAGGTTAAACAGTCAACATGTGATCTGAAGTAACAATCGGCTAATAAATAAGCTAATTGGGTGTTTGTATTGATTATATTTAAACATCTAAAACCAACACCATTGTCGTTGGCGTTTCCAAAGACATTAAAGCAAGAAATCTAATTTAGATTTCAGAATACATTTGTTTTTATCGTACGCGATATATGCCGAATGTAAGTTTGTATCTTAGCCATGTTTCTTGTTGAAGTTATTTAATTTTCTCGTATTTTTCTACGTGGCTTTTACATCGCAAATCTAAAATTATATAATATTCTAATGGAAAATTGTTTTTTCTGTGCCCGTTTAGATTCTTATCCCGATTAAACTCACTTTTATTTATTTTAGTTGTATTTTGGTTGTGTAATCTCAGAAAATAAAACACGATTAGGATAAAGCGGTAGAACATGAGTGATAGAGTGAATATTTCTGACAGAGATTCAGGGGTTTACGGTAAAAAGAGGCGGGGCCAAAGTGTAAGCAGGAAGTACACAGTACAGCTCCGTGTTTACACATGTTCGCACTTTCACGTGGAGGGAAAAAAACATCCACTATTAAAACATGTCCTCAAAGAAAAATAAAAGTAAATCGAAGCGAGCCAGTGATGGAGATAGTTCCGGGTTTGTCAAAGAGAGCTCGAGCGACTCCTCCAGTCTGCAAACACCGGGACACGAGGGAGGAAAGAGCAGGAATCTCAACACAAACTCCTTCGCTGTCATTGATTTCATCGAGAAAGGTAAGACTTTGACACATTATGGAGTTAAATCATGAACTAATGTTTGAATGTTGTGGATTAGTATGAGTCTGAGTGAAGCTGTTTGAACTGTGATGCTGTCTAATCTCTATGAAACCATGTTTATTCATCTAGTAATATGAAATCAGTTTTGTACTGTGTTTATTTATTTCTGTGGTTCAGCAGGAAACAACAACAAAAAAAGGATATTTAACACCACAAAGTACTATAAATACGCATATGTATGGATACTGTGTCTCTACAGCAAGACAATGCTGCAGAATCATCAATGTTATCAATATTATTATATATGTTTAACTATTATATAAGTGTATTCAAATCAGCTTGTCTTATAAAGCACAGCAAAGCAAGTAATACAACGATAAAACTAGATAAATTTGCTGAGGAATTGGGAGCTGTGCTGTTAAAGGCTTTGTAAACTTGCTGTAATACCTAAACATGCTTTTATTATCGTAGATTCTCTAGATGTTTACTCCCGTGGCTCTAAAGTGTCCCAAGATAAAACATTATGTGGATTTTACATTGTACTTGTGTTGTTTTTCCTAAAAGCCGACGACAGAACGCCCAAATCCTGCAGATCAAATTTAGCCCAGCTGAGTCTCAATTCAATGAAATTGGCTGGTGCGAGCATCGGGAGACCAGTGCTGCTGACGAGTCCCTCGGGACAACAAGAGGTTTACTACTTTCTTCTCCTCTCCTCCTTCCTCTCATCCTTCCTCTCCTCCTTCCTCTCCTCCTTCCTCTCCTCCTTCCTCTGCTCCTTCTCTACAAATCACTTATCTCTTGTTCCCCGTCATACAGGTGTGTGTGGGATGGCCCGTCGCGACCTTTCCAGCTGGGAAAGTCGGTCTTCACAAACACTCGCAGACCAACCTGCGAGTAAAGTCTGGGGAGAAGGTGACGCTGCAGTCGATCACGGGTCCTGTGCTTAAGGCCGAAGAGGTCGTTTTGAAAAACAGGTAAAGGTCATGACCTCTGTCTCTGACCGACTTAAGAAGCCACACGATCATTAAAATGCATTCATTCATTTTCTACTGCTTATGATAAAGTATCATATTCTTGTTATATAATGATAATAATAACTTTTATTTTTCAAAAAAATAAAACTTTTTCACTTTTTAAAGCAATATTACAATACATATACAAACATAGAGCACATAAAGCAGTAGAACAAGAGAATAATAAAATAAAAATAAGTGAAGTTATCTTGTTATTCCACAAAACCAATGTACTGTTTTAAGTTTGTCTTCTTTTTTTAGTAAAATGTGGTCATTTAAAAAAAACAATCTTGCATTATTTCTACTTTTGTATTTAAGTCAATGCTGCCACCTGCTGGTTATGTTCGGCAGCTGCATTTGTTCAGTTGAGAGCTTTGTTTTCCCTCAAGGGCAGATTTGTTGTGCAGTTGGAAGCACAAAACAATAAAATAAAAAACCTGAAAAAACTTAACCTGACTTCAATCCCAGTCAAATTTAATTTTGTGGATATATTTTTTTTTATCGATTTCATGTATCTGTGCATCTGTTTTATATCAAAAGTTCATTTGATTGGTGTTTTTATTCCTCACACACACGCACTTTCATTTAGGTCCAAAGACGACACACTGGAGACCGAAGAGTTCAAGAACTTCTTCCTGAGGACTTTGGGTCAGTACATTTACCGAATATTTCCTATCTGGTGGTGGTTTTTTTTATAAAATCTTTTATTATAGTAAAGTTTTCATTATTTATTTATGAATATGTGACTCAGGCTGCGTCACATGGTCAGATCTGAGCAATGTAAGCCTTGTAGGGCTTAAGTATCACACGTTTGGGTGTCCAACTTCTTCTGTGTCACCAAATATTGAACATATCGTCATTCAGCAAATAAACCGCTCTACTTCCTGTGTTATAGAACAACTCCTTGTTTGTGTCTCTCTTGCCAGATGGAAACCTCATTCTCCCCGGTAACGTCCTCTCCCTGACCTTCTTTGGCCGCTCGTGCAGCCTCCAGGTGGAAGCCGTCAGAGGTGAGGACGGCGTCACCCTCCAGAGGCCGGACCCTCCGCCATCACAATCGGGCCCCGAGGCCGAGGAGTCGTCCGCGACGACGAACTCTGTGCTGGACTCCACGTCAGGTGACCTCTCCCTGCAGCTCAGCCTCCTCACAGTGGAGGACGGCAACGCCGAGGCTGCACCGGGGACACCTGGAGAGCCCGGTCCTGCGGCCAGTACGCCACGCCGACCCGTCCAGCTCCCTCCCTTCTACTCGTCGCCTTCAGCAGAGGACGCCGTCAGCCTCGAGGGCTCGCTCTTAACAGAACAGACTCCCACAGCTCCACCTGGTGGTGCCCTGAACACTGACACCTTCTACTGCCTCTCCTGCGCCACGAAAGTCAGCTTCGGGCTCAGGACCAGGCAGGACGATCCAGACGCGGAAGCGAAGAGGTCGAAGGTCACGTACGGCATGATCGGTGGGCTGAGCAGCCAGCTGGACGTCATCAGAGAAACCATCGAGCTTCCTCTCAAACACCCGGAGCTGTTTAGCAGCTACGGTGAGTCTGTCAGGTGGTGCATCATCGTCTATTCCCCCCACTTCTCTCAATATAACGTGTTACATATACTTATATATATATGTATATATATTATACATACTTATATACAAGTGACTGTGATTACAGGGATCCCACCCCCCAGAGGGGTTCTCCTGTACGGCCCCCCCGGCACCGGGAAGACCATGATCGGACGAGCCATAGCCAATGAGGTCGGAGCTCACATGACGGTGATCAACGGCCCGGAGATTATGAGCAAGTGAGCAAATTAGGATTGTGTTTTAAATCAGTGTGGATTTAATTCACTACAAAAAAATAATAAAATCTGTGCTTTAACGTTTTTTTGTTTTGTTTTTTTACAGATTCTACGGAGCAACGGAAGCAAGACTGAGGCAGATTTTTACTGAAGCATCTCAGAGGTGAAGTTAATCATAAATTATCTCCTGTACAGACAAGAAATACACGTGTATTTGTACAATTGTTCATTGACTTTCTTACATGTTCTTTTTGCAATCAACTGTATTGCCCCCTGGTGGCTATTCAGTAAATTGTCTGCTTTTTATCCATCTGTGTACGTTCTATTCTATGGCTGCAACTTTATTTAAATGTTTATTTTGTCATTTTAATTTAGAGTTTCATTAAAGTGATTATGATTTAATATTTATATATTTCTTCAGGCAGCCTGCGATCATCTTCATCGACGAGCTGGACGCTTTGTGTCCGAAGAGAGAGGGCGCGCAGAACGAGGTGGAGAAACGCGTGGTGGCTTCTCTGCTGACTCTGATGGACGGGATCGGTTCGGTGAGTTCCAGTGCAGCTGTGCTTCTGTAAACAAACTCTCAGTTTACATCCGAATGAGAAAATTAATTTCACGAAACGGTCCGTTGAGAGATACGGTTCCTAGAAATGTTGCCGTGTGCGAGGCCAAGGGATGTAATCTGATCTCCATCTCTGGTCTTGTTAAAACCATTTTTGACATTTATATACTGAGGGGAAGAAAAACACTTGAGTGTGACCTTGTGTTTGAGGACTTTAAAGAGGTTGTCTGCTCTCAGAACACTCTGATTTACTGGCTGTAAATCCATTTTTCTAATCGGTGCATCCTTAGTTTTCTCTGTAAGGGGTGGAAAACGTCCAACGGCAACAGTTGGCCATTGATAAATGTCAGTAAGTGTGGTGTTCAGTGTTTGTGAAAGAGGAAGAATGTGATTGGTGGTCAGCTGAGTGAGTGAGCGCAGGAGAAGAGAAACAGAGGAGACAAAAAACAAACAAACCACTGCAGCTATAGCCAAAGATACACTCACACACACACAGGAGGCCGATGGCTGCCTTCTCTGACTTAGGACATTTTCACAATCGTAGCTTTGTTCGGAATCGATGCCAAAGCGAGTGGTGGGCAAACTCTTCGTACAGCCATCGCGTCAGCATGTCCGCCATCTTGGTATAAGCAGGTCCGCCATGTAAACCCGTACAAACAGATGTGGAAACTGTGGTTTTCACAATAAAAGTCAACATAAAAACAGTGTTTTTGTTATATATGTTACTTTCATTTCTTACTTAATGATAGAGAAGTATATAGACAATGTTGGCACGTTCTCCAGCAGTAGAGGTGGCTGTCACCATCTCATCTGTTCTGGAAACCAGATTTATCCTATGCATGTGTGCATATTGCGGCTACTTCCTGTCAGATCTGTAATAGCCCTAGCCCTAACTGTAAACCCTAGTAACAGCCTTTGTAACAGGAAGTAGCCGCACTTTTGCACATGTAGAAAAAAAAAATGTGTTTCCTGTGCGGCTCGGGTCTGGGCAGACACTTTACATTATGTTGTTGTTTTTTTTTACTTTTTTCATGACCGTGATACAGACTACTGCCACCGGTGGATGTGGAGAGTTACTGCATCTCATGCGAGCAGTGGTTCCCTCCCGCGACCGGTTTTTGCTGAACTTTTCCAACCTTTTAATGACATTTTTTCCCCCCTGATTTAACCAAACAATTCGCACTTTAGTGAAACGAACCAAACCTTTCGAAACAACCTATTCCCCTCCTCGCCTGAGGCGGCGCTGCATCAACAATTACTGAAGGAGAAGACGAGAAAAACAACGAACAAGAGTACTGGCTCATCTATTGGTTCATTAAGGGCAACTTCTGTTTCTGCCACATAAGAGTCAGTCTTGGGTTTTTTTGGGTTTTTTTTATGCAAACATATTGTGGTTGTGTTTACCCACAATGCCCTGCGTTGTAGTCCGCTCCCTGCATTTGGTTCACGTGAACCAGAGGCCTTTATTCCAGTAACCAACAGTGATTTAGTTTATTTTTGTATGACTTTTGCAAGAATCTCTGTGTGACACGCAACGACCGAGGAATAAAGTTTTTTTTATTCTGAAAGGAAGTGCAGATAGTCATGTAGAAACCATCTCTGCCTGCTGGACGCCCTTCACACACTGTGGGTTTCCATCTCTGGGGCGCCGTTTGTCCACTGAGCGCTCCATGAATGAGAAAAAAGATGATCCACACAAACTCACACACACGGTGGGAAATAAATCTCCTCCGTTTTGCCACAACCTGCCATTTCACCACAACTTTTTTTCTTTTTTTTTATCAGCCAAGTACAACTCCTTCATGTCCCCCAGCAAACTACGGCCCCTGGTTTGCATCAGTGATGTTAAACAGATCCTCCAGCAGCTCCAGCAGTCTCTGCCTGCTTCCACGCTCCTGTCTGTTTTCCAGACCAAAATCATTTCAAGGTCATCATCAGCGCCGATCGTTTCCCGCGGAATGTGAAAGAAAAGCACTTCCTGCTCTCCTCGTACTGTAATTTATTTGTGTTTCAGTTCTTGCCTGAAAGGTGGAGAAAAAAAAAAGAGACAGACAGACAGACCACCCCACAGAAAACACACAGGACGGAGTCTGGTGGAGTCTATCATCAGATTCTGGAGGCTATAAAAACTAATTTTCCAAAACCTCTTAAGGATATAAAAACCGGGAAAAACTGTGGGATGTGCGGTCATGGAGTTACGGTAAATACAGGACAGTTTTACAGTGTAATCCTTTTAAACCAGCATCAGTCATCTGATACGGTCCTCATGTATGTTATTTTATTATTATTATTATTATTATTATTATTTCAAATGTATTATTTATGACGGCATGTCAATGAGATTCATTCCTGACCGGAAAAAGACGCGTGACGTCACGTTTACGTGCCGCGGCCCCGTAGTCCGGGCACCGTTCACCAGTTAGCTCCGGTAGCCGAGTTAGCTCCTTTTAGCACCGTTAGCGCGCCTACAGTCGAACCGGAGCGGTCTACAAATAACCAGCGCACCCGTGTACTGCGTATGTGTGCCTCTGTTTTTAAAGTTTATCGTTACTTTAGACTCATTTTAACAATCGGGAGTCACGTAAACATGACGTCACGCGCGTCTTTTTTCCCGGTCAGTAGCTGCGTTGCTAAGGAAAGTAGCTAGTCGTCGCTAAATGACGTCATCGTCATTTCTGGTACTGTATAATGGGAATAATACACGACTGGTTTTTACACGTAATAGCACACAAATACACAAATAATAACAAACAAAACATTGATATTATTGATATTATTGATTTTAACGTCCCTCTGTCCTCATGTCTCAGGCCTTTTTTCAGTTGTTTTGTATGTTAACAGCCAACTGTATCATTTTGTACCTATAAAATGATTATCCACTTTTTTTACGTCTATTTTGAAATACATAAAACTAGAATAACTTCTCTTATTCCAGGAGGGTCACTCGGGTCAGCTGTTGGTCCTGGGAGCCACGAACCGACCGCACGCCCTCGACCCCGCGCTGAGGCGACCGGGACGATTCGACAAAGAGCTGGAGGTGATTTTTAAATCGAATTAAAAGTGATTTTTTTATGGCCAGTATTTGACTATTAGTCTGAAACTCCAGGCTTTATTTTTGCCTCTATTATACGACCCATGAGATAAATAGATAAATTAGCCAGAATACAAGGAAAAAGACATTATAAAGAGGTTTTTAGACACCGTATAAACGATATATTGTACATTAATGTTGTCATTTTACATGTTTCATAGATACACACAACCATCTTCACTTAACCTGAACCCTCATTGTGGTGACACATGGAAAGCTTTTATAATCCTTGGGTTTGGATTTTCTTCAGAACTCCTCGGTCACACGTCCTCTTCTTCTTCTCCTCTTATATTCCGGACAGGTGGGAGTTCCTGGTGCAGCTGAGCGCGGCGACATTTTGCGGAAGCAGCTGAGTTCGGTGCCGTGCGGCGCCAGCGACGAGGACGTGACACGGCTGGCGGACGCCGCTCACGGTTACGTAGGCGCGGACCTCGCTGCTGTGTGCAAAGAAGCAGGTGAGTAAACACACACACACACACACCCGTCCTACTGTCTTATAGAAAGTCAAGTCAAACAGAGTCTTAGGAACCTGATGATGTCCAAAATTCTTGTCCTCCATTCATAGATCAGTTGTTTGGTCCCTAAAAGCTTCAAATTCAAACAAAACATTCCCACGAAGAAGCAAGAACTACTTTTTCCCCACTCAAATCAGTTGTTAAGAGAGCTGGCGATTGATTAAATATCCAAGTGATCAATCGGTTGCAGCCTGATTGTAAAGAGCCCCGGGCTGAGTAAATGTGTTTGTAATAGTCTGAATAGTTTGAAAACAGTCTTTCTCTCGTTTCTCGGGGCCAGATCACGTTCAAAGAAAGTGTTGAAATAAGATTAATAGCTTTTTAAAATTGGAACATTGTGTCTTTCGTCTTCAATTTCCCTCCAATGCAACGACGACGAGTTCCCTACGTGCAACGGGTCTTTATTTAACAATTTACCTCTACTACAAAGCCATAAAAAATGGATGAGGAGGAATATTACTTAAAAGTGAGACTGGAGCTTGTAAGGCAGGGGTCACCAACCTTTTTGAGACAGAGAGCTACCTGAAGGGTAAAGAATAATATGGAGGGCTACCATATAATATTTTTTTGTTTGTTTACCATTTAAATGATTAATATTATGCATTCAACTGCATACACATTAATTCCAGTGCTTACTCCTAACGATTACCAGTTTTTATAAACAATATCAAAGATATTTTACTGAGCGATCATAAGGATACATGCAAGTGAGGTGAAGTGAAGTGAGCCCGCGGGCACCGTATTGGCTGCCTGCGGGCTACCAGGCGCCCGCGGGCACCACGTTGGTGACCCCTGTTGTAAGGAGTGTCTGTGATTTAACAATCCTTGAAAATGTGGGTTAATGTCCTGGTGAAATCAAAGTAAAGTCACATTCTGTTGCTCCCTCGCCATCTTTTAGTGGTTTAGTCGTTGCCTCCTCTGTGTTCAGGCCTTCGACCGACAAACAAATAGCAGATGAACGAACAGTGGAGCATAAATTAGCAGTTTATCCTTCGCGTTATCTGCCCCTCGTCTTCGTCTCCGGCTCAATTTCATGACCAATTTTTTTTGTTTCTCTCTCTCCCCTCATTTAATAATTATTTTGTGGATGTTTTCTCGATGTCTTCGGCTCCTTTTGAACACGGAACGCTTTGATATTTCGCAAAAGAGGAAGTCGGGGAGTGTTTTTTTGTGGTCTTCACATCCACAGCGAGAGAAACCACAGAAACCACAACTTGTTGTGAAATTCCTCCCCCCCCCCCCCTCACTCCTCGCTGCCACAAACCGTCCACCTCACATCCCCAGGACAAACACATTGGCTTGTATATATGTGTGTGTCTGTGTGTGTGTGTGACCCCATGTGCCTCCTGGGTGGTCTCACAGGACCAGGGGAGTACGTGGCGTATTGCATTTCCAGCTGAGGCTAAAGAGGCTGGGGGCTGCTGTGCGGAAGCGAGCCGGCGAGGAGCGTGATTTACCGTCCGCAAAGGTCCAGACGTGACTGGCGGTGTTTTCTGAGAAACCTCCTCGCCGCCACCCGGAGGGAGACAACAACAACCTCCCCCAACCCTGTTTGACTCCTCGCTCACTCCCCCCCACCCCAAAAAATATCTCCCAAACCCAAATCACAAAACAAACACAGGCCCTCGCAAGAACTGCCGCAGGCAAGGAAACGGATTCAGAATTCATTTATTGAGGCTTTGTTCTGCACATGAACTTCAGTCTCCTCATAAAACACCAGATACGTCGCAAATGAAACACGAACGCAGACGTAAACTCGAATCAAACAAACATTTCTTTGTCTTCTGATTGTCTGGAGACAAAAAACGGGCAACTGCTCAACTACCAGTTAGCTATTTGACTTCCGGTCAATTGTCGCCAAGGGGAAACTTTGTGTTTGTGTTCGAATCAAAGACGCTTACGTTGTCTTTTAGTCGTTATACTTGAGTTAGAGCTGCAACTATCTTATTATCTTATTATTTTCTCAAATATTTGAGTCCATGAGATGTCGGAAAACTAGTGGGGGGCACAAGTTAACCGCCGTTATCGTAAACGCATGTTAGCGCATGCCGCGTTTCCATGACAACTGACCAGAAAAAGACGCACGTGGCGTCATGTTTTCGTGCCGCAGCACTGGAGTCCAGGCACCGTTTACCAGTTTGTTCTGTTAGCTCAGTTAGCTGCGTTAGCTCCTTTAGCTTTAGTGCTATTAGCGTGCCTACAGTCGAACTGGAGCGGTCTGTTTATTTAAACGAAATGAGCAGCGATGCAAATAATTGAATCTTGGCATCCATTTTGGCGATTTGCCCTCTATGTAAATGAGCTGATCAACACATCGAAAGGTTTCACGGAAATCGGAAGTGAGGTCAGGGAAATGTGGTGGCTTTAAATGAACGACGTGAAGAAACTTTAAGTTGTTTTCGCGTGACTATTTGAAGGAAATTATGAAAGGAACCAGTCTGATAAGGATTGTTTTAAGCCCGTCTGGTGTTGAGAGAGTTTGCATCATGGTTGCCATGGTTACGGTGATGAAAGTGACCCAAAACAATGAGGCTGAAAGACACTGAGGGGCTTTGTGTGTGTGTGTGTGTGTGTGTGTGAGTGTGTATGTGTGTGTCAGGTGATAATTATAACCTCGCATAATCGTCTGATCCTTGTTGATATAAGTTGCCGAGTTGTAAACAGACGTTTGACACTGTGTTAGTGACTGTGTGTGAGTTACATCCACCTCCCCGACCCCACACACACACACCCACTCCACTCCACACACACACCCACCCACACACACACACACACGTGTACCCACAGCCTGATAACTGTTTTTTCCTCCCGAAGCTTTTTTATAGCAAAGGAACAAAAGGCAGAGAACGCACACATTAACTGTAGGAACTGCACTTGTTTCCTTTATGCTGCTCAGGTAACAATGAGCTGCTGCGGGGAACGTACGCTCCGACGCACCGTTTCCTGAAAAAAAAAATCAAAAAAGAGTCGGTGACATGGTAAGGTCACGCACAAGATAACCTCGGCGCTCTTACTGCACAGCTGCAGAGACCTGCACGTTTAGACACTTGTAGAGTTTTGTTGTGGCGGTGGTTTCACATCCTGTCTTTTCGTACAATGCTAACATGCTTACAGATCACAGAGTAGAGCTATTTAAAGGCAGGCAAAACTATCAGACCTGACTGGAATAACACTATTCCTATATCCCTATATTCCTATATATACAATTCCTATATTGTAAAGTGGAAATTATTACCATATTGTTATTGCACTGCGATGTAAAGTGTAGTTTACACAAACGCTGTGATGCGTTACACTGGATTATTGTTATTATTGTTATTATTTATTTCCCCCTGTTCAGTTCACACTGTAGTGCATATGTCTTACAAATCAAAGACATAAAAAACAGCGCTCTGAAACTGGAGCAGGTCTTATTCACCACATCCACTGCTTAATTACGCTTCACACTGTTTAATGTATTCAGTTTCGTCTTCACACCTTCACATTTATGTAGTTTTTTTTTTACCTCCGCCGCAGCTCGTAATTATATCATTAAACACGGTATAATGCACAATTGTGTCCGACATACAGATTTACACGACGTGTGTGTGCTGACAGCTTCCTCCAAATCAGTGCTTTCTGCGCTCGTGATGCTCATTAACTTGTGGTTACTTGTTGCACAAAGACCATACTGTGTGTGTTTGAGCTGCAGCAGCTGGAGAAGCTTCATTCTGATCGTCTTTTTTTGTGTGTTTTAATGTTACAAATGTGAAAGGAAATGAATATAATGTTGTTTCATAATTGCACATTTGTTGAAAAAATAATATTTGCAGTGAGAGGAAGAAGATATAAACACATTTGAGTCACAGTTAATGTGATTTCACTCATAAAACAGGACATCATCAGCCTCCACTGAACTGTAGTAACCTCGAATAATGCCCTCTAGTGGACATATGGTATATAACTGCCAAGTCCAGGTGTCAAGCACATAATCAGTTGATCAATCACCAGCTATTTTGATCATGAAAATGTCAATATTTTCTGCTTTCTTTGCTCCATACAACAAAATACAAATGATTAAAACAGACTCATTTTGGTTTGTGGACAAAACAAAACATCATTTCCAGTTTTGGGAAACGCTGAATCTCGACATTTTTAAACATTTTCTGGCTCAAATAATCAAAATATATCAAATCAACCATGACAATAAGCATTAGTTGCAGCCTTAAACATAATCCTATTATAATATTCTGTGTGGTTGCTTCTCTGACTGTAGTTATACTATAGTTGTTTATTTTTCCCAGCTTTTATCAAAAATGCAGGAATGCCGGCATGATTTTTCTTTTTCATTTTGAAGATTTTCTAACATGATTTTCACACATTTAGCAAACAAACAGCTGATTACAGTGCAGTCACTGGTGGACTCTGGTCCTCTGAACCTCCTGTCTCTGTGTCTGAGGTGGACGTGGCTTTCGTCACCGTTTCTCGCCGGTTGACAGATTTACGTACACACAAAGATGATCTACTGGACCGCTTTCGAGCCGGCGACTCTATTTATAAACATTTTCCCTGACAGCGTTTTCATCTGTTGTATCTGCATGAAGCTCCTCGTCACATGATCATCCAGAACTAGGGGTTTCAGGGCCGGCCCAAGCTTTTATGGGAGCCCTAAGCTGAATTTACTATAGTGAAAAACTATAAATTGCATGAATTATATAATTGTTTGGTCCTTTAAAGTGTCTTGTTTTTGTCCCTAAACCAAGATGAATCAGTTCTAATGATTTCTGGAAAATATTCACATTCAAGAAGCTGAAAAATCAGAAAAACTAAAAAATTAATCGATTATTAAAATAGTTTGCAATTAATTTAGTGCTCGATTACCCTAGAATTTTCCACTGAATAACGTAACTTCTTATGAAAAAGTACCTTCTACAGTAGAAATGGCTGATGTTGAGACTTTTATTTTGGTGGTCTAACATTTTGGCAGAATTTGCTAACAAAGATCAGCTAATAATAGTCTTTAAATAAGACAAATCCACACAGCTGTTGTTTGGAAAAAACCAAGTGGATATATATGTGGAAAACAAGGGTGTTGTATAATTTAAATCACATCCTCCTTCCCCTCCATGTGACGTCGTAACCGCTGATTTCCTCTGATCACATTCCCACAGACGCTGCGTTGACCCTGTTCCCAGCTCAGTGCAGATCATAATAATAATACAAAACCACTTCTCATAACGAATCCCTGTAGGTGTTTTTGCGCGGTATCAGAAGCCGTCATGTGGTCTCGTCGAGCCTCGCGGAGACTCCGGGCGTCTCTGCTGCGTCGTCCGTTCGGCTGCTGGCGTTCGGGGCTGATCCTTGGCGCGAGCGCATGACTCATTTCCACAGTCTAAACACAGCAAATTGTGTGTGTGAGTGCGCACGTTTGTTCCAGCGTGTGCACGGGGCGGGGGTGGGAAGGCTTTTCGAGCTTGTTTGGTTTGTGCCACATCCGGACGCGCTGTTTACAAGCCTTTTCTAAACAGGGGGAAGCCCGCTGGAACAAAAAAGAGCCGGTAAAATTGATTATGGAGAATAATAAACAAGCAGCTCCGCTCTGTGTAAGCTGAAAGCTTTTTGTTTAGCCGCTCGTTTTGACCGGAAAAAAGAACTGGCTCGATATTTGGCGTCCACTTCTTCCACTAAGATTAAAAGGCCCAAATACTTTAAGTAGTAAATGTGTGAAGTGATTTGGTAAACACACTTCAGAATACATTTACTATTTTTGAAAGAGTGTCCCGGACAAGACGGGCGGCAGTCCATAAAAGTTTGAGTCATGAGTGCTCACGTGGCTCCCCACACCACCGATATGTTATTACTTTAGTTTCTGATTTATCTCCGTATAAAATCGTCATATATTTGTTGTTTACCCTACTAAGGCAGACAAAGAGACAATCTAATATAATTAGTACAGCTGATGTAGTAGTTTAAAAATGTGTGATATTTATGTTGTTTTGTATGTATTCAGATTAATCCAGACAGGTGTCACTTTTAAGTAATTAAAAAACATGATGAAAAGTAGCCAAAAATATTCAAATCCCGAGTCTATTTATTAGGGATGAGCCCAGTATCAGTATTGGTCCGATACCAGTCAGAAACCTAAAAAAAATGTTTAAATAAAAATCAGCAACCACATTTTAGCTGAGTCATGTTGTTTAATACTGTTTAGTTCTTCTTTATGGTAGGAGAATGACTAGCTAGCTAGCAAGCTATAATTTTAGATGAGAAAACACAGCTAGTTAGCCAAGTATCTGTCCGTCTGTCTGTCTTTGATTTTAGATGACCTCTTTTTTTTCTTTTTTTTAAATAAAAATGGGTAGACAGAACAAGACATTTCCAAGAACATTTATATATATATATATATATATATACAGAACATTTATTTGTTTACAGTTGTGCTGCTGTACAGCTAGCTAGCCAAGTATCTGTGTAGCAAACTGTCTATGTTGCAAGCTATCATTTTAGCTAGCAAGCCATCGTTTTAGATGACAATAAAACACTGCTAGCTAGCCAAGTGTCTGTTCATCCGTCTGTCTTTGTGTGTAGCAAACTATCTATGTAGCAAGCTATCATTTTAGCTAACAAGCTATGATTTTAGATGACAAGAAACACAGCTAGCTAGCCAAGTATCTGTCCGTCCTTCCGTCTGTCTATCTGTCTGTCTGTGTAGCAAACTATTTATGTAGCAAGCTTTCATTTTAGCTAGCAAGCTATTATTTTAGATTGACAAGAAACACAGCTAGCTAGCCAAGTATCTGTCCGTCCGTCCGTCTGTCTGTGTAGCCAACTATTTATGTAGCAAGCTTTCATTTTAGCTAGCAAGCTATTATTTTAGATGACAAGAAAACACAGCTAGCTAGCCAAGTATCTATCCATTTCAATATTAAATCACATAATCTAAAATAACATCAGGCATATGTTTCTGCCTCTGTCATTTATAAACAGAGAGTATATCCTTCAGTTTCAGATCATTTTGGAGATTATTCCATTCAAAGTGAGCTTCGTATTTAAACATCCCCCCCCCCCCCCCCCCTCGCTCAGTTCAGTTATGGACTTTTTCACCCCGAGTGACTGATGTCTGTGGTCGACGAGTACATTAAAAGTTCACTCGTCTGCGTAGACACGAGGACGACAAACGTCGCCAGAAAAAAAAAAAACGGAGCTGTGTTTTGTGAGTGTTCTACATCATTTGTGCTGTGGGAGAGCAAATGGGCCAAACAGAGCTCAATGCTCGCCGGTGTTTACAGCGGCCGCTTTGCCTTATAAAGCGCTTTTCCCCCCAACTTCTCTGTCCTTTTAAAGACACTCGTTGGAGTTTTTCGGGACGGGTCACATAAATATCAGCGGGATCAGCATGTGAAGTTTATTTGAGGCCTCTGTTTATAAAATCCGGAAATGTGCGGCTTGTACTCCTTAACCCTGGCTCTTACCTTTACCCAGTGACAGCTGTGGATATGTGTGTGTGTGTGTGTGTGCGCGCTTGTATTTGTTACCTCTTTAGGAACTTTTTCTGGCATAAACACTGACCTTGTCAGGACCGGTAGTCCTCGTGGAGACCAAAACCTGGTCCTAATTAAGGAGAACATCATCGCTGAGGTTGGGACTAAGATTTAAGTTGTAGTTGGGTTAAAGTTAGGGTTCGAACAGATGTTTCAAACTCGTGGCCCGTCACTTATTATTATTAAGTAATAATAATGAGTTATTTCTGTATATTTTTTTCTGTATTCATTTTGCACCATTAATACATTTATGTTGTGAATCAATCCATATGAAAACAAACACTTTTATTTTGAAATGTATGTGAAATATCATCATAAATACATTTTAGGATAACTTAACTAAAAAAAAGTGGCCTTTAAGTGTATTTTGTGTTATGTTTGAGTTAAAAACATATGTTACCTCTTAATTTGTACCATGAGGTGACCTCACACAAGAGGTGTGAGTATAAAACACGTCCTTTTGTGTCTATTTATTGTACTAAAATAATTAAAGAATGGTGTTCACTCTTCAGAGAAGGCAGATGTTTCTTTTATTAGGTCAGGGTTAAGGGTGAGGAAATTCATTATATCACAGATTCTCCTTACAAATGTGTGTCTGCACATGTTTCCAACATGTTTGCAGTGTGTGTGTGAATACATTTGTCTTTGTCCTCTGTGTGTGTGTGTGTGTGTGTGTGTGTGTGTGTGTGTGTGTGTGTGTGTGTGTGTGTGTGTGTGTGTGTGTGTGTGTGTGTGTGTGTGTGTGTGTGTGTGTGTGTGTGTGTGTGTGTGTGTGTGCACTTTAAGAGGACATATTATTGTGGTGTTCCGGCTCCAGGAACAGATGTTGGGTATTGTAAATACAGGTGCAAAGGCTGTTCCGGAAGCCCCGGCGAGTAATGAAAACGTTCCTGTGGTTTTGTGAGTGCTGTAATGCCCAAAGTATTTGACAATTCATCTGAGGACAAGCGCCGCTGGAGAGCTGCGGCCCGAGCTCGCGGCCGCTCCATGCACAAACCACAGTCCTGATTCGTCCTCCCCGTTGAAATGAAGTTTGAAGGAGGTTTTTTTTGTGTTTTTTTTTTTTTTTTGTACAAAAAACTTCCACTGCAACTTGACCTCAGTAAACCTCCCTCCTCATTGTTTCTGCCGCTCGCTGTAATTTGAGATGTTCTTGCAGTTGCACGAATGAAACACCTTTATTCGATCGCATGGCACAGCACAGTGATATAATAAGTGTGGAGGTTGACCTATGTGGACTTTATTGGTGATACGGACTGATATTTGGCCGGGCAACACACTTATGTATTTTAGATTAAAAATGTGTACATTAAATAGGTAAATTGGGGGATTTGGATGAAACAAAAACAAAGTTTTAGTGCATGTAGAAGAATTAGTCAAGTTACTTCGATGAAAATGTGCAAAATAACAGAAATAAGTACAACTTTGCTGATTCAATCGCAACAATCTGCCAATTCTGGTTGTTAATAATGTCAAAAGTTGGCCCGATTGCTTTATTAATTAATACGTCTGTCTTTATACAGGTGTAAAACACTTCCACTATCTTTCCTGTGCTCTTTTTGTCTTGAATATTGTACATTTTTATCAATTTTTCTTCAAACTGAGCTTCCCGTAGTCGGTCGATTTCCTCTACAATCTGTGGCCATTATATGGATTTTTCACATTAAATATCACCGTTTCCCCACATAAAAGTGCCATAAACCAGACTACTGTGGATTTTTCTTCTTGGCTTGAACTTTAAAGTGGGATTTACTTGAGGAACTCTTTAGAGATGTGGTCCATCTATGAAACGACACTGAAATGGACTCATTAAAATTGGTTTCTATTGCATTCATTCACTCTACACTTCAATCTTTCTGCAGTCGTTGACTCAGCTGAGTCTATCTATACAGATCTATCAAAAATATATACTTATATATCGTAATCTGCTCTTAATCCTGATCCTAGTCTCGGCTGCAGAGCTGATGTATTGGATGGTTGCACTCGTGTCCGTGTTCCTCCACAGTGTTTATAGGAAGGACTGACTGTGCATCGCCATTAAATATCAGTGGTTTTGTAATTACTTTGTAATTACAGGCGCTCGAGTCTCAGCCCTCCAATCCAATTTCTGTGTTTTGTTTTTTTTTTCCTCCGTTTGCGCAAAACACAAACATGCGAGATTCCAGTCGTTGCTCTTTCATCAACACTCGGTCACTAATAGAAGCCGATTGATGGCTCATTTGATGGCCGTTCAACCTCAACATCAAGAATCAGAGCCTTCGCAGATGCTTTATGTCACTATGTGATGATTCACAAATTCTTCCTCGTCTTTAGTAGTGGGGGGGCCAGGTCGTTGGTGACCCTCGGGGACAAGGTGGTGAAGGTCTCTTTTTGAACCCACGCGGTGTAATTAAAACCATTCGTATTGGGGAAAAAAAACCACAAAATAGCCCCCCTGCCCTTCTTTCTTGCCCCTACAGCTCTGTGAAATTAGTTTCTCCCTCTTCTCCATACCTAGTTGGAGCCTTATTGTTGATGTTTTGCAAATGTGCATTCTTGTACATTTAGGGGGCCCCTTTTTTCCCACTCCATCTCTCTGGTGAATTCGAAGCATTCTGGAATGGAGTGTAAAAAAAGAATGAAAGAGGGAAAATAAGTCCACATAAGGTTCAGATTAAATTGTGTTGTGTTGCTTCTTTTTTTTTCTTCTTTTTTTTTTTTCCACCTCCCTTCTCATCGGATGTTTTCATAACTAAACCAAATGTGAGCTCAGAGTCAGCCAAGAGCAACCAGGAGAGAGAGATTCCCCAAGGCAAAACGTTGAAGTCACGTCGCTGAATTAAGTTTCCGCTGCCCTCCGGGCGTCCAGGCAGGACTCTAAGTTCTGAACCCAATTTCCCCTGTGGTCAGGATGTTTCTCTGCAAGGCCTTTTTTTTTTTTTTACGACTGCTGCCAAAAGCAAGGCTATCTCCAGACAGATTGGTTTCCTTCATAAACATTTGTCACCTGCGTTCCTCTGCCACGTTGAAGTAGCTGCAGCCCAGAATGCTAAAGTTCTGCTCTTGCACTAAATGTTGACATTGAAACCCGAAAAAGGACTCGTTCCCATCCTCGCAAAATCTGTCTTCTACCATCGTACGAACCTTTAGAAAATGATCAAACGCTGCAGTTTTCCATCGTATTCTCGGCAGTGAAGCACATGGCGCTGTGCGGCTGCTGCTCCTCATCTCCCTCCTCACCCCAGCTTCCTTCCACATCCTGTCCTGTCTTGCCCCCTTCCCTTCCACTTGGACCAGATGTTTTTGTGCAGCCTAAGCAGCGCCGGGTCTGAAGCATTAACGCAGATGAAGAGCTAAAGCGGGCAGCCAGGTGGAATGATGGGATGTTTAGACCTCTGGGGGATCGAGAGCAAGGAAAGGAGGGTGGGTGAATGGAGATAGAGAGAGAGAGAGAGAGAGAGAGAGAAAAGGAAGACATCGTATATGTACGCCAGGGGAGCGAGGGGACTGTGGAATACATTGGCCTCAGCTTGGCCAACGCACAAAAGACAAATGTGCTCGTATTAGTTGCGTAGTTCAACTTTTCCTCCTTCTCTTTTTGCTCTCGTTCTGTCTGTCACTCCTGGAAAATATAAACAGGATGCAGTCTCGTATGATCGTAAATCCCCTCTCGTCTGCTCCCTGGCCTCCAGCCCTGGACCACGTCCGTTCCCTTCCAGTCCTCGCTATCCCCCAACTCCTGCTCACACACACACACACACACACACACACACACACTCCCGACCCGCTGCAGCTCAGAAGAGGAAGCCAAGAGTTTATCTGCGTGCGTCTGTGTGCGATGTACGGTTTGGAAACAGAATGTGGGCTTGGTTGTGTAACAGCTAATCGTTGCCCACATTTACCGTGACATTCACATGAAGAATACCTGTCCTCCCACCTCAGGGGTAAAGGGTTAAATCCTCCCAGCTGGACGCAAGCTGCGTTGCTCAACGTTTTTGCCTCTTTTTCACAGGTTCTTCCAAGCCAATTTAACAAAGTTTGCAATATTGCAACCAGACCTCATTGCAGGTCCCAAATGTCAGGGGGAGAACATTGCAATCAAGAAAGCACTTGAGCGATAGTTTGATTATTTATACGATGAACAGCACGTAAAGTTTTAAGTTTGTTTCTTCATTTTTTTTTGGCTGAATTATTGCACAAATCTGAAAAGAAAACTCTGGTTTTAATTAACTTGGTTAACATATTTAGGAAACAACGGGAGATTGTCGGCCTCAGACGTGTTCACACCAGCAGAAGAATGTCCGGAAGAGTCTGAGGAGGAGGGGTTGGCACCTGGCTCAGGACAGTCCAGAACAACTTTTGTGGACCTATGCTTTCTCATCAGCCGTTTTCAGACATGAACTCTGGGTAATGTTCGTAGATTTGGGTCCAGGAATTCTCTGGAGCGAGAACTTTGACCGGCACCACGTCAGTTTTTGGAGCAGGAAGTTTAGACCTATTGGACTATAACAGCTATCAATCACACTGGTGTCCACTAATGTGTGCCATGCTTTAACGACAATTTTCTACCAAATGGGAACATGAGTTTTAACTGCTACTGGCCCGTAGTGCGAGGGACCCATTGTTCCAGTTGCGATTATTATTATTCTCCGACATTGAGTTGACCTGCATAAAAACACGACGGTTGGGTCGGTGAAAAATGCGATAGTGGAATAGGCCACGGATCCGGTCGTAGCCCCAGGGCTCTGTAGCGCCCCCAGAAGTCAGGAAATGGTCATGGCATGGGAAAGTGGCCAAAATTGGGTTAAATGCTAAGTTTTTCATTGTTTTCTTTAAGTTGCACATAGTTGTTCCGAGTTTAACCAAATTTGGTACACTTGTTGCAATCATGATTCCACACACATTTTCAATGTACTTACATTAGCTCCGCCTGCCCAGAAGTCAGCCATTTTGGAAAAACTAAAATGGCTAGTCTATGCATTTGAACGAACTCGTCCTAGCACGTTTGAGCTAGCCGCGTCAAACTCGGTCCATACGTTCTAGTTCAAGTTCAAGTTATTGATTGAAAGTTGTCAAAGGATTTTCTTGACGGAAAAACTAATTTAAAATTCCACTTTTTGACAGAACTACATGACATTTTTGTTGCATGTGGTGAGGGCCCTATGGTGACTGTGAGTCCTACAAGCAGTTCCTAGTTAACATTACTACGACTTCCTAGGCTTCACTTTTCAAGCCACAAGTCTACGTCTGTTTCTTCTATACGAGAACAGAAAATATTGTGTGGGTGACGCAGGTTCCAGCATCAGGAGAATCTCGGGGGAGATCCATGCTTCAATATTCAGGATGCTGGACCCTCGCTCGTTCACTTACTGTGGATCTTTGGGTGCTTTTCTGGAGCATCTCCAGAGAATCTCCCAGAGTGACTTCTGTGCACATTTTGCCTTCACCTTGCACTTCATGATGCATAAAGAGCATAATGCATGTTTGAACCGTTCCTGTGCCGTCAGCTTTAGAGCTGTGTGTGTTTGTGTGTGTGTGTGTGTGTGTTGTACTGTACGTCTTTTACTCACTCATCACCTCAGCAGGTCGGTCTTTGCCCAGAATTTGTCTCCTTGAGGTCAATCAACAAATCACTCCTCTGCTAGGTTCAACAAAGGCTCAGTCTTGATATTGACACGTCAGTGTTTGTTTTGCCGACTCCTTTTTGTTGAAATGTAGAAGTCTCTAAAACTTCGGGTATTCATACCGTAAGCACTTCAATTACACTTCTCTTCCTTTTGGCCTACTCTCTTGTCTATCCAATAATGCGGGCCCAATTATTTTCGCCTTCAGAGAGGGAATTAGTGTTCATTTTGAGATTTTCATTCGTTAGGCGTGTATCATCACAGCGTGTACAAGCCTGAATGTTTTGAGTACAAAGTTGGACTGAGTGCATGTGGGTTTGAAAAAAAACAAGAAAGAAAACCCTCAAGCCACAGCGACACCAGCGATGCTTCTTTAGGAAAACAAACACTGCTTTCACATCCCCTTTTTATGCCTCAAATCACAGTCTTTTGTTTTCTCTGTGATTCACCTTTTCTGTTGCAGCATCTGTGCCTGAATATCCTCTGCGGTACAAGCGGAGTCTGTATTTTTATGAACTCGGTTGAGAGTGATTTCTTCCTCTCATGTCTTCAAACCATGGCATTGTTGTCTCATTACATTTTCTGGAGTGGAACAGATTATCTGAACTTTTGCTTTTTTTTTTTCCTTGTTATATAGATGGGGCTTTTTATGATCCATTGAGACCATCGTAACACGTGTTAACCTCCTCTCCGCAGGTTTGCGTGCACTGAGGCGAGCGCTGGGAAGTTCCCACCAACCGTCAGACCAACAGCTGATGGGGACAGTGACTGTCACGCTGCAGGACCTTCAGTGGGCCATGTCTGTTGTGAAGCCCAGCGCTATGAGGGAGGTGGCTATAGACGTCCCTAAGGTACGGTCAACTCACTGCTCCCTCTGTACTCCACTTCATACTTTCCCCATCTGTTTGTTAGCAGACATCCACAATCATTTAATTATACACTCATTTATGCAGTGGTCCTCATGCCGCGTTTCCACCGAGTGGAACAGTTCATAAGCTGCTGGGTGTCCTCCTTTGTTGTCTTCTGTTTGTTGTGGTTGCACAACGCTAACGTGTTGGTGATGGTTTGCACTCAAAGAATATAAAACACCTGGTGAGAAATCGCCTCTGTGAGATCATGCACACGTGTGGCCCTTGAAAAAGCATGAATGGATCCGTAGGCGTATACTGTACGCACATGAGCGTCTCTGCGGGCGCAGAGAGTGGAAAGTATGACCCGGCCCTGACTTGTCGCAAAAAACCAACAGCAAAACTTTGGTTTCAGACTCAGCAAACATTAAATAATTCCCTTTTTATTCTTTTGATATTGATACCAGTAAGTCTTTGGTAGATACTTATTACTTGATTGGGGCTGCGCACAAGTATGAGCATGCAAGTTCAATCAGCAATCAGTGGCGTCCCACACTGCAAACTCCGGGGCCATCAGAGAGAGTGCTGTCTCCAGGACGGACTCGGTGACGCCAGGAAATGTCAGAGTAAGGACACTTAGTCCTTGATCCTCAAAATGCCTTTCAGGTTTCTGACTTCCCAAAATTGAAGACGGTCCCTTGGAACAGTTATTCATTGAGCCAAAAAAAAAACAAAAAAAAAACGCACACACATAAAAGTGAAAAATGCATGATTTCCCGGCTGTAAAAAAAAAAATGTGGATACAGGTTCTGAACCGTGCCAAAGTTTGTCTACATGTTTTATCACAGCGAGAGAAACGCAGCTGTTGAAAATCACTAAGCAAACAAAGTCAGACAAGTTTATTTGCACCTTTTTTGAGGAAAAGACATCACAAAGATCATTGCAATAAAAGATGCTGACATTCTATCTAACGAGAGCGAGGCCCGCTGCTTAGTGGCCAAAAACACACGGGCTTGCTTTTCTTTCTGGAGCGAGATGTGAGCGCCGATCTGAGGACCTCGGAGACCTGACGATGATATAAGGCTGCAGCATCTAATAAAACATCTGAATTTAATGAGAAGACCATGTAAAGGAATCGAGATTTGTTTTACATAAGGCATTTTTTTTAGAGAAGCCTTTGCTGCGGTTCCTATTTTCCGAACCACAAGTGACCAACGCACGGACGTCTCGCTGAATTAAGTGGACCTCGGTGTTGGAGAGTTGGTCCCCAGCTGTGGAGCAAACACGAACAAGTCCTCTGGAAAGAAACAAAAGGGAAGAACATATGGTGATAGCGCTACACGCAAAAAGACGTCGTTAAGAAGCACATGGATGTGCAGGAGACCCTCCCCTCACATGCCAGCCTGTTTTATAGCATCATCGTTAATGACACCATCTGTACTGGATCCTGTGTTTTGTAATCAGCATTAGTTCATCAGCATTAGCCTGGAGGAAGCAGACTGGTTTACATTACAGTCTCTCTCTTTTAAAGCATAAAACAAACTCATAATCCAAACAATATTGTCACTTATCACCGCAAAGAAAAGCTGAAAGCTCCTCTGCAGCAGCAGCAGCAGCAGCAGCCACAGAATCCCTGAACTCCCTTTTCAGTCCACTGACCACTGAATCACCTGCCCTTAAAAGACAGGGGTCAGGCGGAGGAAGAGTGGGAGTGACCCCCGTGGCCATTTTATCCTCCACTGCATCAAAGATGAATCACTTATAGCTCTCAGCAACTGTAGAGAGTGAGGGGGGGAGGGAGAGAGGGATGAGAGGACAGTGGTGAGACTCCAGGATGTTTTGGAGTTTGCATGTGTAAGACATAACGGACAGGAAGAGGGCTAACATCATCCTCCACCGGTAATTGGAAGCAGATTGGGTCGCTGACGGCTCCTGCCAGCAACCCCAAAAAAAAAAGAGATGAAGAAGATGAAGAAGAAGAAGAAACGTCCTTGCTATCCCGTCACCCTCCCGCCCCGCCTCCCCTCTTCTCTCTGCACTGAGCTCACCCAGAGACGCTCGGTCCTGCGGCCGCTTCCTGGAAACAGGAGACAGGAGTGAGGTTTTTTTTTTCTTTTTCTTTTTCTATCCCTTGGAGCACAGCTCAGCTGAAAGGCCACGCCGCAGAGCCCCGGACTTGATTATATCCACATGAGTGCAAACATTTGTTTCTAATCCATTTTATATAAGAAACTTCCAGCGGTGCCGGATGAATGCACGCCTCGAGTTCCCTCGGAAAGAAAAAAAAAAAAAAAACATTTCTCAGGTCGACGAAACTGGATATTTGAGTTTCGCAGATTATGGCTCTCCGTTTACGTTTACGTTTTGCACGTAAAATAAAAAGTCCGTTCTTAATCCTGACACGACATTCTCCCTCTCTCTTTCTCTTATTTAACCCGCATTGTGTTGTTTTTTTAAGTAATTGCCATCCACCGTGCAGTCTGGCTTTAATATTTGTCATTTGGCAGCTGTATAACAAGCCCATTTATTCCTCCTTTTAAACTTACTCCTCATCTCCCTCGACTGTCTGAAAAGTCCCCTCACCCTCCCCCCCTTCAACCCCATCAAAGGGCCAGAGCCTGAGAGGCCCCTTGTAAAGTTCAGAAAACAACAGTAAAAGATAATAACTGGGTCTTGTACCAAAAAGGAAGGGAGGGAGAACACATCACGGCGAGGTGTGAGTCAAAATATTACCCTCTAATTCCACTCGCAAACAAAAGCGCCTTTCAATTAATGTCGCTCGCTATTGTTATTTCTCACAATGACTCTGCAAAAAAAAATACCAGACTCATGACTGATTTGTGTTCAGATGATTGGCAGGTCACAGGATGTTGTCTGACAGCACAGGGGGTGTGGTTTTTGCGTGTCATTTCTTTAATTTACGCTCCACACCCTCCCCCCCCGAGGCGAGCGTTTGTCTTACTCAGCTTTATGACATTATATATACACTGTGAAATGATAGGAATTTGTGTGTGTGCGCCTGCATTGTCTCATAAAGACAAGTCACAAATCTAGTGCTGCAGCTATCGAATATATTTGTAAGTGAGTATTCCATATTTATTTATTTTTTTAAAGTTTTAAGTAGTACAATTCTCGAAACAAAAATATTCAATAGCTGCTGCAGCCCTAGTAAGCTATATTAAATCAGCTAACATCAATGTTAACGTTAGCGTGTAGCGGAACCCTTAGCAACCGGATGCCGAGATGTCCCAAAACTAGCCCTAACCCAATTGTTTGGAGGCTGTCTCTACTGCCCCCTACTGTCTGTTAGTTGAAAAACAGACTCACAAGAAGGGCGAAAAAGCGGTACAAAAAAGTGCCAATACAGTGAAGAGGATAACCAAATCTCGCTTATAACTCAACAAGAATCACTTGTTCTTACCTACAGGTGCAGAAGTACATGGATTGATGATCATTTGTTGTATTTATTCAAAGAAACACATTGTTTTCTGTGTCTTTTAGTCCATATTTTTCCATGAACAACCTGGGATGCGACCATAGACGAACAAACCAATCTCACTCTTTACTTTGAGAACTTTATCAACCTCTAGTCTTTCGTTTGACCTCTTCACCTTCTCACCCTTTCACCTCTCTCTCTTACAGTAACTGACGTCACTGATGCTTTTACTCATTGTGTGATGTCCCTGGGCCAGTGTTTACACAGCGAGTACATCACGTTAAGGAAGTCATAAAACATGCGTTGGTGCCAACTTTTAACACAGTTTACAGCGTGTTCATCATCTTCACGAATCACGAGTTTCGGACACAAGATCTTCGTCAGGACAATGCCTCCCCTGTCTCCGGTCTACAGTTCCTTCTCTGTTTCTTCATTTATCCCATTTACCCGTCTTCTATTTCTCACCTGTTTCCCCCATTTCTCTGTCCTCAGGCTTTTCCCCCCCCTCTATTACTTTGATTTCACTCTTCATTCACTCTCTCTCTGGGCCTTCAGCTGAGCATTTTTGCCTGCTTCCGGCGTATCTCTTCATCCACTGCAGCACTTCTTTTCTTTCATTCTGTCTCCTCCTCATCTGTCCTTTTCCCCACTCTCGCTCGGCTCTGTCCATAAATCCTACGGTACTTACAGTATGTGGCCAGACGCCAGGTTTCCATTAGGTGCTTCGTACCCCGGAGACGGCGCCGGTGGCCTGGGATGTGTTACCTCTGGACAGAGTGGAGGGAGGGAGGGAGGGAGTCTGTGAGGGGGAGGTGAGCATGTGAAAGACAGAGAGAGGGAGAAGAGGAAGTCGGACAGAGGGAGGGAGGGAGGTAAAGCAGCAGTATTTAAGGTGAAGATGGTATCACAGTGAGGAGGTCAAGTGAGACAGGAAAGGAAGAATGTGATGTAGAGATAAGAGACAGAGAATTAGAGGGCTGGAAGATGAACACTGCATTTACTGGAAGTCATTTGGTGACCTGCGTGTTGCCAGACTGTCACCTGATTAAAGCTGCTTTCCAGCTGTGGAAACATAGGCGGATATTTGACAGAAGCAGTGTTGGGGCAGGGTTACTCGGGAAGATAGAGTGGGTCTACTTTGAAGCGGAAGGTCGCGGGTTCAATCCCAGACTCCACTACACTAGTCTGCATGCCGACGTGTCCTTGTGCAAGACGCTGAACCCCAAGTTGCTCCTAACAGCTTGTAGGTTGGATTAGGATAAAACCATCTGCCAAATTACTAAATGTACACTACCGTTCACAAGTTTGGTGTCAAAAAATTTGGACAAAAAATTTCCTTATTTTTTTGGACGAAAGGCACTTTTTCAATGAATATAACATTAAATTACAAGTAACTATTCCACCCAACCAACATTCCAACCAACCAACCAACCAACTAACTATTTCAACCAACCAACCAATCAACTATTCCAGCCAACCAACTATCCCCACTAACCAACATTCCAACCAACTATTCCAACCAACCAACTATTCCAACAACCAACTATTCCAACCAACCAACTATTCCAACCAACCAACTATTTCAACCAACCAACTATTCCAACCAACCAACTATTTCAACCAACCAACTATTCCAACCAACCAACTATTCAGACGTTTTCAGCTAGATTAGCCGTTTACCACATTTACGATATATAGAGTGTATTTCTGATTCATTTAATGTTATATTCATTGAAAAAAAGTGTTTTTCCTTCAAAAAAATAAGGACATTTCTAAGTGACCCCAAACTTTGACTTGTGATGAAGCAATCTTGTCGTCTCTTTTGCCTGAAACTCCACTCTCCCACTGCATGTTGTTAGTGAGATGGAACAGAAAGAGGAAGACAAGAGGAATCTTGGCCTGGATCTTTTCTGTCTGCACCGAAAGTCCTAAAATATTGTTCCCCGGCTCCAGAGATTAATCGGTCGTCAGATGGAAGCTAACGTGCTCCAAGACTGTGACGCAGGTGACGTCACTGCATTGTGCAGACTTTTTCCTCAGCCTCTAATGGAGGATATCACTTTTTTGTGTGTCCAAGCATCAAACCCTCAACCCTTAAAGTAAATGAGGTTCAAGATTTACACTCACGTGGAGTTAGTTACTGTGGGAGAACTCCAATGATTGACCTGCAGAAAACTCGCACGGTACAACGTCCTATTTCCACACTAACCTGGTTTGTCGCGTGCATGTAAATGCAATCAGAGCGGTAGAAATGCGAGCGTGGGAGGAACAAGAGTACAGTGCAGTACGATGAGGAAAGAAAAAGAGCAGGTATGAAGTGATCAAGTTGATATGCAGAGAAAGGGGAGAGAGTTTGGTTAATGAAGAAATAGACAGGAAGGAGGAGAGAAATAGAGGGATTTGGATATGTTTCACCTCATCTGCTTTATCTCCTCCGGTTGTTTCCTGCTTGATCCCCTCCCTCCCTCCTTCCATCTGTCAGACAGACAACCATTGGCTGACTCCCTCTTGTTGTTCACTCTGTCGAGACTCTCCCCCCTCGATTCAACCCCAAGTTCCTCCATCATGTCCCAGAAATGCTTTTATATTTCCTTTCTCTTCCCACTCGTCGACCCCTGTCATCAGTCTGGAAGAACTTACTGTTCTCTCCGTCCAATTTCTATTTCTTTTGTTTTGGGAAGGCGTTCGTTGAGAAAGTTGAAAACGACCGAGATACGAGACGTGAGAACGTCATCGTCCACATCGGTTTGTAATCAGAGTTGGTTTCATTTTTCATTGTTGGCGGTTGTTTGTGTTTGAACTTAAACGACACCTTTTGGAAGAAGTGTTTTACGTCAGGTCAATGGTGATCTGTTATTAGAACTTGGACTTGGACTCAATCTCTTTGGTCAAACCTATTGATTTGAAACTTCCCCCCGAGTTAAATCTCATGATAAAAAGTTTTCCCTTGAATCCTGGCTCTACCGAGGTTTCCCCCCGGTCTGCAGGGTATCTTACTGTACTCCCGACTTCTTCCCACAATCCAAAGACATGAAAATTGGGGGTTTTGGTGAAGTGAAGACAAAATGAGTGTGAACATGAGTGTTATCTCTTCGCATGTTGGCCATGTGATGGTGGGATTGGCGCCAAAGATACACAAATTGAAAGCTCTGCTGTTAATGCACGTGCAGTTTGTGGTCATATGGACAAAGGTGTTTCCTAGTTTGTGGCAACAATTTGAGGAAGCTCCTTTTCTATTCAACGACTATAAAGACATGGTTTGACTCTGAGTTTGGAGTGAAAGAACTTGACCAACCTGACCTCAACCTCCATCAATCATCTTTGGTATGAACCGGAACAGAGATTGTGAGGTCCAGGTCTTCTCATCCAACATCAGTGTCTGAACGAATGGACACAAATTCACCATAGAAACACTTGAGGAAAATGTTGAGAAAAGTCTTCCAAAAAGCTGTGGAAGCTGTTTGAGCTGCAAAAAGAGAGCCCTGTATATGTCATTACAGTGGCCATGTGTCATCTCCATCAGTTTCATCTTGTAAGACCATGTCGCTTACCTGTAAAATAAAACATATAAAGTATGTAAGTATGTCAATTTATAAGTGTAGTTGAAAGTTAACCTGATGATCTTTTTTCGTTCAGGTCCGCTGGTCAGATGTAGGCGGGATGGAGGAGGTGAAGCTGAAGCTGAAGCAGGCCGTGGATTGGCCGCTGAGGCATCCCGAGGCCTTCACCCGCATGGGCATCCAACCGCCCAAAGGAGTGCTGCTCTACGGGCCCCCAGGCTGCTCCAAGACCATGATAGCAAAGGCCCTGGCGAATGAAAGTGGGCTCAACTTCCTGGCTATCAAAGTGAGTTTTTCGTCAGTGAGTCATAACACCGGGGTGGTATCATCAACAGAGGATGATTCAGTGATTCAAATCAAAGAAGGTTAAAAGATCAAAGGGTCCCGTTTTCTTTCCCAGCAACTTTACTTTAAATGTGAACAAATAATGTATCACAGGTGTGGCTCCTCATATTCGATTCTTGGCTGAATGATCTGGCAAAAAAAAAAAAAACAGTGTACATGACTCAGTGAGAAAACAAGAGTCAGGGAATGGAGATTATCCAGAAAAAAATCATTCAAAATATATGACATCTGACTTACTGCAGGTTAGGCCTCTGCCAAGACGTCTTGAGCAGGTTGTCAGAAGTGATGCCATTGGCTTTTTAGGGTCGATGATTTGTTGAATCGGTCCCAGCAAAATCACCTTGTTTATCTTAACAAATAACCCAAAATGTTTCTGGACATAAAGGAGCTTTAGTTGAGAGTAATATATGTATATATATATATAATGACAGTTCTTTCAAACATTTCACACAAAGACGAGAATGTCATCTGCATATCATTAGCAGCTAACTGGACTTTGCACGCCTTTGGCACTGGACGCTGGGATTTGATTAGATGAATGCATTAGGACAGTAAGTCCTTGAACTCTGGGCTGGGATGAGAGATGTTTCCCTGATGACCTGAAGGCGGTCCGGCTGCCCAACTTCCTCCGCACTGAGCTTCTTTGTTTGACCTCTGACCCCCGTGTTTTGTCCCCTCTCATTCATCACTCCATCCTCTCCCCCCCCCCTCGCCTCCTTCGCCCTCACACATCAATGCCCCGTTGACGGAGATTGATTGATCAGCTTGTTGAATTGTTGATCAGTGGATATTTTGAAAAGCAGTTGCCATGTGAGACAGAGAGCTCCGACAGAAGCTCTCAGCCGGTGGACATTAAGCCGTCAGCTGCTGTGGCTTTGTTTGTCGTTGTTTAGCGTCGCGATGTTGTGGTTTCCACAGGGAAGCGGTCGCTCAGGTTTTCCAGAAATGCCCTTGCGATGGAGGTTTTACAGCCATTTACCTCAATTTAAGAAGGTATCGGAACATTAACAAATCGATTAAACGTGACGTTTCACAAGCAAAAGCTATTTTACGAGAGCTTAAAATAACACAATGTGGAATAAACCGTGTAGCAGCTTTGTTAAACCAATACTCAACATGATACCGTGCTCCATGTTCTGTATAACCAGCTACTGTCTCATAGTTAACGGTTCATTGTGTTTCCCATCTGATGTGTTGATTTCCAATGGCGTGTTTGTGACATTGAACGTAATTTACCTTGGCAGCAAAGCAGGAAGTAAAACTCTTCTATACTGGCAATGAGAAAATTGAGAAAAAAGTCTTAAAAAACTTTTCCTGCTCAAATGTGTGTTATTTCTGTCATTTTAGACTTTTTAAGCTATGAAGCTGGCCATTTTCAGCTATTTTAAAGACATGATCCAATAATGTGATAATAGCATTTTTTGGATTGTATTGGATTTTACGTTTTTTATCCAGTCCGATATCTGATCCAGTGATTTTTTTTCGCCAGTGTCCAGACTGATACGTATCCTGGGAATCACATTGCTTGGTTGTTCAGATTCCGTTTAACATTGAAAGGTCATAACGGGTCTCGGCAAGATCACATCATTATTATTATTATTTCACTTTCTGAGACGTTCTCCTTGTCGTTGAATGATTGCACGCTCATTCAAAGGCGATAAGAGACAAGTTGTACCCACAATCTGGTACTGCAGGTTTTAAGTAATCAGGAAGAGCATGTGCTGTTTGAAAAAGGGTAAAAAAAAACATCCTGTCCCTTCTCTAGTATCAGGTTTTTCCAGTGCCGCGGTTGCTTTGACATAGATATGTTATCCAGATTTAAACGTGGACACTTTACAGCTCGGCCTGTTTCCTCTGTGTGTGAAAAAAGAAAAGCGGCCCTATTATCATCTTGTCAATTTTAGTTTCCTCCCGCGTATCCACGCACACACACATGCAGCGCTCGTATCTCTCCCGTGTCAATGGTTTTAAACTCGCCGTGTCCAACCTTTGACTCTGCCACAGAAAGAGGAACCTGGGATTAATGAGTCAACCTCCACACTTACAGGCAGGAGACAAAAGGGCTGGGGAGTTAAGTGTCGTCTCCTCCGTCAGCCCAGAGGTGTTGAAAGGCTGGATTGCTGAGGGGAGGAAGTTCTTCTGAGCGTTGAGTGGATGTTTATCTGCTTCTGGAGTGAGGCAGAGAAGAAGGGGGGGGAACAAGATTAAAGAGTTAAAAAGAAAGAAACGCTTCACCTCATGAAATCTGTCTGCATAAGTGTACATTATCGTCAGAATGCGTTTGCCTCCTTTTATTGTAAAGTTTGTTCACCGCTCGCTCTCCCGCACCAAATCCCATTAAGAAAATCAGCGATTTTAGATCGCAGCAAACAGGGGTTACTTATCCATTTATGTCTCTAAGTCTAAATACTTTACCTTGTGACTTTAGTGTGTTAAATAAAAAGTTTGGATTTTTCCCAAGCAGCAAACAAGTCGCTCCTCATGTCGTCGTGAGATAAGAATGCTGATTTTCTCTATGTGCTGTGGATACTAGTCAACAAACGTCAGTTTCCTGAGATAAATTTACAGATAATTCACTCAGATATACAGCGCTTGTTAAACTGTAAAAACAAATGTCATGTTTTTCAGGGGCCAGAGTTGCTGAGCAAGTACGTCGGAGAGTCTGAGAGAGCCGTGAGAGAGGTGGGTACCTTCGATCGGTCGACGCACCTGCAGCAGTCGCATGGTTTGCAGATGCAGTTTGACGTCAAGCGGGAAAGTTCTTTCCTGTCGATTTTGACCCGAAGAGTTAAAAAAAAAAAAAAAAACAGTTGCCGCTGTGAATATTTTTAGTTGTTTTGTATGAACGAACGGATGCGATGCATTGGCGTTAATGAGCGCTGTATTTCCTGTGTGTGTTGTCAACGGAGTGATTCATCATCGGCTCAGTCAACGATTTTGTCCCCCCCCTCCCCCCCTCCTCTCTATTGTTGCTGACGCTGCTCGCAGGTGTTTCGGAAGGCGAGGGCCGTCGCTCCCTCCATCGTCTTCTTTGACGAGATCGACGCGCTGGCCAGCGAAAGAGGAAGGTACGGCGCTCTCTTTTGTCTTAGAAATGGAAAAAAAAGATGCAAAGAAAGGACCGAAATAAACACTGAAGGCATTTCCTTCCCACATGGTAAACATACATTTCCTCTCACATAGTTCCTTGTGAGAGGAAATTGCTCACCGTTCACCACCGCTACTGTTCACTACTGTTGACTATTTCGAGCACTGTGGTCAGTCATTGTCCGCGGTGATGACAAATGCACAGTCATCGCCGCGGTTTTGCTTAATTCGCCGGAGCTCACAAAGATTCGCTTATGAATGGACGGCGCAAACATCCACAAAAAAAAAAGAAGTCTGGATGACTTTCTCTATCAAAGCCCGACCACTCTGTTCCCATGGTGTCCTCTCGGACGTTTGCGGCCTCTCGCTGCCGCCGAACACAGAACACAGTCTTGTCTGCAGGCGCTTTTAGTGGGATGGCACTGGGAACATCTGTGGCTTGAAGGAAAGAGCACGGGGGGGCGGCAGAAGAGGAGGAGGAGGGGGGGGGGGGGCGGATAAAGGACACAGATCAGAGACACACAAACACTTCATTGTGCCCTTCCGCGGCAGATGGGGAAGGCCAAATATGCAGCTCGCTTCCTGGTAAACCAGTCGATGAAACTAAGTGTTGTAGGAGAGGAGCACAGAAAGGCCAACGCGGCTTCCTGTGAGCTGTTTTTCTACAGATTTTAACGACACGACCAACCAACATTCCAACCAACCAACCAACAAACTATTCCAACCAACTATTCCAACCATCCTACTATTCCAACCAACCAACTTTTCCAACGAACTAACAACCAACTATTCCAACCTACTAACTATTCCAACCAACTAACTATTCCAACCAACTAACTATTCCAACCAACTAACTATCCCAAGAACCAACTATTCCAACCAACCAACTATTCCAACCAACTAACAACCAACTATTCCAACCAGCCTACTATTCCAACCAACCACTTATTCCAACCAACTAACTATTCCAACCAACTAACTATTCCAACCAACTAACTATCCCAACAACCATCTATTCCAACCAACTAACTATTTCAACCAACCAACATTACAACCAACCAACCAACTAACTAATTATTTCTTATTAATGTAAAGGTATATCCTTTAAAAAAAGTTGTTTTACCTTCAAAAATAAGGAAATTTCTAAGTGAGCCCAAACATTTCAACGGTAGTATGCTGTATATTGCGATTTTAAGGTATCTGTCATGTTATTAGATGTCCTGTGTACCTAATGAGGCCAGTGAGTGCATTAATAATAATAATAATAATTAATCATGGTTTCATTTCCGGTGTATTACAGCTCAGTCATCACCAGTGAGACTTCACAGCGTGACTACGATTCCCCCCCCCTCTCCTGATCTCCACGCTCAATTTTTTGTCCCCACCCACTTAACTCACCCACCCCACCCTGTGTCCCTGGACACGTGCCTCGAGGCCACTTCGCTATTTTCAGAAAATGCACTTAGCGCCGATCTGTTGCGGATATTTATTGGCCTTCACTTCCTGCCGTGTTTGATCAATGGAGTGGCTCATGCACGCCCGGCAAGAATTCAAAAACTGTTGACACAAGCAGACCAAGCCTCTGCTGTATTCTCCCCCCCCCCCCCCCCACACTCCACCACCACCAACTCTCTCTCTCTCTCCGCTATTTCCCTTAAGGCAGCAGATGAGAAGCACCTGTAAATCTGTCAGTCTACCTGCCATGAGTCCAAACGGGGTGGAATGAAATCAAGAAGACAGTGAGACGTCAGGAAGAGCAGGAGACGAACAGAAAGAGACATGAAAGCAGGGTTTTATGATGAGATTTGAAGTCCTGATGCAGAAAAATACTAAATGACGTTCCCTCTTTCATACTCTTTCTCGCCGCCGTGTCCTCCCATAATCCTCCATGTCTCTCCACTATCTCTCCTCACCCAAACTATCTCCCCCCCCCCCCGCACCTCCCTTCATATCTCAGTGACAGAGCTCCTTTGTGTTCGGCTGCGGCCTTGTCTCTGCTAATGTCGTCTGGCACTTCCGCTGGCCCTGTCAACAGTGTGTGTGTGTGTGTGTGTGTGTGTGTCTGCCCCGCAATGGAAAATAACCACCCTGTAAATTAATTTCTTAAGGAGACAGCTGGTGATATTTGATATGGAAGTCTTTCTCGGTGTCAATTACAAAGTATCACCGGTGTCGCTCTCGTGTTTGCTCCTCGTCTCTGTGGTCGTTTTTCTTTTATATACACTACCGTTCAAAAGTTTGGGGTCACCTATACAATTTTTTCCTGTTTTCCGTTAATAGTTGGTTGGTTGGAAGGTGGTTGGTGAATTATTGTAATGTGTGTGTATGTATATCTGTGTTGGGACCCCCTCGAAAACAAGATGCTTGGTTGAAACAGTTGGAATAGTCGGTTGGTTGGTTGGATGGAATAGTTGGTTGGTTGGAAAAGTTGGTTGGAATGGTTGAAACAGTTAGTTGGTTGGAATAGTTAGTTGGTTGTGATAGTAAATTAGTTGGTTGGTTGGAATAGTCGGTTGGTTGGTTGGTTGGATGGAATAGTTGGTTGGTTAGTTGGAGTGGTTGGTTGGTTGAAACAGTTAGTTGGTTGGTTGTGATAGTAGGTTGGTTGGAATAGTCGGTCGGTTGGTTGGTTGGAATAGTAAGTTAGTTGGTTGGAATACTGGGTTGGTTGGTTGGAGTGGTTGGTTGGTTGAAACAGTTAGTTGGTTGGTTGTGATAGTAGGTTGGTTGGAATAGTCGGTTGGTTGGTTGGATGGAATAGTAAGTTAGTTGGAGTGGTTGGTTGGTTGAAACAGTTAGTTGGTTGGTTGTGATAGTAGGTTGGTTGGAATAGTCGGTCGGTCGGTTGGTTGGAATAGTAAGTTAGTTGGTTGGAATAGTGGGTTGGTTAGTTGGATGGAATAGTAAGTTAATTGATCGGTTGGTTAGAATAGTTAGTTACTACATATTCCATTAAAAAACAGATGTTTGCTGCTGGAATAGTCGTTTACCACATTAATAATGTATAGTGTATTTCTGATTAATTGAATGTTATATCAATTGAAAAAAAACGTGTTTTCCTTTAAAAAAATAAGGACATTTCTCAGTGACCCCAAACTTTTGAACGGTAGTGTAAATCAAATGGGTAAAATAGGCAAATTTCCATCATTGGCTTTGCAATTCGAGGGCGGAGTTCTTGCAGCGGGTGAAGTCGCCCCCCTTGTGGCTACAGTAAGTGCTCACTGTCCATTTCTTCTCTCCGTTTCAAAGATGTACCTAATAAAGTGAATTTGACATATTTACTGTCCAACTTCTTCCTCTTTTTCCACCTTCAAAGGAAAAACGTCCTTCCCTCCCTCTGTAATCAGTATCTTTCTGTAATTCATCACCAAACACTATAAATAATACAACATCATAACTTATGTTCATTCATCCCTTTCCCTCGTTTTCCACACATCAATCTCATGTCCGTTTTCCTCTCTTCTCTCTCTCCCTCTCTCCTCCGTGTCCTCCTCTCATCCATCCGTCTTATGTCCTCATCCGTGTTTTGTTGTCTTCAGCTCCTCGGGCTCTGGCGGCGTTGGCGACCGCGTCCTGGCTCAGCTCCTGACAGAGATGGACGGCATCGAGCAGCTCCGAGACGTCACGGTGCTGGCCGCCACCAACCGGCCCGACATGATCGATAAGGTAAACAGACGCCGTCGGCTCTCTCTCCCTCTCTCTCTTGTCTTTATCTCTCCTTCCTCCTCTTTGGTCCGTAATTGATAAGGTTAAGGAGATGCTGTGTGTGCCTCTGTTGTACATGATTGATAAGGTTAAAGGTCGTCTGTTTGGATGCTGTCACTGTGTTGTTTCAGTGGCAGCTGAGTTTGATTCATGAATAATTTCTACGCCGTGTTTGGCTCTGGGCACATTTGTACCAAACATGCTTGAGGTTTTTCGCCTACCCTGTCATTTTTTTTTTTTTTTACTCAATTATTTTAATTTGTTTGGCTGAACGGCACCAAACAACTTCCTCTCCTTTCTCTTCAAATGTGCGTTTCATCACGACTGATGAAAAGAAACAACTCTGGAAAACACTAGAGGGCAAAAAGGATGTGAACATAGCGAGCAGCCGAGTGTAAACAGGACTCCTTAGACGAACTATTTATATCTGGGGATCCAGCGACGGTAATATGTGGCGAGTACAAACAAGTCCATCGTGCTCGACTGGAATAAAACTTTATTGTTCTTTTGCTGCGTTCACAATATCTGTTGAAGATCTCTGCTTTCTTTTTGTGATCTCTTTCCAAGATGAGGAAACACACATCGATGCTGTAGTTCGAGGTTAGCGGCCTGGCTTTAGGGATTATCTATCATCTATGACTGTTGTTGTTGTTTTTTAATTAACGTGGTGTATCCTTGTAGAACAAGACAACTTAGATCGATAATAAATTACTGTTGGACTGACGTGAAATTTACCACAGATAATAATTGTGCCTCCATTGCTTTCATCACATTTGCCACAAGGCCTGCCCACTTATGATGGTTTTCCATGATACAGTTCTAGCACAACTCGACTCAGCTCAGTTTTTTTTTGCTTTTCCATTAGGGATAGTACCTCGGAACCTGCTCTGGAGAGGTTCCAAGAGAACTGAGCCGATACTGAAATGTGACTAAAAATCAACAGATTTGCCGGCCACCGATTGGTCAGAGAGTGACGTAGCTGGAAGAGTTGCAAGCGCGAAGTCCGACACAAGAATCAAACTGAACAAATGCCGAGCTGTAGATCAGTTAAAAAGACTAAAATCTCAATATTTAACAAAGGAGTCTGGTGCATTTAGGGTCAGCGCTGCCGAAAGCCGGCGATCGTGAGCCGTATTGTGACCCGTTCAGTCGTATTTCAGTTCAATGAATAAATCTTGGACTTATAAACTTTGAAAAAGGAAACTTAAAAAAAAAAAAAAAAATGAAAAGTAAAACTGAAAAAAACATTTTTTTTGAAAAAACTGAAAAAAACATTTTTTTTGAAAAAACTGAAAAAAACCCTTTTTTTTGAAAAAACTGAAAAAAAACCTTTTTTTTTGAAAAAACTGAAAAAAACATTTTTTATTTTTTTTATAAAAAAGTTAAATAATTTGGCACAAACTTTGACATTCACGCACTTAATCTTTCATATGACAAATCAATTTATTGACTTCATCCAAAAAGATCTCATGAAAATGAGCTGTAAAGGCTAAAAATGCTTGTCCATCACATGAATATTTCCCCGTTGCAGCTGTTCATTTCTTTTTTCACGCCTCACGTACCTCAGTCACAGTTTCACTTCAATTAAAACCTTCTATAGGTTAGAACTTCTCTTTCTCTTTCATGGCTATTTGAGAAAATGGAGCGCTCGCTATCAGAGAATGAAGGTGCAGAGGAAAAAAGAAAAAAGGAGACTGTTTGTTCTACCCTTTTATCTCTCCCTCTCTTCCTCTTCCCATTCACAAAAGCTTTCTTTGGACTCTTATCCTCCCATCTCCGTTCTAATGAAATTTCCTGAGTGCTGATCAAAGCCTGGGGTCTGTGCCTCGTCAGAGAGGACACAGAATGGGAGGATGTCGCGCTGCTCCTTTACCCTCCTCTGTCCCCGTCTTTCTTCCACTTCTTCACATTGTTGCATCTCCTCCTCGCCCAATGTTTTAAAAATAACTCTGAATAATGCTGCAAGGAAGCGTCTCGCTCCAAAATAGCATTTCCATTATTTTCCGAAATAACACTAACAGGACAGAAAGTGATGGAGTGATTCCTGATGTGAGGTGAAATTGTCAACATTGATCCCTTTTTTCTTCTCTGTATCCTTATATTTTACATGTTTCCTTCTGTCTTTCTCTCAGTACTGTTGCCAAACCGCGGCAAAATTTCCGCCTGTCCATCCAAACATCATTTCCTCATCACTCTCTACCTTTTTATTTTTAGACATAATAATCACATGTAACGACCAGCGAAAAAGAGCACACAAGAGTCAGCGAGAGTCTGTTTCATGTAAACTCCAAAACAGGTCACCGCACATCCATCAGCATGTGCAGATGCCTCCTTAAAAAAATTCCTCCACCCCCCCCTTCACCCTCGCGCCCCCCATTTGGAACAAACTTGTAGAGAATCGATCCATCCTTGTGGTCAAGAAATGACAGGAACTTCTTAGGGGTGTATATGATGACAAAAAAACAATATTCAGGGTTCTCACGCGTCAGTTGACATCAAATTCAAGGACTTTCCAGGACCAATTCCCCTTAAATTCAAGGACCGAATGTGCTGACACAGGTTTTAGATGGAAGGGCAACTTGTAAGACTTTCTTTCAACTACCTCAATGTCCGTTTTTGTTACCTTTTCAAATTCAAGGGTTAGGGTTATCCTAGGTTTTCAAGGTACCCTGAATATAGTGTTGGTCCAACTATAACCAGACTTCTAAGGCTGCGTTCACACTAGCCCTTTTAAATCAAATCCTAGTTCATTTGCTTGGAAAGTCCAGTTTGGACTGCTGTGAATGCAATTGTGAAGCAAAACTGCTGTGGTGCTTCATCCTTAAGGTATTTTGACCAAAGCATGTCACAGACATGTTCATTATGACACCAGGGAACTAGGTTCACTTGGAGAAATAGGGTATAATATGAGTCCTATAAAAAATCGGAGGTCAGGAGGGCCACTTCCTCTTCAGGAACGTCCCTATGACCTCGGAAATCCTCGGAGTTCTGACTAAAAATGGAAGGCAGGACAATCTACACTCTCCATTCCTTACTAGTTGTTGTTTACTGGGACGAGGATGCACAGATGCATCAAAAGGGAAACAAACACTATTAGCAGTTGTAGGCAGGGAGTTGAGCCCCTGGGTGCCCAGATGGGAAACCCCCAGGCATCCTTCCACAAGCTGGCTTCCCTCTCAGGAAGTGGTCTCCTGGGCAGCTGAGAAATCAGATTATCTCGCCCTGCCCACACCCCCAACTGTGTATGTGTGTGTGTGTGTGTGTGTGATGAGGAAGCTATGAATCTTGCAGCCAAATGGACATGAAGGCACCCCACGTCCCACTGCTTTAGCACCCACACCCGCACCCGCCTTCACCTCCCCTCCGCCCCGACTGTCATTTCACACCGGAGATGGGAGGCCATTTCCATACCAATAGCAGGATATGATGGGGACAAATGAAGATTAATGGGACGCTCGGGTGTCAATGAAGTCATTGTCAGGTCTTGATGGAGCAGAAGAGGCTTCCAGGGGCCTCAGCTGTTTGATAGACAGAGAGGGAGGAGGGATGGAGAGAGGGAGAAAGGAGCGAGAGTGAGCGTTTGCTTTGCTTTGAAAGGAGCAGGGGCCTGCTGTCCATCCATCAACCGCTGCTACAGGACAGTGGTTTTATTTTTATCGAAGTTAGAAGGTGTTTTTAGACCTGATGCAGGTTTACGCTGGAGAATAATGAGCAATGAAGTTCATTTAAATGGTGGGGTTTTTTTACAATTTGTCAGAGTTTTGTCAGATACCATGGACTCTATACACCAATATTATTAAAACTAACTATGCAATATTATGTTGCAGTTTGAAAATGATCTGTATTTGTATTTTGACAATTTATACATTGTTTTTCTTGTGTAGCATTCACATTAAATGTTAATATTGACATTGTAATGTTTATTTATAAGGGGTTAGACATTCAAAACTCCATGTTTATTGTGTCTCTTCTACATCGTTTATCTTTATTAGCTTAAAAATGACGTTAAATAACTAATTATTAGCACATATATACTTATATCCATATTTCATTTATTCTGTTATTTTTGCGCCTTCCACATTCCACACAGCACACGGCACGGCAGATGTTTTAAAGATTCCATGAAACCTTCCTTTAACTGACCTCTGGGTCTTGACTTTGACGGTTTTAATTGATGACTGCCATTAAGTTTCACTTGCCGTGCAAGCGTTCGTACCCACTCACCAAACTTACACAGTTCAAGGAGCGAGGTTCAGGTGCAGGTGGGGCATGAAAGAGGCACTTTTAGGGTTAGAGTTAGGGTTAGGCTAACCCAAGTGCTGTAAATGAAGCTTACATGAGGTGATGCATCTAAATTCAAAGGTGACTCTTCCTGAAGTGCTATCCCTCTGCATGATAATGTCACCAAAAAAACTCCCACAAACAAACCCCCCCCCCCCGCCTCCCACTGAGCCCCCACCACCTTAAAAAAAAAAAAAACTTTTTACACTTCCTCTTTCCTTTGTATTGCACCAATCACCCAGGGCCACCTCTGACCCGCCGTGCCCCAGCACTGGTGATTGATTAGCACCACCAGGAATATTTATCCAGCCTGTTCAGTAGGAAGTTGCCTCCTGTCGCTGTGTTTGTGCAGCAGCTGTGCGTCTGTTTGTCCACGCAGACTCACACAAACACTCCTTTTACCTTCTTGTTTTCTCCCCGTCAGTGGTTAATAAACACGAAGATTCGTTCATTCTTCCAGGACGGAAATGCTACTAGTTGAGAAGATGAGTAGCAGAGTCTATGGGATGAGAAGTTGCATCAGAAAAATGGTCTCCTGTTAGATCAAGAATCCAAAAGACAAGAGAGGTGATAGTAGGAGAGTTTATAGAAAGATTTAACTCTTCTGTAATGGTTAATACAGAAGCTCTTTCACTGAAATTATATTTTTAACGCTAAAAATAATCATTGTTGTTGTTATTCGTTGATTTTCAAGTGTACTGTTTCACAAAAAGCTGACAAAAATAGTATTATTTCTTGATTAAGATATGAAATTATAGAAAATAATAGTTTTAAGTGGTTGAATGTTAGGCTTGATTAATTTCTGACCACTCTGACCACACATTTTGGCTATTTCATACACACAAACCAGTTCATCATCTGCATATAGAGATATTAGATTTATTAGATTTAACTGCCGTAACTTCCCTTATATCATGTCTAAAGTTATCATTCCCCCCACTTCCTGTCCACATGTTGGGACATTATATTATTCCACTTTGTGTTTGTGTTTGTGAGAGCAAATATCTGAACACAAACAATACTTCAAAAGTGACAAAAGCAGCTCAGGAAAGCTCAGTGAAACGTATTTTATGAGCTCACTTGGTTTCAACACCTCGGTTGGTTTTTTTGCGTTATTATTTTGTAAATATAAATATTGTTAAACTCTATAAAAGTGTACTAACTGACAGATCTTGTAGCGACAGGCCCGGGCCGGGCCCACCCACTTCCAAACACACTTCATCTGCCTGTTTCTTCTTATTTTCTTTTTTTTTATTTCTCTTTGTTGTGGGTGAAATTGTGCCAGAGTCTTGTTTGAGTCACCTCACAGCTCCGCAGGGCCACGCTGGAAGAATAATAACAACAAACAGCTGCTTGTGTTACCTTCTCTTGCTGGCCGGAGACATATCTGAATATGATCAGCTGCATTTGGAGGTTGAAATGAACGTTACATATTATAATAATAATAATAATAATAATAATAAATAGTATGCTTTCATTTGTCCGTTAGCCGCCACATCATTATGTCCTCTGATCTTGTGTTCTCCCCTCTTTATGTTCCCTCTAAAAGTTCAAAAACCGAACAGAAGATGGTGCCAAACCTGACATGACTCATGTTCAACACTGACACAGAATGTTCAGCTCTGACTTAGGACACGCTTGCACTCACTCGTGACAAAAAGTGAACCCAAAGAAATGGGAAGTTTTCACGTCACACGGCAGCCGTTTTGTCACACTTAATCAAACGCCACCACAGAAACAGACACAGAATTAGATTTGTGTGTCCACCCCCTGAGGAAGTGCACTCGAGTGCACTGTTTTCATTTTCATCTCTAAATTTAGCTTCAAGTCCGGCTCTATTTTCGTCTCCGTTCCGAAGCGCATGCAGCTCATGGCCGCGTGATGTATGATGTATGATGTGCGACGCCTGGAACATGAGGATAAAGCACGAGGAGGCCTCGCGGGACGTTTTATGAGCCCCCTTCGCTCGAGTCTTGTGGTCTTGTGCGCGAGCAAGCTTCCAGGAACACAAACTGTAGCCGTTGGTAGCCGTAGCGCTGTAACATGTGACTGTTTTTACGGTCACCGTGCATAAGTGCAGGCTGCGCTTGTTTCCGCGGCGTCAGTGGACCCACAAAACCTCATGAGTACCATCAGAGGATTCTCAAACCACTTCTCCTGCTTTACATTTTGGGTTTTTTCCCCCTGCATATATATATATATATACTTTACTCATTCAAGTTTGAGTAAACTTGAATGAGTAAAGTAAATATAACAGAGTATAATACAACACCACCTGCTGAGCTTTAGAGCCATCTTAAATGTAAAAGTTTAAAAGTATTGTTTAAGTAAACGTGAACTCTATGTTTTGAACGTGGACGGAGCGTCTTTTAACGTGGTTTCTCTACCGTTCTTCAGTCAGATGACTTTGGGCCAATTCCAATTCCTGTCTTAACCCTCAATCTTAACCTTCAAGCTCAACCCTTAATCTTAACTGGCCCTCAAAACCAAGTGTTGAGGGTTATTTTGTCACTAAGAAATGGGACACCCCTTAAATGCAGAACCGTCCAGACTGTGGGGGGCAGAATAACGCGAAATCTGCGTCCAGTCTGTCAACTCCAAAAAAGAAGAAGAAGAAGAACACATCAACACGTCATCTGTACTTGTCACTTGTCCGCACCGGCCGGGCTATTGACAAAGGATCGTAAAATAAAAAATTAATGTTGTAAATGCAACAATGACGTAAGTAATCCATAAAATGGGCCTAAACTAAGATAATACAGTGGTTTTCATAATTTTTATATCTCTATAAACAAAGAAAATATGTTTGTAGCGTACTCGTTTTGCCGCTTTCAGCGCCATCTTTGTTCTGTCAAAACACGCAATGCATTCTGGGTAGCCCTTGCTCCCAAGGGTGGTCTCGGAAAAAATCTCAATATTAAGGGCGATACAGCCCTTAAACTTGCCCCTCAACTTAATTTTTCTGAGAATCGGGACAACACTAGCACTAGCGGGAGCGCGCATTTTTGAGATTGAGTGCCAAGATTGAGGGTTAAGCAAGGAATTGGAATTCACCCCTTGCACCCAAGTTCCCCAAGCAGCGCCGCCAAGAGGAGACATCAAGTAGTTGCGATCATCGCGTGAAGACTGATAATAAAATATCGATATATTTCCCGAAGGACGCCACACGGTTGGTGTAGTGGGTTAGCATGTTGCGTGGGTTTTTACTCCGGCTTCCTCCCACAGTCCGAAAAGGATAAAGCGATTAAAAAATGGATTGATGGATATGGAAGGACATCTATATCGATATTCTAACCCACCCCTAACTTGACCGCAGTACGTCTACGCCTTCCTTTTTTTTACGGAGAGGAACGTGGAGCGTGTAAATTAAATTAGAGGGGAATTAATTCACGGAGTCCCTCTTTAAAGCTCCGAGGTTTTAAAGTGGGAGTTGATACAAAACCCCGAGCGTGAAGCGAGTCGGAGCAGCCGTAACATCTGCCAGTGTTTTTCTACCCAGTCTGGACGATGCTAATTGTAATCACAGCTGAATTCCTGCAGACTGTAATTAGTGGGCCGCTCGGTAAATATTCTGGCATTAGCTTAGAGCAGCTTTGATTTTTCTTTTTTCATTCACAGCTCACACTGGCGCTTCTATTTATGTGTGTGTGTGTTTGTGGCTTTCCATTCATGTAGGTTTGCATGCTGGTATCTTAGATCTTAATCAGCGGTGTTTTTGCACAAATGATTTATGCTTTTGTCATCACCTGCCTGGTGAACCAGAAAAGGCGGGGTTTCCCACCCTTGTCACTGCTGAGAAAGTGTCAAAGACGTTGTTAATCATCTTCTTTCCGACGCCTTTGATGCCACAGAGATTTTCATTGAAATTCATTAAGGTGTTTAATGTGGTCAATGAATAAGTATTATTTAAAAATGTTTTTTTTTTTTAAATGTTCCTAGAGAGTCCAAAGTTATTGTGCTCACGTTGCCATAACACAGTCATGAAAGCAAACAAATAAACGCGTGAAGAATCGTTTCCCTCTCCGTGAAATCATTAAAGATTATTAAACTGGAGGTTCATTCCAAAATTTAAGATGTTAATAAATTTGAACACATTTAGGTAACACTTTTAAGGGTAACCAGTAGCAACAGTAAGAAACCAAACCGCACATCTGCTACGGATACACCTGCCGTCCACAATCACACAGGAAAACATGTGTTTTAGATTAGCAAAAATCCAGGTCTGTGTTTTAATCTGGACCACATTTGCTCTCTGATTGTTTCTGTATATGCTTTATTTTAAATGTAAGGTATGTTTGTGTAACTGCGTACTTTCTTTAAAACTAAAAACCTTAAGTTTTCATAAACCTTTAATGAGAATTTTGTATAATCTTCAAACAAGGGCTTGCTTTACAGAGGCAGCCATCGTGTACCTTCTTCTTCTTCTTTTTAGGTGTCACCAGAGCAGAACACCTACCTCCATCTTGTCCTCTCCCTTGCGTCTTCTTCTCTTAATTGTCTTCGTGTCCTCCTTCACAAACGTCCATCAACCTTGTAAACTTGTTTTGAAGCAGAAGCTCTCTAGGCCACCGTAGTTCGCCGTAGTCCCCATGATGCACTTAAGAGGTTAAGGCGCTATGGTTTGTTGCAATTTGCAGTCAACACTAGTACTTAGTAGTGCTGGGTACGTTAGCGGCATCAACGTTGACGCATGACGCGTTTCCATGACGACTGACCGGAAAAAGATGCACGTGACGTCATGCTTACGTGTTGCCGCACCGGAGTCCAGGCACCGTTTACCAGTTAGCTGCGTTAGCTCCTTTGGCGCCATTAGCGCACCTATAGTTGAACTGGAGCAATCTGTTTAACAAAGGAAAAGAGCAGCGCTACAAATAGCCAGCGTTAGCGTTACTTTTGAGACTCATTTGAACAATTTTAACGTCGTCACGGAAACGCATCATGCGTTAAAGTGCCTTAACGTTGACGCCGTTAACCGCCATTAACGACGTACACCAGCACAAGTTCTTAGTATGTGTGTAGCTCGGAATTCTCATGCAGATGCATGTAAGGGTTAGCCTTTGCTCATATAAACCTCTCTTAAATCCGTCTCCTAAAGACTCAAACAACACGACTTAAGCGACAAAAGCCAATTCTTCCAACACATTTCAGTCTTTGTCGCGAGGCATCGAAGGATCCTCAGAGGTTCTTTTCTTTTTTGTTGTTGCTCTGTGAATGCTCTTTTGTGAAACCTCTCACCTGAGCCGTGCCTTCTCTCAACAGGAAACGAACCCTTAGCTAAAAGAGCACCTTTAAGCCCGCCAGTCAAAACACGGCCATGTTTTATGTGAGCGACGTTATCGTCTCCCCCCCCCCCGAGCTTTGCCGTCTTCCTCTCGCGACGAGCCGAGCGTGATGGAATCTCTATTGGTCGCTGTCTTAAAGGATTAGAGGGCATTCACACTTTTTCCTCCCTGCTGGAGCTCAGCTCAGCCGTTCATCTTATCCTCACTTTTTTTTAGAAATGCACGTGAATTTCACGTTCGCTCTTTCATCCAAATGCGACTTGTCACTGCTAGCCACCGGCTAATTTTTCAGTATTATCCTCTTTGCTTGAACACTGTTGACTCTCTCTCTCTCTCTCTCTCGCTCGCTCTCCCCCCTCCTGTTTTGAGAGTATTCAAAGTATTTCCTGCCCTGCTTATGTTTCTAAGATGCAGTAATGAGAAGGCAGAGTGAGAGTTTTGGCTTGTGGCTTTGTGGAGCTACAGTGGCAAAAGAAAACAAAATGTGTGTGTGTGTGTGTGTGTGTGTGTGTGTGTGTGTGTGTGTGTGTGTGTGTGTGTGTGTCTTTCGTGAGCACGTAACGGGATACCACCTGGGGATGGATGAGCTCTTGGAAGATGTGTGTATGTGTTTGTGAGCATTGGGGGGGTGGGGGGGGGTATAGGCAGCAGCAGCAGCAGCAGGATCCCCAGGCAAGTATCAAACTTCAAGGGCTAGTATTAGTATCGGCTTACACATGTGCATCCAAGAATACGCGGCAAAAAGCCTCCAATCCGAGCGGACGCCAAAAAAAAAAAAAAAAAAAAGAACTCCACATCGTCAAAAAACTTTGTGGTAGAAAACTTTTTTTTATAGCGTCTGAATTTCCTTTTTTTACTTTCTTTTGAGGCGTAATTTACAGCGAGTCAAGAAGATGTAAATGTGAATTAAAAGACCTGTGACTGTTGCGACGCCGTCTCTCCCTTGACAAAAGAGTCTTTATGTTGTGGCGACCAGAAGCAGAGTCTTGACAGTTATTAATCACCAGACACTCTTTGCTTCCATCAGCTGCTCCTGTGTTTTGATGATCATGAGAAAGATGGTGTGTGTGTGTGTGTGTGTGTGTGATGGGGGGGAGGTGTGAGGGAGGAAAAGGGAGGAAATGAGGGCTCTTTGTGCTCTGCTACCTGGCAGACATCTCCAGCATGTGTCGTCTTGCCTCTTGGCAAGCCGAGACCACCGGCGCCCTTGGAATGCTCTCAGTTCAGGAAATCTCGTTTTATTCTCATAAATACTGCTCCTAAACCCCCTTTTGAATACATTTTCTTCTTCTTTTTCTTTTTTGTACAAGTTTTAATGCATTGTGACTTTAAAACCAGTCAGCCATTTACCTAAAATGCCTAATCCTCTTTACTTCGCCTAAACAAAGTCAACTTGAGTACATTGAGAGACACAGATTTGTCTCAAAGCAGTTGTCATGAAATGTTGTTTGTGAAACTGAGCATCGTGCCGATTACTCACGGAACATCAAGCGCACGCTCGCCCAACACTTTATTATTAGGGACACGGGATAACATTGAAACAAGAGGTTATTTGAGTTGCTGTCTATCATCTCGATCCATAATCCTCCAAACTCTTGCGTCAACAAGGCAGTTGGCCAAAAGACAAGCCGCTTACTGAATGTTTTCTCACCTCAAATCACGTTCTTGTTCTCATTCTCATGCTCGGTTTGAACTTCAGCAGCTTGTTTTGACGATGTCTGAATGTATTGCGTTGCTGCCATGTGATTGGCTGATTCGATGTTGCTAGCTAGTTGCAGCAGGTGTACCTAATGAAGTGGCCTTTTTGGAGTTACAAATGACGCAATTGCTCAAAATCCGCGTAGTCACGACAATGTGAATGCTCCATGTCGACAGTTTTCCTTTGGAATGGAAAATGAGACTAATTGCAGCTGTTATAACATCTCTAAGTAGTAAAATCCTGTCTCAAAGTATTGCAAACCACTCACTGCAAGCTTTTGGCATCTGATCTCAGATATGTTTCTCAAAGTCGGATGAAACGCACATGCTCGGAAATGTTTCCGTAACGTAAGAACGCGCTGACGTTAAGGCGTTAGTTCAAGGTCCAGGATTTAAAAGTTAGTGACGTCTAATGGTGAAACTGCAGATGGTAACAAAAAGAGGACTCCACTGATCCTTCCATTTTCCAATCGGGGAACTACGGTGGCCTTCACATGCCAGAAATGTCATTCCGAACATGAAAAAATCTTGTTGATTTTCCGTTAGGGTTAGGGTTACCTGGTACTTTTTTAGTACCTGCTCTGGCGAGGTTCCAAGCGAGCTGAGCCGATACCAACAGTCGTCATGGAAACGCGCCATACGCTAATGTGCGTTAACGTTTAAGCCGTTAACTTTCCCAGCACTAGTGTTTATGTCGCGTATGGAAAACGTTGTTCCTGATACCAAACCGAGTCGAGTCGATTTGAGCTCGGACTGTATCATGGAAAAGTGCCATAAATGTCCAATTCTAAGTCTGCAAAAACAACAAATGTTTACCCTGAAGAGATTACACACTTATATAAGTGTACGCGTGGTTAGCATATTCAGTTTCTGCCAATGAAACCCCTCGTCAGTGTTACACACCGGACCTTGAACTGTAAATCAAATTCTCTGCCGCATTAAAGGACATTAAGCAGCCTGCTCCGTCTTCCTGTCAGCTGTGTAGAAACCAGAGAGTCATCATTTGCCACGAGGATACAGTCAGACTCACATACAGAATAAGAGCTGGTAGGGGGCCAACTCTGGGGGGTGGGCAACAAATAATACTCCCATTGTATGGGACCAAATATCCCCTGCTGAAGCCTCCTGAGCCCGGCTCTCCGCTCCAGGGATCCCTACACCACATTACCAACTTCTTACAAGTGGATAAGGTGTAAGTTCTGTGGGGGGATTGGAGGAGGAGGAGGAAAGGGTTTTGGGTTTATGTTGCAGGAGGTGGTACAGTGTGTCTCCTGTGTTACTTCCGCCGTTAAAAGGCAGGTTTTTGTCCAAGGTCCGGTCCTGTGTTTGGACAATGGCTAAACGAATGGGCTGTTATTTTTACGGCACTCGAGCCGGGGGAGTAACGGTACACCAATGTATATCCTCTGCCGGCTTCAGTCGTCTTCATCAAGATTTAAGTTACCCATTGTAGCTGAAATGAAATCAATCCCAGCAGGCCCTTCTGTGAGGAGGACCATTTGCCTGTCAGACAGAGCTGGAGTTAAGTTTCCATGTTCCAGAGCTCTACATAATTCATCTGTGTGTATATATACAGTACATGTATACATATATATATATATATATATATATATATGTATAAATTACCGTTCAACAGTTTGGGGTCACTTAGAAATGTCCTTATTTTTGAAGGAAAAGCACTTTTTTTCAATGAATATAACATTAAATGAATCATAAATACACTCTATACATTGTTAATGTGGTAAACGACTATTCTAGCTTCAAACGTCTGGTTTTTAATGGAATATGTACATAGGTGTATAGAGGCCCATTTCCACAGTTCTAATGGTACAATGTGTTTGCTAATCGTATAAGAAGGCTATTGGATGTTTAGAAAACCCTTGAAGACCCTTGTGCAATTCTTTCGATGAATAAAAGTGTGACTTTTAATGCAAAACGCAAAAAAAAAAAAGTCTTTAAGGAGATTTCATGGGGGGAACCTTTGGTAAAAAAATGTCCAGCACGACCCCTGAGGTCAGGTGACCTGACAATAAAGTGAGACAGAAACACGTCTGAGGTCTTTGGGGGGTTTTGTGGCGCTGCTGCTGCTGCTGCTGCTGCGAGGACTTGGCAGACGACTTGGAAAGAGGATGACGGCACAGTGTCATTTCATTTCCTCTTTCACAGACTCCGCTTGATGAATGACCGTGTGAAAGGCGGCTGGTCTGCAGGATTTTGGCGCTGCACCTCCGCCGTATGAGTGTGTGTTTGTGTGTCTGCGTGTGTGTGTGTGAAGGGCCCACATTTTTTTTTTCCTCGACTTACACACTTTACATTTTTCAGTACTTTTTTGAGTAAATTTGTCTTCTGCTTCTCCAGATATTTTGTCCAGATGAAGAATGAGAATATTGGTACTCTGTTAACGATCACTAGAAAGCATCCAGACGTTTGTCAACATAATGTCAGATAAACCTTAATAATGGGGCTTTTAATGGAGTTTCCAATACAAATATGCAATGTTGATGTACGTACTAACGAGCTTTAACCAAAACCAAAACTTCCTTGTCAAATAATGGGATATTTGTAATGTTGGACACTATCAGATCTACAGAATATTTGAGTATTGTTCGATCTCATCCCTATAGTGCCAGTCAGCTAATGGCTACCGATTTATCCTCCACATGAGGGGACGCTGGAGTCAATTCTAGCTGACGTAGGGCGACAGGTCGACAGTCCGTCACAGGACCAACATATAAACAAGCAACCCGTCTCACATTCACACCTGTCATCAAATTTAAGCCGTGTTTCCACCAAGTTAGTACAGTACGGTACAGTACCAGCTCCAATGGTTCCGTTCTTTGGCACCCTTTCCTGGGTGGTTCCAGAGTAAAATGGTATAGTCAAGTCAGGGTGGAGATAGGTCAGTGTAATATCCGATGCAAGTCGAGGCATTGGAAAAAAAGTGATAAGGACATTACTCAGTGACCCCAAACTTTTGAACAGTAGTGTACATTGTTTGTCGCGATAGTATGGCGTGTCGCTAAGTGACCCTCGGGCAACAACGCACACCCCCAACTACCAAGGTCCTGTTGTCACTCGACCCAGGGCTTTACCATTCCAAACTGAACTGTAGCACAGCATTAGAATGTCCAATTAATCACTGAATGTTTTTGGACTGTGGGAGGAAACCGGGGTAAAAAGCCTTTTGCGCACGGAGATAACATGGAAACTCCACACAGAAAGACTCCTTTCTGGTCGAACCAGGATTCTACTTGGTGACCTACTTGTTATGAGGCAACAGTGCAAGCCACTACATCGTTGTGTGGCCCCTTAAAGCAAGTTTCCACTTTTGTCAATTCACGGAGATCCACTGCCGGCCTCGTGCCATAAATGTCATCTTTGACCCATGTTGACTAATGTCCAAAATTTGACTGAATCGTCAGCATATCCATCAACTCAAATTATGAATATTATTAAAGTTTGTAAAAGGTCTTCACTATTTCCTAACATGCTCAGCAGAACTTTACGCCTTTTCCACTAGTTTTTTTTCTTGTCTCATTTACTGCAGCTGGGTCTCTTCGTCTTCTCGGTGCTTTCCCCGGCACGTCGAGCATAATGTATCGCGAGGAGAAATCTATTTGTTTTCGAAATCCAAAAGTTATTCGTTTAGCTAACTCGCTGAGTAATGTGTCACGCTTAACAAAAAGACGCTTATTTAACTCTGACATCCCCCCAGCGCGGCGATTAATTTCTCTTCCACTGTCCACCACAAAAATCCACTTGTCCAAAAACAAGTAATCAAGCCCTTAATGTTGTGCCTTCATGTGTTTTTTCTTTTTTTTGCTTGTCATCTCTGAAGTCAAAGTAATTTATGGCTGTCAGGAAGTCCCCAGAAGAGTTCTCATGCCTGACTTGGGTCACATGGGGGGATGGAGGACGGCCGAGAGAGGGTCACGCCCACAAAATACTCTCATGTAATGTCTTGTGTCAAAGGGCCACAGGGGGGAGGTCCCATATCCTAAATCCTGTAGCCTGAGAAATGAAAGAATTTCAGAGGAGGCCTGGTCCACTGTCCACCAGGGCCAGACCCCAGAACTAATCTCTTTCATCTCGTCTTCTCGCTGGCCGGGGGGACATTGGTGGGTTTGGGATGACGGGGTGCTACGTTCTCCTCCTCCTCCTCTGGGATCTTTGTTCCTGATGAACTGGTCGCCTCGGGGAGATGAAGCTGAGCTGCTTCTCCGCTGATCCCTCTGCGCTGAATCTCCAACCTCCCTCCCCTCTCCTCTAAGCCTCTCTCCATCCCTCTCCTCTCCCTCTGTGGGCCTCTGAGCTGGACTGCCTTCCCCTTGGCTTTCCCCTCTTCCTTCCTTCCTCAGTTCCTCCACTAATAGCTCCCTTGTTCCTGGCTAGTCAGGGCTGCCAGTTGAGCGGTCATTCGTGGAAGATTCATTCGCGGCGCGGTAATTGTAAACAGACAGAGAGGGAGAACGAGAGAGAGAGGGAGGTAGAGAAGAGCATTAAACCTGCTGGTCACTGACAGAAAGCAGAGTGGACTCACTCTCAACTCTGTCCTCTCGTTCTTGGGCTTCCTTCATCACCCACCTCCTCCTTTCCCGCCCGCTCTTATATCTACATCATCTTTGTTACTTATCCGGTTTTATTTCATCTCCCCAACGCTAATCTTCCCCCATAATTCAGGCCCTACTTACATCCATGAGCAATCTGTGTCCTGTTTCACTGTTAAATGTTGCATGGAATTATGTTACGCCCCAAAAACATGCCCTAATAGAGCCCAGACACATCGTTTGTTTGCCTTCCGGTAATAGAGTCGCACGTTTGTTGCATTTTGCATCTGTCCCAGCTTCGGGAAAATATGTGCAACCAATGGCATTAAGACATATTCTGGGAGTTTAGATTCTCCGCCAGCAAACAATGTTTCAAATAATCTTTGGTCGACAGATTCGGATATCGACGTCGAATGCAGTCGACGCTGCTTCTTTATCCCATTTTATTGATTTTTTCATTCCAACCAAAGGAAACCTGACAAGTCATGTAATGAAGATAACCGACATTTCAAAATAAATCAGGCCAGAAAAAAAAAAACAAAGCCAAAAAGGAAAACAGTTGGTGATGCAAACGAGGATAAACCGTAAAAAAATCCGTTCAGCGTGAAGGCAGAGATGTCACGTTCTAAATATTTCATATTCGCTTTCCAGGCTTTATAAAAAAACGGATATGTTTTTAAACGAAGCACACGTGTGAGATAATCGAGTGGAACCAGAATGGTTTAAAACGCTTTCACCACGTACGTGTGAATCATCTTTTTCTCCTTCTTTTAGGGAGCAAAGAAAACACGGAAAACATTCACATTTTAAGGACCCTGAAATCAGATTTCAGCTCTACCACAAACACAAGTTTTAATCCCCGTCGTTTACTTCGCAGAGCGACTCTTAATGCACACAAATGTCAGTCTGTGTGACTTCATTTAATACAAACAGACAACCTTAAAGTGTACACACCGCTGCAAAGTTGACTGTGTTGACATTTCCAGCGCCGTTCATTATTCACTTGCAATGTGCAGAGGAATATCCAAGCCGCACAACACAGATAAAATAGTCCTTAATGCTTCTTTGAACTGAAGTTCCTCTCAAAAACGCCAGACGTCCAAAACCAATACATTATATTCCAGTAATGTCAGTAATTTCATGTAATGTATCGGCTTGAGTTTGACTTGTGGTCGAGGCTCAGCCTCGTGTGGATGGATGTGATTTCTGTGCACGAGTGAACTTTGAAGTGAAGTTTCCCCAGTAACAGGGAAATGTGTTTGTCGGGGCCTGGTAGAAACAGTAAACACGGAGCGAGGAAGACACAGGGAATGTGTGTGTGTGTGTGTGTTTGGGAGTGAGAATCCAGTAGTGCCGGGCAACGATTGCTGCCGAGGCTGTGAGCCGTCAACAGACCGGGCCAGTTTTCATCCGTGATTGTTTTCTGAGTCAGTATTTCTCCGTGTTTTCCCACACTTATCTCCCCAGCATACCCCCCCCCCCCCCCCCTAAAGTCCAGCAGAAGAGTTCAACACAGTGTCTCTGTCTTCAGCAGTTTCACTGCAGCTGCTTTTCTTCATTCAAAGAAAAGATAACACACACACAGCAGCTGAGAAATGTCCGTCACTAGCTTACCTGTGTCCCATTCAGCGCTCGCACACCTTGACAGGAAAGCTCCACAGGGTGGTGGTGGTGGGGGGGGTTAGTGTTTGCTCGTCTGCGCTCTGACACAAAACCACTAAAAAGACCATATACGCGGGCTATAAACATACCACAGTAAGCTTTGGGCTTTGTGATCTCCTGTGTGTTTTCACTCACAGTCGGCTTTTGTTACATGCAATAAACATGACTCTGTTGTTAGGTCATGGGTAAACATTTGCGTTCAGATAATGCACTTTCCACAGGTCGTTATGAAGAGCGCTTATTGCATGCAGGCAAAAAAAAAAAAAGGAGCGTTAAATAAACGTGTAGCACATGTACACGGAAAATAGTGTAACATGCAGTTGTTCATTCAAACTAATAACTGCCATTTAAAACAGGATAACGTGATTGATTTGATTGTGAAACTCATTCTTTTTGCATTTAGAGAAATCAAGTTTGATTTATACTGAACTGAATATATGTCCAAAGTTTGAATCGAATGTGAATTGCGCATGCACATTGCACACCAAGTCCCGTAGCTCTCTTTCGGCATGCTAGCCAAGAAGCACCATTTGATATCGCGCATATCGTTTCAGTCCTGGGTGGGTTTTGTCCAAAAAATAAACGTAAGTAGCAAAGCATTTGCTGATAATTAAGTAAGTGTTAGTGTGTTGTGTTGTCAAAATTGCAAAGAGTAGCCCGATTTAAGCTGGCTAGCTAGCTAGCTTTGGCATTGGCTAGCTAGAAAATCATTTGGAGTGCAGTATTATTGTTTACATCAACATAAAATAATCAGTCATAAGAAGTAACTCAGTTTAGATTCTGTGAAGTCAAATATTATAGTTGTAAAATTTGAGCAGCATACAAAGTCGTCTTAGGTTTCTATGTTCCTACATCTATATCTAAGTATCTCTTATTTGTTTTTGTGTCTCCAAACTTTGACCTCACCACTGCGGTAGTGTCGGCAGTCGCGGAATTAAAGCTCATCCCCCGTGTCGCAATCTCTGCTAAAGTGACAAGCTAAATGTGAAGACTGTCGTAAATCATTCTGTAACACATTCAGAACATTTCATGTTTACAAGGCAACAGCGAGGCTTCTCCTCTGGTCGATTGCACAATCCGTTCCTCGTAAAAAAAAACATTTGGAACAAAAAGAGAATGAGGTTGACTGTTCTCTGCGCTGATTTCCCTCCGCTGCCCTTGAAAAACTTTCATTTTGTGCCTTGATTGCGGTGTACGGTTTCTCTCAAGACAAACAGAGCACGCTAAATGCAGCGTGGCCAATTGGTCCAATCCCGAATTAAGGTGGAGGGAAACAGAGAGAAACCAATTAGGAGACGGAAGCCACTAATTAAAAGCTGCATGCTCTACAGATTGCATCAATTTTATTTTCTTTAGCAATGGCCGGGGCCATAATTTCAGAGCTCGCTTGTACCCCAGTGCACATTCCAGGACAGCTGCCTTCTGTGTTTGGAAAGTGCTTGTGCACAGAGGCAGCACTGTGTCTCTCCACTCTCTCCCTTGTTGGTAGTTTGAACACACACACACACACACACAAAAAAAGCACAAAGTGCGTAAATTTGGAAAAAAGTCCACATCATTCAGAATCAACGAGAAACCATTCATTAAACGTTTTTCAACAAGAGTCTGTTTGCAGAAATGTTTCCCCTTCCTGGATAAGGTTCCGTGGATTGCTGCCAATACATTTTCTGTGTTGTGAATCGGAGATTGCATTATGCTTGAGTGGTTTGGGTGGTTAACCAATACGCTTGCTTTGGAGAGCTGCAGGGAAACGTTGAGCACCTGAGGAAAGCCACACTGTTGCTCCGAACAGTGTTCTCTTGGCAAAGCGACCCCGCAGCACTTGTCTTTGTGCACTTTTTTTCGTAAAACGAGGAGGATAAACGCAGAAATGTTCTGTTATTTGTGGTCGACGTTGACGAGAGCAATCCCAGAGAAAGGTCAGAAAGTGAGCCAGTGATTCATAAAAAAACTGTATTTCCCTGCTAGTGTTGCTATGTGATTATACCAAATTTCCGCACACTCTTTTCCGCACAAAGAAAGGTTTCGGTTGTTATTCCTGAGTGAAAAAGTCAAAACGGTCGCTACGTTTACATTAAATTATCGGATTATTGTGTTATTGTGTCTTACTAAAACCAGACTTTGCGATTATATGTAGACCTGTTGGTCTGACTGACACTGTACTTGTCGATGATTGGTGTATTTTTGGACTCAAGAGTTCATCCTCCGTTAGCTTAAAGTATTTTATAACTGAAATATTTAGATAATGAATGGGAGAAAGGCATGGAATGGAACCCGACAAGGTACCAACGAGCTACCAGCTAACATTGTTTTGGTAGGTCAACTAGAAAACGCCCAAAACTAACAAGATAAAACGTAGCGTAGCATTGCCGAGGCAGACGCTGCTTTTCCATGATTCTGTTCTACCACTACCCCCAGCTCTACTTCGGTTTGGGTATCAGGCGCGCCGTTTTTGCGCTAAAAAGTACTAAACACAACGTCCAGCTCTCTCTGGATCCTCTCGTCAGCCACCAAACACAGGAACGTCGGCACCTCGTCGGCACCTCGTCGACAGACCGCGGTGTTTTGTTGTGTCGGTGGTCTGTTGACGTCACATTTTAGCGTTGGCTCAAGCCGAATAGAGCTAGAACTGTGTCATGGAAAAGCCCCAAAAGACGGTGGTAAAATGGAAATGTACTGAGTCTGATTTGGGTTGGTGGGAGCGGTTAGCCTGTTATAAAATCATCGCTTCCTTGTTCTATTTCTTGCTCATTGTTCTACAGGTGATTACGTAACACCTCTTGGCAACTTTTCACTTCAGACTGTTGTGTTTACCCCGACGATAGCCACATGCTCGCTTGAGGAGACCGAGTGTAAGAGACTCGATCTATTCCTATTCATTTTGACTCTGCTCAGTGACATTTTCTTTTTGTGAAGCGAGGAAATGCACAAACAGGCAATGACCCGGTGTATATGGGGCAACAGATGCACCAGTACTTGTCCCACAATTGTGTCCTGAATCCTCTTGTCATTGCAGTGCAACACTCCAAAGAGCATAAAGTCCCCCTCAACTCGAACCCTTCATCTCAATTGATGGAGCGAAAAGAGGAAAAAAAACACTGAGGAAATAACTTAGACCTTGTCTTTTCCACCTAATGGTTTTTCCAAACCTCGCACACTAAAGGCCGACCTTCCCTCATGAACGTGATTTTTCCTGTACCCTACACCTTGGATTTCAGGAAATGTACAAAACAGGATAACACAGCACAACATATTTTTTCTTCTGTCAGTTTTCCTTTTTTTTGTAGGGAGAGACGGAGAGAAACCAATTGAGAATCCAGTGACATCAGCAGCCAAGGCTGCAGTGTTTTTCAAGTTTGTCTTCCTTTGTTGTCTCGTCTACAGTCACATGTGAAACGCGTTGTTTCACTGAGTAATAAATCAGGAGGTGGAAATGTTTCACTATTAAGCTTCAATTCTTCAATTCTTGTGAATATGCCAGAGTAAGCAGAACGCGATAATCTGAGTTCACTGTCTCTTGGCAGGTGACAAAATCCAGGGCATTTTCATAATCTTTGAACCTGCAAACAAATTCTGTCATCACCTTCTTTTTTTTTACAACCTTAATTTCACAAAAATTGAGTAGTGACCCTAATTTAAAAGTGCAAACTTGGACTCACAGAAGTTCCTGTTTGTGGCTGCTGTAGAAGAGCAACAGATGTGTTTATAACATAAAGACCCAAGCTATCATCATATTTAAAAATGGAGATCAATCAGGAGATAGGAATATCTCGAGTGGCCACCAACAAGTCAAAAGTTTGACTTCCAAATTGTCCAAAAACGCTAATTTTGGGGTTTTCCTCACTAGAAAATGATGAGGAAAATAGAAGACAAGTTATGACTGACAGCTGGTGGAGAATATGCCTCTGAACGTCTGGTTGGGAAAACCTCAACACGGTCGAGGTTCTGCAGGCCCCTTTAAAACGGGGAGTTCTCATTGGTTGATGCCACGTCAATTTTTTTTACAAGGTTTTATTTTTTTAACTTTTTTGTCAAAATTTGGACAATTTTTTTTTTTTTTACCTTTCTGTCGAATTTTGGACACATTTTTTTGACGTTTTTTGTAACATTCTGGAACAAATTTTTTTTGACTTTTTTGGGCAAATTTTGGACACATTTTTTTTTTTACTTTTTGTTACATTTTGTCCAAAATTTAACAAAAAGTAAAAAAATAATTCTGTCCAAAATTTGCCAAAAAAAAGTCAAAAAGAATTCATTCAAAAAAATTCACAAAACAGTCAAAATTACATTTTGTCCCAAAAAATGTTTTGACTTTTTTTTGGCAAATTTTGGACAACATTATTTTTTTACTTTTTGTTAAATTTTGGAAAAATTTAACAAAGTTGAAAAAAAATTTTGTCCAAAATTTGCCAAAAAAAATTCATTCAAATTCAAAATTTAACAAAAAGTAAAAAAATAATTTTGTCCAAAATTTGCCAAAAAAAAGTCAAAAAGAATTCATTCAAAAAATAAAAAAAGTAATTTTGCCCAAAATTTGATTTTGACTGTTTTGTGACATTTTTTGAATGAATTCTATTGAATAATTAATGACTATGTTTATGCCATAAAAAAATGTGTCTTTTCCTAGCTTTTTTTTTAAAACAGCAAGGGAAACCGTGGGCCACACATTGCTGCTGTATCCAAAGAGTCAAGACTCATGTCTAATGTGATTTGCATGTTGTAACAGTCAGGACTCACAGTCCCCGGAGCCCCTCTGTAATTAGTGGGCAGACTCAGTCTCATTTGCCATTCAGGCCTGCATGGGTTGTGCCACATTGTTCACCATAGGGGCACTGTTCAAGGCAGTTAACACAGAGGTGACTGTCTTTTTCCCTCTTGGTCACGGTCACAGTAGCCCATTGAAGAGTTGCCCAGACTAAGATGAATTATCGACAGCTTCCACTCTGCAAACGCGCAGGCCCGATCGTTAATGGGCCAACGCTGTTGGCAGTAAAACCGCATTCTCTTCTACGCCTTTGGAGGACGAGCCTTCCACTCTGCGCTGTGCTGTTGAAATAAGGATTCCTAATTGAAAACCCTCACCTTTTTAATGCTGCTATTAGCATTAACAACCACTCCTCCCCGAATGTTTTATTAAGTTGACCTTGTCTAATAAAGGACAAAGCGACTCAGTCATTTAATCTCGTTTTAGCATTCAGTTCCCTGGTATTTAAACACAGCGCGCCAACAGCTATAAACACACAGAAAGCTTTTCCCATTCCCGTTACTCGCTGTATTTTTAGTACGACTGTGTTTATTGGCAACTGCTGGTCACTGCACCTGTCACTATTTTTGGGCGACACCAGAACTGTGTTCCATCCATACGCTCGTGGACTTGCCCACTCTGCACGTTCCTTACCATGTTTGCTTTTCCCAATGTTTTTCCTCCTCCACAATCAAGGGGGGAATTATCGGTCTTCCGGGGGGGGGGGGGTGGCGGAGAGGCAGCCCCACTAATTTTAGATTGACTTGATTGAGCCTGGAGGCCAAAGGGATCAAGCCCACATCCGTTGAAAACCAGGGATGCTAATTCTAACCATAACATAGCTAACATGTGTTTTGCTCTCCCTCCAAGTGCTGATTTGAGTCCCGGCCTCGAAGCAGAGCGGCTGCCTGCTCCACTGCAGCCGCTGCAAAGGACCATTCTTTCTTGTGGCATGTTTTGTGGTTATTGGCCCACCATGTGTATATTTATAGAGAGCGGGTCATGACACATGCACATGGACTACTTGTTCTTTCTGAAGGACGGGAGGCAGCTACTTGCCAAGCGTTTGCTGTTTTTCTAAGTGTGAGTGTAGACGTTTTATTGTAGCATAATTCATTTCCAGAGTGTTGAACTGTCATTGGTTTAAATTGAATTTGTCAGAAACCCCCATACAAAAGTCCTGTGTAAATCTCCAGCAATGAGAGGAGATTCTTTGGGGCAGATTTGGCCGCTAACTGCTTTCCATTTATTGTCCCCGGGCAAGTAGAGCTAATTCCTAAAATCTAATATTGCTCATATCCTATACCTTAAACTCTTAATGCATGGAGTTTAATGACGGTAATAACTTTTTGAAGCTTTGCAGAATCAAAGGAGCTCAAAAGATATAAAATAGGACAAAGAATCAATAAAGTAAAAGCACAGATTATAGAGAGTTTGCTCCAAAGAATAAGGGCCTTCGCCTTGATCCTCAACCTTGATTTGGAAGAAAGCTAAAATGGGCATTAGAACTAGGTCATACTTTACACATGACTTTGTGGTTCCTATGCGGGTGAATCCAATACTTTCTTGTCCGGTTGGCTACGCACTGTTGTGTTGGTCCAGAGAGAGGACGATTAAGGTAACCATGGAACCTTCTTTTGAGGTTATGCGACGTACGGAGTCCGCCATGTACCCACAAATGTTTACGTCAGCGCTCAAAGAATACAAGGAAACACAAATGTGGGCAAACGTCATAGTGAGACATTCTACTCCGACTAGAATCTGGAATAAGAGAGAGAGAGAGTACACAAGTACTGGACTGACACAGGTCCTTGTTGTACACACTGGTCGTTTCCTGGTCAGCGTTGATGATCCAAGATGATCAAACGTTTCTGCAGTATTAAATACGAGGGACCCACAGTTGTGTAAAAGTTACAAGAGTGTGCTTTGTCTTTATGTCGCAAATCCAGCGTTTGAGTTTTGTTGCGCAAGTTGCTTAAGGCACACAACATCGTAACATCACTCGAGCACATGCAACATTCAAGAATTCAGGAGAAAACACGGAATACTTTTGAAGCCAATAAAAGGGGAGAAAGAGAGGGACTCTGGGATGCATGACTTCAGCTATAATTTTGGAAGGATCCCATATAACTTGAGCTTCACTGGATGCTTTTTCCACAGCGTCTGTCAGTGCTTAGTAGCCTTTTAGTGTTCTCTTTGATCTGTTTAATTAAGAGGGGGAAAATTTGCTTTAGTCGTCCCAAAAGCTGCATATGTACTGTATTTCTAAGATGCACAGTCACTTTTCCAGGCCCCTTGTTTTGTTATGATGTTGTTTGGTGAAGCTCTCGTTTCTGTGTTTTCTGGACTCATTTGTTCGGGTTTTTTTATGTCTGAATATTTGCTGAAAAGATCATATCTGTCTGATGCCCTTTGGCCTCCATCGAACATGCAGTAGTCATTATTAAAGGGATTTTGTCACTCGCAGGAACTAGCTTGTTTTAGTTTTTCTTCCAGAAACGGCATAAAGAGCATAACGAATGGTCAAACTCCATCTATGGCGTCTTCAAAGGGAGCCCAGTAATGACAGCGTTGCTCGTGGTTTAGCCCTCGGGGTCCGCTGAGGAGATGCTTAACTGTGGCTAACTACCAGACCAATTACTTACAAAGACGGCCTTAGGAAGAGGCACTCGATGCTGCTGCTGCTACAGGAACATTCCCCCCACCCGCATATCCTCCTCCCGCCTGTTTGGACTAATAGTGCCGACCTAAAACCCTGATGGACTGTCGGCTGAAGCCTTCAGGCCGTAGCTCTGTGTCGCCACTTTTCCTGTCAGGACTTTTTTTAATGCCATCTTTGGCTTGGGAAGCTGACATTTTACAATGTGTTTATTGGTGGGGGGGGGGGACGAATGTACTTTTCAGGGGCAAAAATGGCAGGAAATCATTGTATGTATCCTGTAAAGTTTGAACTTGAAAAGTCGTTCCTCTAAGGATTCCTATTTATGTTTTCCTGAAATTGTAGCACGGTTAAAGGATGTTTACCGAACAGCCCGTATTAGCTGTGTCATTCACAGTCGCTCACGTGCAGACGGGAGGGGGGAGACTTTTGATGGCGCCTGATGTTTATTGTTTGCTAGGCGCTATAAAACAATGGCTGTTTGCGGATTGGCAAAAACCAGGAAGTGTACTTGCATCCTTTCTGGAAAATACACATACACTCAGTCACTTCATTAGTCTTCCAGCACGGGAGGGGATTTAACACAATCATAGTCAATAAGGGAAGTGAACTAGCGCTCAGACTAGCGAACGATCCATCATGCTCTAAGCACTGCTGCCAAGTCATCGAGGGACTGCAGTCCTCAGCAGTCATGTCTCATTCCTTGAGTCCTCCCCCCGCGGCTTAGTCCCCCATCTGGCCAGTGGTTCCACGCTAAAGCTGCGAGATGCGTTGGGCCTAATTCCTACACACTAAAGCATTACCGTGTGTCCAGGGCCCACAGAGACAAGATGGTCGCCAGGTGTCTTCCTGTCTTCAAAGTGTCGGCGTCGTTAATCATGCCCTCCGCCCCCCCACCCCCCCCCCCCCCTCTGCATCGCCTCACATGTGTTTTATTTCTCCTCACATACGCAGCCGTACGTACGCCGCTGTTTCTCTGCCTATCTCTTTATTTGCGTACGCTCTGTCGCACAGCTGTGTTTCCTGCGGGGGTTTATGTACAGTTCGGGCCCCCGATTGGAACCACATTGGCAAATCGGCGTGCCATTTTAATGAAGTCACTGTGATCCAAACGGGAGAGTGGGTGGTTGGTTGGTATGGAGAGGGTGGAGGGTGGAGGGAGAGGGGATAATTTGAGATGCAGTGCCTGCCTGTGAAGGGGGCCAGAGGCCAGTGCTAACCCTCCCAGCCTGCCCTTTAGCCCCCAGCAGACTGCTGTTTCGCTCTAATGTGGCCACTTTTATTCTCCAATCCCCCTCCTCCTCCTCCTCTGCGCTTCATACGCTCCTTCAAAGGCAAAGTTATCTTTCATCTATCTCTGCTGATGGTATTAACACAGCTCATGCTTGTGAACACAGCCTCTACAGCTGCGAGGTCTTAAAACAGGTTCAGAGAGGAGCTCTCAGAGCTGCAGGAGAACAGGGAGGAGTGTGTTTATGTATCTTTCAAAAGCCGTGCCAAATATTTGCCGTTTTACAAGCAAGGTACGGGGTTATCTTTTTGACAAACAGGAAGCTGTGACCACATCGTGTGACCGTAAAAGCCAGCGCTTTGCAGTCTGACCCAGAGATAAATGTGAAGCAGAGCAGAGGAACCCAACAAATGAGCAAGCACTAGGCATCAGTGGTGAGATAAAACTCCCTTTTAACAGAAGAAGAAATCTGTGACAGAATCAGACTCAAAGATGTGCAGCAATGTGCCTAGACAGGTTGGGGTGAAAGGAAAAATGGGGGGCCAGAAAGGACAAGAGGGAGATGAGGTAGTGACAGAGGAAAAAGACCAGGAACAGGGAGGGAGTATATTTATGTATCTTTCAAACGCTGTGCCAAATATTTGCCGTTTACAAGCAAGGTACGGGTTTATCTTTTTGACAAACAGGAAGTTGTGACCACATCGTGTGACCATAAAACCCAGCGCTTTGCAGTCTGACCCAGAGATAAACGTGAATCATCAACAGGGCTTGTGTTCATGGACGGCTCTGTATTCTTTTCTCTTTTTTTTGTTCAGTTGTAAAAAGAGACGCACATCCTCTCTGTGAACTTTGCAGTCGTTTGTGGTTCGTGGTCAAGGTTCGACTTGTCTATTTTCGCTATTTTGAAAAGGTGCATTGGATCTAATTTTTGAGTGCTGGCCGCCCCCCCCACCCCAAGGCCCAGTTTCATTAAAAAGTGTGGAGGGTGCACTTTCAGTGCCCTCGCTGACGCACGGGCAGGCGAGTAGAAAAAGACCTCTTTCCTCTGGAAAAGCACCAGGGGGACTATTTCTGTAGTTTCAAATTGTTAAAGAGGGGATTGGGCCAGAGCGAGGGGAGGGGAGGGTTGTTCACTTGTGAGCAGCAGACTGTTTCACGTGCCAGATCTGTAATGCGTTCCTCCGGACTGGGAGCTGGCTGAACTCTGGGCCGAGGCGCTCCGGGAGAGGAAGTCCCAAGCCTGGGGAGTTTCAGACATCCTGTTTTGGAGTGCCGTTGGCCAGGACTCGGGCTGTTGCACGCCACCTGCAGACTGTAGGATCACATCTGCCAATAGACATCCAAATATCACACACACACACACACACACACACACACACACACCCCTGCGGTTTGCCTCATAATGTCCTCTCTTTGTCTTACTATCTATACCTCCCACCCGGATTCTTTCCCCTCCCATTTTTGTATGTAAATGTACTTTTTTCAACAAATATTCACAGCAAATGATCATCGCACATCAAGTAAACAACTGGTAATCTACAGTAGACGGTTTCAATAAATAATATAAAAAAGTAGCAGCTATAAATAGTGTAAAATAGAATATTTAAAGAATTGTTCCATTATTGCCCAAGAAATCCGCAGTTTGTTTCCCTGATTGGACAAATATAAGGTAAACTATAAATAAACAACACAAATTTTTCATCCCATTTGTCCAAGTGTTCTATTCTTGGACGACCGTGTGCTCAAATCTGAAAAGTTCACAGAGAATCGTGAGCATAAATGTCTGCGATGTCGTGTCGCGTGAATGAATACGGTGAGAAATATCAGGGCCATTATGTGATGTCAGGGATTTTTTCCCCTCTCCGACTCCGCGGGAGCTGATAGGACAGGAAGTTCGGTGGAGATAGTGCTTCCCCTGGTTGTTGCTATTTAGGACAACAGGAAAAGGGTTTGTGTCTGTCTCCCAACGACGCCTCCACCCCCCTGATTGGCCTGGTTTGTTTATTCGCAGTCATTCGCGGCACAGTCCAGCTGCGGGTTTGAAGGCGTCCCTGTTCAGATGTGGCCACTGTGTGACCTTTTCCCCCAGCCAACTCTATGTCGGGGTGGGGGGGGTGAGGGGGGGCTGATGGATGGACAGAGCTGCGTGACCGGTGAAGGGTAACAGTTTTGCGATGTGCAGTGTTGTCACATTTAAGGCTGCAGTGAACGTCTCTTGGGTTCAAGCCATCGCCGAAACAGAGATCGAGCTCCGCGCGATGACTCCCTCGCCAACTTTTTCTCGCTTTCTCCGCACAGGAAGTGATTCGTTAATTCACCCAAAAGCACAGTTTGATGAGATAGATGCTCGTCGGAACTCCAAGATCCACCTCGGCGTATGTCATGTAGATGTGCCGTGTTTGTAGGGAAAAAATGGCAGCGACTAATCTGATCTGACTGTTACACTACCATTCAAAAGTTCGGGGTCACTTAGAAATGTCCTTATCTTTGAAGGAACAGCACTTTTTTCAATGAATCTAACATTAAATTAATCAGAAATACACTCTATACATCGTTAATGTGGTAAACGACTATTCTAGCTGCAAACGTCTGGTTTTAAATGGAATATGTACATAGGTGTATAGAGGCCCATTTCCAGTGTTCTAATGGTACAATGTGTTTGCTAATGGCGTTAGAAGGCTATTGGATCACTAGAAAACCCTTGAAAACCCCGTCACACGTTTGTGACGTCAAACGGTCGACTAACTAACTGCCGGATATCGAAAGTGAAAGTTATCTTGGAAAAAAATGAGGAGCAGATGCACATTTTTTGACAATTCTACAGCCACAAAATCAAAAAATAAATCCAGGCAGCCTGATTATCATGATGGTCATAACATTTTTCTGGAAACAGAGCAGATTGTTGTGGCTCCCGCACAAACACCCGCTCTCTCGCTCTGTCACACACACACACACACACACACACACACAATATTGTATGCAAACAAATGCATATGTCATTAGACTGCGGGATGCTCATCTGGCATCCCTTAGCTGCTGTGGGGGCTCAACTTCTAACCCCGGGAAAACACCAACAGACCCCGCAGGCCCCCCCCGACATCAAAGGGCCCCAGCACATCAAACAGAACGAGATGGTCAGCCAGGATAAAAACGGGCATGAACCCTCCTATTTGTCAACGTGGTGACTTATATGTATTGTGTCCCGTCTACCCCCCCCCCCCCCCATTAAAACCGTCAATTTGTCGTTGCGTTCAGGTTTGTTCCTGCTGTGTCAGAAATGTTATGTCATGAGCACAGGGGGTTAAAACATATAACTAAAACATATGTAGTGTTTTTATTTTGTCTGTATCTGTGCACGCCTCCTCCTTCACCCCCCCCCCCTTCACCCCTTTTCCATCACCGCCGCCCCCCCCAACCCTGACGCTAGCTTGTCTGAGTGGCCTTTTGCCATGCATTCTTCCCTTCCCTGTTTGGCCTCTGTCTCAGGAAGTGGCCCAATTAGTGGATAAACACCATGGAAGGGTTGGGATTTTTTGGGGTGGGTGGTGGCACCAATTAGGACTCCAGGATCGGACCCCGCAAACTGCACAGCAACTCTTGTGCCCTCCATGTCTATGCCAGGGGTTTGCTAACGGAAGACCAACAAATAAACAAATAATTAAAATTCCCAAACACAAAGAGAGCCGCGATGGACGCGCCGCTCGGCTGGCTCTGTGAAAAGTCACTCCAATTTGTTTCTGCAAACAAATCATTCGGGACTTATTAAGAGCGCCGCGCTTGATTTGCCGCTTCCAGGAAAATGAGGCATGATTTTGTTTTGGTGTGTTTTGTCCGAGCGTTTCCTGATCTGAACTGCAAAACCAGCAGCAGCAGGAGGGGAAAAAAAGCTCAAGACAAACAAACACCTTGTTTGGGTCAAAATGATTCAATATTTATGCATTAAAATAGAAGTTTAAGTCCTTTAAGGGTACTTAGAACTCAATCGTATATACACTATTTTAGAGAACTAATCCCAAATGATGTCCTCATTGCAACTAAATAAATTGATTCAAGCCCAATTTTTAAAATTCTCCATTTGGGTCAAAGTCAGTTGCCATGATGGAATTTGGTTTTTGCTCTGAGCATTACCGCTATTAGTTAAATTTCCCTCGACGTCCTAGCCTCAGGACAGGAACTCCTGATCTGCAAATAGCTTAAGTCTTAATCGTATCAAAACCACATGAGTTGTCGTTAATTCCCCGGCACATTTGAATGCAGCAGTTTTCCATTTTCTTTGTCCCTCCCAAAAACCTTGAATGAACTGTGTGTTTTATAGATGACTTTTTGAGCGTCCGTATCATGTGGATATCTGTGGAACCGGATCTCTTGGTTGTTCTAGCGATCTAGCGATGTAAATCTAGCGATGTAACGCGAGTAGTGCTGGGCACGTTAACGTGAGTTTTTCCGGTCAGTCATCCTGGAAAAGCGCCATGCGTTAACGTGCCTTAATGTTGACGCCGTTAACCGGCCGTTTACGTGCCCGAGCACTAAACGCAAGCGATGTAACGCTGTAAGTTCGCGTTTCCCTTCTCCTGCCCTCAGATTTCAGTGGAATGTATTTTGCCGTTTAAGTCGGGTCTGATTTACAGGTGACACTTGCCTCAGTTTGTGTGTGTGTGTGTGTGTGTGTGTGTGTGTGTGTGTGTGTGTGTGTGTGTGTGTGTGTGTGTGTGTGTGTGTGTGTGTGTGTGTGTGTGTGTGTGTGTGTGTGTGTGTGTGTGTGTGTGTGTGTGTACATGGCTAACCTCAGGAAGCACTTAGCTTGACATGTGACACTCCCATGACCCCGAGGTAAAAAAAAAAGAACAAGAAAATCTGAAAAGCATGTGGAAACTGAAAATTGCTAGGTGAAGCGACGGTGCAACCGAACACAACTCAGGAAGTCAAGAGTGTTAATCATATTTTTAATATTGTTTTATTCATATTCAGGGTTCCCACGGGTTCTTGACATCCTTTAAAGTTTGTGAAAATCGTCCTAAATAGACACGGTGTCATTGAAACACTGTCCATTGTCTCTTTCCTTTCTCCCCGACGCAGACGTGAGATTCCGTGCAGAACAATGGGCGAGTAAAGTTGAGCAAAATGATAACTGGGAAATGCAAAACCACCAAAGACAAAATGAGAAAGACTGATTTTGAACGAGGATCCGGAGGACATTGTCCTCCCATCTTAAGCTGTGTCAGCACATTCATTTTTTTTTTAATTTTAGGGAATTCATCCTGGAAAGTTATTGTAAAGTCCTTGAATTTGATGTCAACCAAGGTGTGGGAACTCTGATTATTATTATGTGTAATCATTTAACCAGAAAAGTTTTCAATTGTGGTTAAAAATACACAATGGACAATAGAGACAACAACAAAAAAAGTATATAATATTCATATTATTCTCATCTTAAGGGATTCAAATGTTGAATCGTAAAACATCAAATGGTATAAATATAAGTTAAACACCTAGACTTACAAAAGAAAACAGCACAGATTCTGGATTTTATTGTCCAATACAGTAATTATGATAAATATCTTACAGAAATCAACACGTATGTCTGCCATTAAATCAGTTACTATTGAGGCAGTTTTGCTTCACTTGCAGAAAATGTATAAAAATAAGTATTTCTGTATTAAAAACAGATTCAAATACTCGTCTACAGACTGTGATGACGTGATAGCGAGTGTTGAAAATGGGCTTTTGGGAAGAAGAAACTCACAGTTACTGTTACAGTTACAGTACAGTTTGCCGTGTGTGATCCGCTGTGAAGGCACGCCGTCCAAATTGAATTAAAGCAGTACTTCTGTCTGTCCTCTCTCTTACTGGGTCATTTGATTGACTCTGCTGCTGCACCCTGCCTCCCCTCCTCTTTCCATATTACTGTTATTTCAACTGGCAAATATGTACTCTGCATTCCACCTCCGTCACACGCTGCTCCGCTTCCTTCAAACGAGTCACTTAAGCAGCGGCGCGGCGTGGTTACCTCCCAAACCCGATTGGAACCAACGGTTAGATAAACAAACGTTATCCGATCGGTACAAATTAGAGACGTACGCTCACATTTCAGATTCTTTTTTTCTCTGTGGGGAAATTAGCGTGAGGCTGGTTTATTCGTTGGTGACTTTGAGTTCAAACTGCTTTTATTCACTGTTTCCACATGCACAATTTTAATCGCTTCTTCTTTTTTTGTTTAAAAACAACAAAACACTTTAGCTAGCAATATGTATATACATATATTCAATGTGCTAGCATGTTTTTAGCGCTTGACACTTTGATCCATATTTACAACTTTTCCTGCCGGGAACCCTAATCTGCCTTAGCTCATAGCTAGCGTTTAGTTCTAGCTTGTTCTAGTAGCTCCTAGTCTAGAGGAGCTAGCGGTAAGGTGAGTGCTAGGACGGAAGATGGACGCCCCCTGTTCAGGTAGCGCATGCTAGGTCAATGACACATGAAAAGAGTCTGGATGGTCTTGTGCGGTGTGTTGACACTACCAGACAACAGCATTTCAGTAAATGTGCCCATGAAGCACTTTGTAGGGTTAGCATGTTAGCATCACTGATTTGAATTTGGTAGCCAGTGGAGCCCGTCAGTGGGTTTGAATATTAATGTGTTTCCTTGTTGCCAGCATGTCTGAAAGTGTTATGGGTTTTTATTTTTTCTTGTTGTTGAGCAGAGCAGTAAACCATATGGGCTGTCAGCGTCGGGGTGAATTACTGCGAGCGTTTCCCTCCCGAGACGCACGAGATAACTGGAAAAGCAGTTTGCGCCGACGTGCACCTTTTTTGACGGAGAGCTTCTTTGCCGTAAAACGACAGAAAAGGAGCGATAAGTTATCTCCGCTCGGGGGACGAAAATATCAACTTCAACCTCTGCTGCATAAATACAGGAGGGAAAAATGTCTTAAACAGCGTATTATCGGCGAAAAAGAAATACAGTTTCCTCCGTGCACAGGAAGCATTGGAATTGCACAGTCACTGTAAACGGAGATCGAACAGACACTTTGAGGTCACAGATTGTTGCATAATATATGATCTCTGGAGCTGGAGATGCTTTTGTGGATTTGTAAGATGAAGATATCGGAGGCACCTTCGGGGACGGAAGGAGCGAAGTTATTATAATAATGTCGCAAAGAATGCGAGGCTTGAAACAAAATCTCCCAAATTACACATCACAGTGTTTGCTACATAAATAGTCATTTCTGCACACGGACCCAAAAAAAGAAAGCCTCCCACTGAAAACGAGGATTCCTCGCTGCGAATGTCGAGCTATTTATGGTATGCACCAATTTCCACCCACTGAAATATCCGCCGCAATCCATTTTTTTTCCCCCCTCGTCTTTGACAGACAACTCCAGTCCAAGATTAACTGTGACAGGCAAATAGCCGCTCTGGAGACTCGCGACGGGCCCATCTGTTGTCATAGCAGGAGCTGGAACCTCAAACATGCGTGCACACACACACACACACACACTCTCATTGCACTCCCTGCACTGATAGATTTACAGGGCCTGGAGTGTTGTGCCGTCGTGGAGTACAGTGAGGTGAGCGCCGCCTCAGACACCGAGAGGGGAGGCCGCCCTCCCCGGGTTAGGGGCTCTGAAAAAGGTTGTAGGTTATAAATACTTGACAGTGCAGTAAAGCTGTCACGGTCTTCCTGAAGCTGGCATGCACTCGCACATGAACGCTCACCCCCAGGATCAGCCTCCAGCGCTCTCGCTGTCACCCTCCCTATTTGCCTACTTTCCAAGCAGCCATTAACTTCCTGTGTAAACAGGAAGTAGGACAGCTGAGGGGGCGGGGGACGCCTGGGAGGCTCAAACTGCTGCAGTGTATTGAGTTTGTGTGTGTGTGTGTGTGTGTTATGGTTTGACATGATGTTTTATGGTGGATTGGAATCAGGTTTTTCCTGATATTTATAAGACTCGGCTGGAAAACTGAAAAGAACTTCCTTATCCCTAAAGATGAGAATAATATGAATATTTTATCAATATTATATACTTTTTTTTATTACTTTTCTGGTTAAATGATTACAAATAATAATAATAAACAGGGTTTCCAGGGTCAAATTCAAGGACTTTATAATGACTTTCCATGTTGAATTCCCTCAAATCCGGAATTCCTGTCTGCTTTAAAAAAAAAAAAAAAAAAAAAAAAAATGTTAGGAAAAATAAAAGCGTTTTCCACAGATTTCCACGGCATAAATGTCAGTTTAATGCTGTTTTATGACGGCGTTTTATTGTTTATTGAAGCTTCTCAGTAGAGGTGGCATGCGTGTGCAATTTTTCCTTTTTGTTTGGTGTGATGAATGTTAACAATCTTTATTATCATGACGAAAACATTTAAACCATGACCAAAAATCTACACATAAAGAATGAATCCTTTAAGTATAATCATAATAATTTGCACATAATTGTATGCAGGGTTTTTTCGAACATAAAAACACAAAAACAAGGTCAGATAATCAACATATTATCATCCAAATAATGACACTGATGTAAATTTTGGGCCAGGATGTCACGATACCAATCCCGTTGACATGACCGTTTTCATGTTGACATAAACACTTGGACAAAGTGGTCCTTTACTAATGTGTTTATTGTAAAATTTGGTCTTGAATTTTACTCCTGAGTGGCATTTAAAAACATCTTTAAAAGTCTTATTTAACTTAACTTTGCGACACACACATCCATCATAGCTCACAGGCCAACGCCCCCTTCCCTGACATCCTCCTCACGCACAGTCGGCCTGCATGGCCCTGCGCTCGTCACATGCAGGTTGTCTGCTGCTGATGCGTCGCGGTGATAACTTTAATATCTCTGCTTAGAGGGAGCGACGGAGTGAACCACAACATCCTGACCCAAACAAAGACTCTCAAGGAAAAGGAAAAGGTCCAGAAAACCTGGATCATACTGGTACCTGTATTGAAGTGTGAAAGGAGCTTAATCATCCTGAGCGCGGCTCGCTGTGCTGATGATGATGATGATGATGTGCAGGCCCTGATTCTTCTCTCTTTGAAAGCCCAGGAACAAAAGGCCTTTTTTTTTTTTCTTATATAAAGTTGGTAAAACGGGTAGTGAAGCCTTGCTCACCTGAGAGTTTTCATCACTTTGTTGGTAGTTTTGCGTAGAAGTGTCAGCTAATGTCGACTCCTACCCTAAAATATTTGAACATTAATAAAATAAAGATAATAATTGGCTGTTGTTTCAAAATACTACAATATTTTAACGCACATTAACGCATGATGCGTTTCCGTGACTGGAATAACACGTGTGACATAACGTTTACCTTCTGCAGCACTGGAGTCCAGGCACAGCAGCTCTGTTAGCTGCGTTAGCTCCTTTAGTGCCGTTAGCGCTCCTACAGTCGAACTGGAGCGGTCTGTTTATTAAACGAAAAGAGCAGCGCTACAAATAACCAGCGTACCCGTGTACTGCGTATGTGTGCCTCTGTTTTTAAAGTTTAGCGTTACTTTAGAGACTCGTTTTAACAATCGGGAGTCATGTAAACATGACGTTAATGTTGACGCCGTTAACCGCCGTTAAGGTGCCCAGGTGTAAATTTTCTGTTAAGACCCTTTTACTCGAGGCTGCTTCTCGTTGAAGGTATAAAGTCGTCTCAAAATTTATTTTTCTTGCTCACACAGTGCCTTCACCAGCATTCATTTTACACACACACACAAACACACACACACACACCAAAAAAAGCCCCAAATTTGTGAGCGCTTGATTAGTTTAAAATGAAACAATGAGGACCTTGTACATGGGCCAAAAGTGCCTCTCCACTGGAAGCCAAAACAAGACGTAAAGTCTTGACCAAACTCGAAAGAACTTCCAACGTCATCAACTCAAAGTGTTGCGTTAAACCCTGTACGGTAAGCGTTAAAACCTCCAGACTAAACACAAAGGGCAAAGTTGAGCCTCGTGTGGACTTAAATCAGATATATGACAGTCATAATAAGAGAATGTGGAGGCTCGGCCCAGACTGGTGGTGGAGGTGGCCGTGTACAGTCGTGTTCAAGGTGAAGCTTTCCTCTGTTTGTGAAGCCGTTAAAGTGTCACAGGCCCCCGGTAACAGAGATAGAAGCGAGAGCCTCATAATTCAATTTTTTTTTGTGTTGTCGTTTGAATTGAATTTATTTCCGTGGAAAGTTTTTCACGTCGAGCTCCTTCGGTGAAGTTTTGCATGCATGTGTTTGTTTGTTTCTGCTCTCCTTACATATATATTTCTCTTTTTCCGCCGTTCCTCTTTTGTTCGCTTAAGCTTTGACGCACATATACAGTTGCCTATAAATAAAAACTCACTCACTCACTCCCTCACAGGCGGAGAAAGAGAAAATAAGTGAGGTGTTACTGGTTGAGAGGGACATGTACATGCAGCTCCTGGACTGAATAGCACTTCCTGGCGTGTGAAAGGCGAGCTGGGGAGGGGAGGGGAGGGGATGAAGTGGTGGAGATGGTGGGACTGCACCTCCTCCTCTTCCTCTTCCCTCCTCCTGCTGCTGAAAGCCTTGTTTGCCATTCTTGCAGGAGCCTCTCTGAAAGGGGAGTCAACGGAGGGAGGGAGGGAGGGAGGAAAGGGGGGGGACAATGAGACGAGGAGGACCACATCCATGTTTGCCAGGTGTTCCTTTTGTGATCCTCACCTTGCAGTCAGGCATGGAAGGCAAAACAGAGGGGAGGAAGGAGTTGCACCGAGAGAAAGGTAGAAGGAGAGAGAGAGAGGGAAAAAAAAAGGCCTCAGATGCAGCCATTCTTTCACAGAGATAATCAGGAGGTGTGCGTGTGCATGTGCATGCACGTGCACACACATTTGTCTTCCCATGGGTGTGTGTGTGCGGCCTCGTATTTATTCAGTGCAGGTTCGTGGCTTTCATGCACGCTACTATGCTCCGGTGATAAAAATGCATCATCAACAGTACCTTATCAAAAGCCCGCGATCGCGACCCAGGACTACGGCTACACGCCGCGCTGTGCACACCGCACCACGCCGCCTTTTTCAGGCCCCCCTCACATCCCTCTGGACCCCCCAAGTCAAGTGGGCTCCAAAACATGTAACGTATTACGGTAAACGCTATCACCAGAGCAGGGTTTTTCTCACAGAGGACTTAACCGCACTACAGAGGACACACAGTAAATATAGATAATGGACGTGAATTAGACCGGAGACCCTCATCTGAGAATGTTTTGCCGAAAAAGAGATCCTTATCTCTGAGGACGTTTGTTCTTAGATAGATTTACACCAAATTGCTCGCAGATGGCCTTGAGAACTTGAACCGTTTTTTTGGGGGGTTTTTTTGTGCTCTGCTGCAGCCTCGAGAGCAACCGTTCGCTCAATCGTCGGTTTTCTCATGGTTCCTCCACGGTGGCACCTGCGAAATTTCAATTTAGACCCTTTTGTTTTCTCTCGTGGAAACGTGCGCTGGTGAATCCGACGATCGGGCAATCAGAGGAACTCAAAGAGGAAATAACAACTTCCTCAGGTAATAGCTCGGGCTAATTTTACCCGCCATTAACCGACTGAATGATCACTTTCATTTTCCCCGTGCCCATGTGGAGCACTTTTGTGCGATCATTAAATTGTGAATTAGCAGCTCCCAAAACCTGACCAGAGGTTGGAGGAGCAGAGGCTTGTCGTTGGAAAGCCAGTGACTTTCAGTTTGTGGTTTGTTAGTTTTGAGATTAAGCAGTTGACAGCAAGCGAATAGACCAGTTTATCTATCTTTAGAAACTGAGGGTTGTTGTTTTCCTGCCAAAGGGAATCACCTAGATCCGGAGTTGTTACACAACAGAGGTGTGGTTAGTTTCTTACAGAGCAGACCTGTCACAAACCGTGGTAGACAAGCGCTGCTTTATTCACCCCAAAAACAAACCTCTGCTGCATCAATTTGATGCATGGAAGAAGTGAAATAACGTCACTGTTACGTTTGATTGCGCACGTTGATCGTGCCATTTCTTACACACCTCAGCGTTCGGCGTCTTTGATGTCCTCTGTCAAAAGACACTGCGTGCTGGAGACGTGAGTCATGGAAAATCCACCTCGATGCCAATCATACTTGCTAATAATTTCATGGTATTTTTAAAAGATGCATCACACACACACACACACGCTGCTGCCGATAAAGGTCTAATCCTCGAGGATTACGAGCGCGGCGAGCCAAAATTCCGAGATCTCATTTATGAATGAGGTGTAAAAACAGCCTCGCACACAGGACGCTAAAGAAGCTTAAAGACGAAATCACCTGATTCCCCCCAGTGATGGAGAACTTAACTCAACATGTAAAGCCTTACAGTCCAAGTAATAAAAACAAAGTGGAGGAAAAACAAACATAATTGGAGTCACACGACCTAAAAAACACAGTAGCCACAAGATTATGCCTTGGTCTTAACCGCTGTGACTAAGACTGAACGCGTCCGCAGCAGCAGCAGCAGCAGCAGCAGCAGCAGCAGCACCGTTCATGTCTGGCAGTCCTGGAGAGCATGATTCAATTACCGGCAGCTTACTGTAAGACAAATACAGAAATAGACTGGTGGGCAGTGTTGTGTTTCACTCCATGTACCCAAGGTCAGGAGACTGTAAAATAATACCCCCCCCCCCTTGTAAAAAAAGAAGGATGTATGTCTGCAAAGAGGGCGTTGCTGAGTTGACTGAAAAGATAGGAGTGCGTATAACGCAATTATTGCTCGGAGATCTTGACATGCCTGCTGTCAGTGGTCAGCACCGTTTGATGGATTGAGTTTATGTCGGCGTCATGTGCTCCAGGTGCCCGGCCCATTTAAGTCTACAAAACATCCATATATCACGTTGCAGTTACAGACTCGGCGCTGTTTTTTTTCCCCGTGTGTGCAGAAGAAGTGTGATCTTTTGCATTGAATTACTCTGTAAGACAAGGAAAAACATTGGCCGCGTTCACATTTTTAAGGTCTGATTACACGGTATTGTTCGTACTCTTTTTTTGAACTGTGGACCTGAGACCGTCGCTTGGGTCGGATATCGAGACCAAAACAATAGCGTTTGTGATAACGGGCGAGCTGAACAAGACAAGGCACTCAATACCCACTTAGAAATATAGTGAGTTTTCAACTTCTGCTCTGCAGACGCAGCCCCAATAACTCAATAAGCATTCACTTCTACACTGCCCTGTTTCATACAGGGCCTACTCTTTGTTTATAAAAAGTTTGAATTGTCTACCCCGTTAGCTTCCAAATGAGGGTTTGAACAAAGGCTTGGTAAACCCTGGACAGGTCACCAGGTCCATCAAATTCATCACTCACTAGATTGATTCATTCTTTCCTAATACATGAACAAATGGTGAATCGGATTTCACCAAACTAGGGCCCTTCAGTGTTGAGCTGAGTACTCAAGCTTCCTCTTCACTGTCCAAAAGCATGTAGTTGACCATAGTGAGAGCGAATGGTTGTTCGTCTTTGTATGTTGGCAGCGTGATGGACTGCCATGTACCTGGGATTGGCTCTAGCTAGTAGTCAAGTAGTCATTCTTTGTTGTCTCGGGTCAAAAGTATCCATGCAATTGGTAAATTAACTCATAAACTCATAAGTACTCTTATACTAAGAAACTATTTTCAATGTATAATATATATATAAACTACCTTACACTCAAGGCACAGATGTCTACACAAGCTGCTCTCGCCCCGCTTTCTTGTTGTATTAAAGACTACGATTGGGTGTTTGTTTGCACTTTATCTGGATTCATATCAATCCTTAATGAATTTTCTTCCTTCTCTAATTGCGAAAACCACACTCTGACTCCACGTGTAACTCCTGCAGCTGCACCATCCATGTACCCAGGTCTATTTTTAGCTGCAATGATCTCACTGACCTTCCCGACAAGTGTCAATCCCCTTTTTTTTTTTCTTCATCAAGACTTAAGGAATGTTCGATTCGGTCAACGTATCGGTCGTCTGAGCCAACTGGAAGAGCCGTGGCATCGATTAAGTATAACTGTCCACACAGTGTTGGTTTTCAGTTTATGCACTATGACTGCAACGCTGTCTTGGCCCCTTGACCCCCTCTGAATAAACCCCCCCGTGGACTATCAGATGCCCCTGATGCCGAAGCCGCTTCAGTCCAGTGACCTTGTGGCTACAGTGTGTGATGTGGCTCGCGGTGCTGACCTGTCACTCCGTATCCATTTCTAGCATCCAATCTCGGGGCATGGACGGCATAGCTCCCACTATCCCCCCCCCGCACCCACCACCCCACCCCTGACCGTCGCCATGGAGACAGCCAGTCTGACCTGGAATGCCGCTGTTCAGCACTTCTGAGGGTTTGGCTCCTCTTTCGGAAGAGCTGAAAGTATCAATTAAGGCAGCACCAGCCCCTTCCAACACCCCCCCACCCAACACAACCCAACCCCAGTCTCACCTCCCTCTTCCCCCCCGCAGCCACATAACTCATGCCATTGGAACTGAAGAGGACAACCAATTTGACCAGATTCCACTTTCTCAAATTGCAGGAAAACACACTTAACTGATGGGCCCTCCCGACTTAAGAAGGACCATTGTTGTGTTGCCTTGACCTGCCCACCACCCCCCCCCACACCCGACCCCACACTCCACCCCTCTGGCCTGTCTCCTCTCCGTGTCACATAACAAGATTAAAAAGCACACCTTTTCCCATCCAGGCCAGCAGGAACCGCAACAGCAGATCTTTAACAAGCCCAAGAAGTCGTCAGGCATCTGCAGGGCCACTCTCCGGGGGTCAGGGGCCACGGGGGCCCAAGCTTGTAAATGATACGCGACGGCATGTGGAAGGAACATTCGATAGGTCCTGATAGAATGACTTTCCTGTCAACGCGGCACCAGAGGAGCTTGGTTGATTTGAACAACTGTTGCATCTGCAACACGCTCCTCGTGAATCCCCGTTTTGCTGACCCCCTAGTGGTGGTTTGAAGACCTCAGGTCAGTTTCCCTGGTTGGTATGCAGTGATGTTGTAAAGCTCCCATAGAGTGGTCCTATCGTTCATTTATGTGAGTTATGGAGGTCTACTTGCATACATTAACTTGTTTTTATGGTCAAATACCTCGTTTCCAAACTTTAGGGCTTCATAAACGAGGTAATGGCGCAGATATACACACCAACAAACGGTGTTAATTGTAACTTCCGGTCTGTGGGAGCTTTAATCTTCACTAAAAGTTGCGCACAAAACACTATGAAGATGCAGTTGATCACATCGAGGACAGGCCTTAACAGGAGATCACCTCTTTAATCACTGTTTGTTGATATCTGTGCTGCCATGTGAACTTGGACACCAACATTTTGTCTTTATCTGCTTCCAACACGCTGCGGAACAGCGATTGTTAATAAGTGTGTAATTCTGACAAACGGCACCCCGCAATTATTGCGCTGGCGTGTGTGTGTGTGTGTGTGTGTGTGTGGTGTTTACCTGAGGTGATTCACGGGGGCTTGTGCTGTGATACGGTGCCAGTCGCGTCCAAGAAACCCCTTTTGAGGTTTTGCGCGACCGCGTGCACGCTACATTATTTTTTTCTCTGCTCTGCTTTTCAATCTCTCCATCATCGCGGAGACACATTCCTCAACGCACAGAGTCGGAAACGCGCCACCGTGTAATTTGCGCTGTCTGAAAGAATTATTCAGCGCTTGCTCAGCTGCTCCCGAAATCTGATGGGAAGTTCCTAAAAAAAGATGTCAGTGATTTAGGGAAAGAGGTTGGTGATCACCACATAAATCACCTCGCCATGGCAAAGCATTGCCCAGGAGCAGATGTGTCCTTGGCACTTGGCATAGGACTGCTGTACTGGATCAAAAAAAAAAGAAGGCCCAACCCTCAGACCATAAACATGTCCTTCTCCAACCCCAAACGGAGGCTCGAGCAGCTCAGCGTGCCTCCCTCATTCTCTCTGTTTCAACACATCCCTCTCTCAACTTCCTTCCTGCCCCACCCATTGAATTTTAATACCTGCCTGTCATGTTTTTTCTCTCTCTCTCTCTTTCTGTACCTCCCCCTCCTTCACCAGACCCTCGCTGTGTATCTAGTAATTACCCGAGCGCTGAGAAAACCCTTTCATTTAAAAGGATTGGGAAATTATCTCAGTGGAACACAATAAAAATGGCTTCCCCTCAGGAGGAAGGGGAAGTTTTGGAGCTGCGGTGTCGCCCGCCGCATGTCGCTCTTGAAGTGGCAGCAGAGGTCGAGGTCTCGTAGGTGGTGCTTTATTTGACTTTATTCTACATCTACACCAGCTCAGCTATTTCATAATCAAAGGGGGAGTCTGCATGGGAAACAACACGGGGTCAATTGGTGGGGGGGCTTTTATTGCCAGAGATTTGTTCCCTCTTGTTGTTAAATCGCCGCTCTTAAAGTATGAACGCAGGCTTAAATTGGAAAAGGGGTTGAAATGGCTACCTTTAACCAGCCTTGATTTAAAGCCGTGGCCTCCTGTTCACCTCCAGGGGAATCTATAAAGTTGTTCAGGCCATTGTAAATAACACTTTTATGGCCGTGCCGGGAGAGTTTGATCCTAACACGTCACTGGACCAACACCAGCGATGGCAAATGATGCCGTGACGAAGCACCCAAAAATGTAAATGAGGATAAAGTTGTAAACGTCCGCTATTTTTGCGGAAGAGTGGAAAAGAGACACTGTTGAGTTTGGCCAGTGGGAGTTCTTTAGTGTTCCAGGCTGTGTAAATGGAGAACGTGCGTGAGCTAAATCACCGAGGACGTGTTAAAATATGATCACTTAGCCAGATGTGATAACACGGCTAGTTAGCAACGGTAGCAGCCCGTCGGAGGCGGCGGCGGCGTCCGTTTATCACAGTGCGATCCTGACATAAGGCCAAATTGTTTTCTATTCCGTCAAGTGGTTAAATACACAAGCGACGCCCCGGTATAGCATAAACTACGTCGCGCTATAGTTCTCACTTTTTCCTACAGTTAACGCTGTGTGCTTTACTGTGTGCTGCCCATTGAAATTGTTTTTTTTTTATGTGAGGTAACATGAGGCCAAGCGCTGCTGAGGCACTAAAAGAAAAATTGTGCTGGACTCTGACTGAATAAATGTTACTGGTAGCAAAAACAATTAATTTTTATAATGTTCATATTGTTGACCAGGCCAGTACCTGGTCCACATAATAAGTCCAGGGCTGGCACCAGGACTGAATAATGCCTCCAACACAACAAAACAGGGGTTGGGTATTCACTTGCCGGTCACTTTATTAGGTACACAGAACACCCAATAAAGTTTCAGGAGCGGCACCTGGTGTGGTCCACTTCATGAAACCGGCACACATGAGGACACGTTGAGAAGAATCTGCAAAAATGTTGGATCACATTGGATTTTTTTGGAGCAATAAAACACCATTTTCCAAAGACTTAAAAAGCCACCGCCACATTTTCTAATATACACAGCTAAGTCGTTTTATGGGGTTTTGTGTGTACGAATACGCTCCTTGAAAGAGTGGTGTGTTTATGAAGCCAAATACTTGCCAGATTTTACTCCAGTTATTCTGGTTAGTGTGTCTTTTTTCGTCTCTATAAACTCTGCCGATGTTTGTGCGTGAAAATCCCTGTAGATTAACCGACGTTCGAAGACAATCTGACTAACGAAGTCAAAACTTCAGCAGGTCATTTCATTCATCAACTGGTATCTGAACTGATCTTCAGTTTCCAAGACAGTTTCTAGTACCTTAAAGGGATACTTGTGTAAAAGTACAAGTATCTTACTAGAACATGACTTTGGTAGTGTAAGACTTTTACTCTTCTTTAGTATCAAAAGTGAATTTTCTCATATAAAATGTACTTTCAGTTTGAAGTAAAAGGATTCAAAAGTGAGTCGTTTCGTTTGAGCCGTGGTGGCTCAGTGGTCGGGTGAGTTGTCTTTCAACTGGAAGTTTGTGGGTTTAATTCCTGGCTCTGCTAAGTCTATATGTGTCCTTACAGGTGTTGTTGTTGTTGTCATTACTATAAACTTGCTGCCACGTGATTGGTCGATTAAAACCCTTCAGAGAGTATAATGTGAAGAGAGTTTTTTTGGTTTACATGGCGACCACTGGCGTTCACTTCCTGCCTGTGTGTCGCCGCAGCGTTCAGGTGTAGCTTTGTGTTTTCTCAGTGCTCCTCACCTCACAGCCCCACCTGTTGTTTTTTTGCCGCCGGCTTGGAGAGCGAGAGCGAGAGAGAGAGGCAAAGTTTGGCTGGAACAGCTGGTTGCCTTGGCAACACTTTGTGCCACTGCAGCGGATTGGAACAGGAACTGGCCTATCCATGTCAGTCTGCAGGCAGGATCTGGGCCATGCCTTGTGTTAACAGATTATCTGATTTCCATTCAGACGACTCGGGTATCAGCCCCACTCCTCTGCTCCCTGGAAAAGCGACCCCAGCCAGCCTCTTTTCTGAAAGCCCCCAGAGCCCTCCTCTCTTCTCCCATTTCCTGTCTTAATTACGCACTCCTTTGTGCCGTTGTTTTTTTTTTTCCTCTTCCCACCCCCCCCCCCCTCTCCTCTCCTCTCCTGCCTCCCCTTCTTGATCCCTCATCCCCTCCCTTCTCACTGTCTGTCTCTCACTCTTTTCTGTGAGGAGATGGAGACCTAAGATTTTTGAAGTTTGACGTCTGTTGCTGGGACCGTCCTCCGCTCGGCTCTCGCTCGCTCACTCGCTCACACAAACCCCGTCGTCTAACCCTTCCATCGTCTCCCTCCACCTGAAAGAGAATACTGTGTTTTCAATGCATAAAAGGCTTGGCGCTGTCAACAGGAGGAATCCACCAGGGCTCATGGAAAACATACTCAGAGCTGCAGCTACAGTTTCTCTGAAAGAAGAGGGAGGGAGGGAGGGAGGGAGGGAGGCAGCTGGAAGGGATTACAGTGCAGTTTCATAGGCAGCACAATTACAAACATCCCAAGTGTTAACTCAGGGCTGTGCAGCACGACATCAATGATGATGATGATGGTGATGATGGCTCTGGAGTTGGTACAAGCATAGTTACACACTGACTCCTTCGGTCGCCTCACAGGTAAATTAAAGAAAAAACTGGTGCTGCTGCTGCTGCTGCTGCTGCTGCTGCTGCTGCTGCTGCTGCTGCTGCTGCTGCTGCTGCTGCTGCTGCTGCTGCTGCTGCTGCTGCGACTAAAAAAACAGGTTTGTCACCATCGTCCCGGCGTCAGATCCGGTTACCGTGCCACGGCATCGAGGCGAGACCAAGAGAGAGGGGTGACCTTGTCTGTGGGCGAAATCTGACACAGGTTTTCACATGCAGGATTTTCTCTTCCTGCGTCTCGTTATCTCCTGCACTCGGTGGCTAATTGCTCCGATGTAGTAGATTACCGTTAGCATGCAGCCCATATTGACTTTGTGCAGCGGAGTATAGTGAAGAAGAAGAAGAGGAGGAAAGATTAAATGTGCTCGACGTGTCTACAGCCTCGGGCGTTGATTAATTCTACGGGAAAGACTTTAAAACTTTCTGGAGCCATTTTTACCTCCAGAAGCAGAAGCAGCCAAAGTTAGGGGAAGAAAATGAGCACAAAATGAAACATTAATCCTCCCTGAAGGAATATAATATTGAATTTGGACCCAAAGCTCTCTTACGCTGGTATTTACCAAAAAAAAAAAATATTGTGAAACAAAGGCACAAAAAATACTCGATTACCATTATTATTGAAGGAAATGTCGTCTTTTTTTTTATTCACCAAGAACAACTATGTTACTGTTAATAATAATAACAGTAATAATGTGATTTGTTAATATTCTAAGAGTCTAAGGAAGTGGCTTTGCCAGAAGTCCAGGTCAGTTACCAGTGATGTAAACTTACAGGGCCACTTTATTAGGTACACCTGTCCAACTTCATGTGAGGAAACCTATTGTTTCTGTTGAGATGTTTGTTTATCTCATACATTGCGCTCCTTTTTGAGGGGGTCAGCGTGAATAAAAACTCTTGAAATTCGGCACGGAGGTTGGGTCGGTTAAAAATGCGATAGTGGATTAGGGTACGAACCCATTCGTAGCACCAGGGCTCTATAGCGCCCCCAGAAGTTGGGTCATGGTCAGACGTGAGAGAAAGTGGCCAAAATTGCAATAGATGCTAAATTTTGGATTTTTTTCTATCGCGTCTAAATCGCACGTAGTTGTTCCGATTTTAACCAACCTTGGTGTACTTGTTGCTCTCATGATTCCAAACAAATATCCAATGTACTTCCATAAGCTCTGCTCCCAGACAGAAGTCAGCCATTTTGGAAAAACTGAAATGGCTAGTCTACGCATTTGAACAAACTCGTGCTAGCATGTTTGAGCTAGCCACGTCAAACTCGGTCCATATGTTCTCGACAAGTTCATGATTAAAAGTTGTTAAAGGATTTTCTCTATGTCAAAAGGGGTGGCCTCAGCGCTTTGACAAATTTGAGGTTAAAATGGCAGGAAAAATACTTTAAATTTCCACTTTTTGAAAGCTTTAACGTAAACAGAACTACGTGAAATTTCTGTTGCATGGAGCAAGGGCCCTATCATGACTGTGAGTCCTACGAGTGGTCCAACATAACAAAGAAAGCTCAATTATATGCAATGAAACAAACACATGGCAGCAACTCTGCGTATTTAGGCAGGTAGACGAGGTCAAGACCGAGCCGCTGAAGGTCAAACGTGAAAAAGAGGAGTAGAAATGTGATTTAAGTGACTTTGAACGTGGCATCTGAGCATTTCACAAACTCCCGATCGCCAGTGTTTACAGGGAATGTTTCCAAAAGAGAGGAAACTGCAGTTCGCTGGGAAAAAATGCCTTGTTGATGCAAGAGGTCAGAGGAGAATGACCATAGAAAGCCAACAGTCGCTCACTCCTTACGAACCGAGGAATCTTTGACTCCACAATCAAACCTTTAAAGCAGATGTTCGACAGCAGCAGCAGAAGAAGAACTCGTCTGACAACTTCAATTCGGCCCGGCTCCTGTGTACCTAATAAAGTGGCCATTGAGTGTAAATCATGCAGAAAAGCAGTGGAATAAACATGGAGTACATCAGAAGCGTTGCTGCTGACAGCTGTGTGAAAGGTGTCATCGTGACGGAGGGGGGATTAGGCAGGTGAGAGACGAAGAGACTTCCGTCTGTCACACACACCAACCACGCTTCAAATCTTAGTCCTATAAACTTAGGACCAGGGTTTCGGTGTCTATGAGGACTACCGGTCCTGACAAGGTCGGTGTTTATGTCAGAAACACACACACACACACACACAAATAATACGTGCATGTCGAGACACACACACACACACACACACCCCTCTCTCAGCGGCCCCCAGTCTCAGCTCGAGATCAGGGTAAACAAGCTAATGTTTAGATTTCACGGAAGTGGAAACTGATCCGGCCGAGTCGACTCTGTCACTCAGCAACGCGCCTGTTTATGTTTGTCTCATTGGTGAGTGGCAGTGTGTGTGTGTGTTATACATACCTTGTGTTTAATCACCGTAGTGTCAGAAATTGACGATGATGTTGGAAGTCGGAAACATCAAATATGACAATTGACTCAATAATGACGATATTTACCCGGGATGTCCCCATACCACTTTTTTTTGGCGTGATACCGATATCAAAAAACCCAAGCATCTACCTCTACGACTACGATATTAGTCCGTACGTTAACGCACGGCACGTTTCCATGATGACTGCGTGACGTCATGTTTACGCGCCGCTGCACCGGAGTCCAGGCGCCGTTTCCCAGTTAGCACAGTTAACCGATCTCAAGTTAATATATCCCCAAAACATGCATTGATCTCCCAACATTTAGCAAAGGAAATGTCGTCATAGAGGAGTCTGGCGTATTTAGCGACAGCACTTCTAATCGTGGGCCGAATCACGACCCGTTCAGTCGTATTTTTGATTCGGTGAGCAAATCTTTTGAATGAACTGATTCTAATGATTCAGTTACACCGAACACAACTGCTTTACAAGTCACTAGTTTGTGTGTTTCATGCAGCCGCGCTACGATGACTCCACCCTCGTTGAAGAGGTACTATAGTAATGGAAAAGTCGCGCTGGAACTGTATCGTGGAAAAGCGCCAAATGTCACCTACAGGAGTGAAGGGACTTCATTTCATGAGTAGTTCTTTGAAACACTCTGCTGATTAGATTTGCTTGTTGTCGTTGGACTGAGTTGAGGCCCAGAGAGAAGGTGTTGGTGTCACAGAAGTGAACGGTGGTGAGAATGATGGCTGAGACAGAAAGGAAAGAAGAAAAGGTTGATCACTTGTTGCTTCTGCCGTCGTGTCCAAGGCAACGACTGGACTGGGGGGGGGGGAATGGAAGGTGCCCACAGGCTCTGGAGGTGGATTATGGAAACCAGACCTGGCAAGTTTACACCGAACGCACGGGCCCCCGTAGACCTAAACTGCGAACTGTGGACAGCTCACAGGAAACGCCTCTTTGTAAAGCAAACATACATGTATTTTATGGCAGCCGCTCCAGTGCTTTTTTTTTTTTATTTTGGGCACCAATGAGTCGACATTTCAACATAGCCTCGGCCTAATTTCCTCTGCTTTTCTTCACCTCCCCCCCCCCTCTCTCTTTCTGGTGGGCAACACACACACACACACAGTGTAAAGACACGTAGCTATTCTTCTACTGCATCGACGTCCATTCATTTGAAAATCTTAACCAGTTAATGTCTAACTTGACTCTTAACTTTACCACAATTTAAATTGCAGGCCTAAACTTGAGGTTCTGCCTCATTAGAACCAGGTTTTGGACCACTGCTCTGTACAGAGTCAGCGTTTATAAGATGTAGAAGTAGCAAATACAAGCACACACACACACACACACGCACAAACTTGTTTTTATATCTGAGTGAGGACACATCATAGACATAATGCATTCCCCAGCCCCTTACTCTATCCCTAACATAATCTCAATTTTAATCCTAACCTGGGACATCACAACTGAGTGCCTTACCTGAACCCTAACCTAATCCCAATTCTAAGCCTAGCCTATGACTATCACAACCACAACTAAGTGCCTAACCTTAACCCTAACCTAACATAATCCCAATTCTTACCCGAACCATAGCCATCACAAATAAGTGCCTAACCTTAACCCTTACATAATCCCAATTCTAACCCTAGCCTATGGCCGTCACAACTAAGTGCCTAACCTTAACCCTTACATAATCCTAATTCTAACCCTAGCCTATGGCCATCACAAATAAGTGCCTAACCTTAACCCTAACATAATCCCAATTCTAACCCTAGCCTATGGCCGTCACAACTAAGTGCCTAACCTTAACCATAACATAATCCCAATTCTAACCCTAGCCTATGACTATCACAACTAAGTGCCTAACCTTAACCCTAACATAATCCCAATTCTAACCCTAGCCTATGGCCGTCACAACTAAGTGCCTAACCTTAACCCTTACATAATCCTAATTCTAACCCTAGCCTATGGCCATCACAAATAAGTGCCTAACCTTAACCCTAACATAATCCCAATTCTAACCCTAGCCTATGGCCGTCACAAATAAGTGCCTAACCTTAACCCTAACATAATCCCAATTCTAACCCTAACCCTTAAACCAGGTCCTCTCAAAAAACACTTTTAAAGTCACGTGGACCAGCCAAAGTGTCCTCACAGAGACAGATTATGACACACATTATGCTAAGCTCACCTACTCCTATCAAAATAAGAGGTGTTTTTTTGTGTTCATGTTTTACTATAGTAGCCATTTTTGTTTTATTTTCAAGAAGGTGTGAGAGCCAGCCAGTCTGGTTTGTTTTGACAGATTCAGGGACTTTATTGCAGCCCCCAAAGCAGCTGTAGGGGGGTGTGTGAGCCCCCACCACCACCACCACCACCACACCCCCACAGCCCCATCATATCCTCCAACCCAGGCCCAAAAGGAGAGCAACACAGCTGCTGCTGCTGCTGCTACCACCTCTTCTCCCCCTCCCTCCCTCCCCTCCCTGTCCAACGTCTCAGCTCCTACACCTGGTCTCTATATGATTTTGACACACACATACAAGCACACACACACACCATATAAAAGGTAAAATGTGTGACATGTAATTCTGTAATGACCCTATATGCTTATACATCCCTTGTCTCTCACACACACATGCTGCTCTGGGATGTTGCCGGGTTTGCAAAATGCATCATTCAGGACATGTAAAAGACAATTTATTTGAGATAAAACAAAAGCAAGATGAAAAAGTATCTTAACACACTTTACACAGTTGTTTACACACTTCAATTACCAATGACACATTTCTGGTCGCGCCAACTTTCAGTTTTCCATGTAAATACATGGAGTTTTAAAGCTTAAACGATGTAAATCCTCACCAAAATGAAGGAAAATCATTCACTTTATGAGTTTCTAAAGATCATATATGAAGCCCTGCAGCAGAGGAGGTGTGTACATGTATTATAAAACGGCACCGAATTCTGTCGTAAAATAATTTACCTTTACGCTCTAACATACCATAAAAGCCGTTTTTTTTTTTTCTCTCTCTTGCTGGAAAATCTCACCTGTTGCTACGGCTCATGCATCATCCTGAAGCTACAAATCTCCGAACGCCTCCTGGCTGTGCAGCTCATGCATGTGGGGACAGTAGGGGGTTAATAGCTCCAGAGTTCCTTTGGTTCTTGGACACGGTGGTGGCCTCGCCTGCCGGATGCGAGTTTGACTCAAGGGCAAAAATCCAGAGTGAAAGCCTCACATGTTTTTGACTGGCTGCCAACTCTGCTCTCTCTGTTACTCGCTCTCCCTGTCACTCTCGTCCTCCCCCCACTTACTCCTTCTCCTCAAAACCAGGTCCAGTGTCCCCTCTGCATGGCCTTGTTCAAAAAATGATGTCATCTTTGCTTTAAGAAAGGACGTGGAGCACGGGCAGAAATCTGCTTTAGTTACAGTGGGATTTGGAGGAGTTTATAAAACAGAATGTGGGGTTTGGGGGGGGGGGGGGGTTTGTGCTAATTCTGCTGTTAGATCCAGGTGCAGTTTACTCAACGTCAACGTTACGAGAGTTTGAGTTCAAAAGCCGCTGGCTCGGCGCGGTTGTGTAACCGTATATCGGCAATAAAAAAATAATACTAATTTAGGTTTAAAGGGTGCAATAACCTCGAAGGAGCATATTTCCCGATGCCGTGCAGTCTTGCCACGGACGCCTGTGTGTTGCACAATCGATGAAAGAGATGCAGAAACTCCCTCCCCAAAACCACAGAGGGAACAAACCTGATTCTGGATTTAAGTGCTATATATATATATACATATATATATATATATATATGCAGAGGAGGAGGTCTGAAAACAACAAGACTCTTGTCTTTGAAATTGAGCTTCTCCTCGAGGAGGAGGATAAGATCTGCTCCGGGGGCAAAAAAAAAAAAAACCTTGTCACCCGCTGTTTTGCTACATTCCAGGTACTTTCGCTGATTTTCCAACAAACAAAACAATCGGAAATGACACCTTAAAGAGTTTACTCATAACCTGACAGTAGATCAACACCAGGATTTACTCAGGTCCTCAGGTCTAATTTCCCAAATCTAGAATTTGACCTCTCTCTCTCTCTCTGAGCTCGTGATTCCCCCCGTCGCGCTCGAGCGTTTTCTCGTTCACAGTGTGTGCTGAGCGTTCTGCACAAACCCGGGGTGGCCCAGCGTGACTCACCGAGACCTCTGAGGATTGCGGACTGACAGGTTTAGGAAACCACATGCAGCAAAAAATGCCTCCGGGCAGGGAACAAAGTCAACTCACGTCTCCTCAGGCCAGCCGCATATTTACGCAGACAGCCTGCTATCGCGCTGCAACGCATGCAGGAGAAAGAGCCAAACTGGAAGAAGGAAACTGAGCTTTCACCAGATGTGCAGGGGAACATGTTTGTCATCATGTTCACTGTCATGAAGTCAGTCTTTCCTTTACTTCTCCTTCTTCTTCTTCTCTTCTTTTTTTATGATTGGCCTCATCTAAGAATAAGACGACGCCTGAAATTGCGGCCGGCGTCCGTTCGTAAACGGTTGTGTAGACGTAGCTCTGAGCCGGGTCAGATTTGAAGCGGGTCAAGAATGTGCTCCCGCCGCAAGAGCTCCGAGGAGAAGATTCCCAGCATTCCTCGCTGGTTAGGGAGAGGTACCGGGCCTTCGCAGATAGGAAGTCGTCTGTCATTAGGGGGTAATCACTTCTTGAGGAGCTTTTGCAATGCCTGGAATGATTACTGTTGTTATCTGCAATGAAACTTGGCGCACAGAAAGTGGACGAGGGCTTTGACTTGCGTCGGAGTGCGTTCACAGTCGCCGAGGTTTGTCCCTGTGTACGAATGCTTCGATGTTGACTTAAAGCGAGTTGGTATTTCTCACCTGGGGGCATCTCTAATTAGTAATGGCTCATGTGTAATGATGCCTATCATGTCAGTCGTGCTACGAGGTGGATGCGATCCATCACAGCGGCTTCGCATTAGAACAACAGAGAATTTATCCGACTGAACCGAGTCTCCCACACCACTTATCCGTGTTTGTTTCTGGGGGTTTTTTCAGTCGTCTTTTCGAGTGGTTTGTCTGGGTCCCTCGGCCGAAACAATTTTCCTCCTTTCTTCTATTTTCGCCCCCTTCCCTCCCACCCCCCTCCTCGCCTTCTGCCAGTTGAGCCAAGACTTCAGGTGGAATGATGCCGTTACGAAAAGAGCCCGTCAACGCTTGCCCGACATGCCAAGCCAAGTATTTGTCTTTCGGGGGTCCCCCCCCCCGCCACCTCACCGCCTCCTCCTCGTCTCCTACCCCCTCCCCCGGATCCTTGAGAACAGGAAGTGTATCTTGTTAAGTGATGGATGGGCCCCCTGCTCTTGCTGAGAGGAAAGAGAAAAAAATCCTTTCTTTCCCTCCAGGGCAGTCAGATGAGTTTAGCAGTCTCAAAGCTGAGGGTCTGCTCGGCTTTTTGGGAGGGCCTTGGAACCCTTGGAGCCCGAGCGCCTGGAAGCCGCGGGCACTTGTCCATTATGTGTGTGTGGGGAGAATCAACCCGGTGGATAAAGTAGCAGGCGGGCATTGTTGCACGAGAAAAATGAATCTTATATTAAAAGAAGCCAAGCCAAAACCGGAATGATGTAGCCGTGTGCACACGCACACTGGAGTACGTTCATTTGTAAGCCCGTGTGTCAGCATCTGCGTGTGTGAGTTATCGAGCCGGGGGTCAGGAGGTTTGTGTTGGCACGCGGCCGCCAGATACTTCCAGAGAGACCGACTCAGGAAGTGTCCCTGGCACGTACTCTGTAAGAGTGCAACACACACCGCCGCGACTGGCTCGACCTGCTGTGACAAACAAGCACCCGTCTCACCTCCTGCACTCGCTCGCTCACAAATACCCCTCTAAACCTGTGGGAAGACGCGTGACAACAACATCAACACATGTGTTGTTTTTATAGTTGTTTTCCAGATGCATCTTATCAAGTTCCCCCGAGTCTCCAGCCCTCATGATTTTAATTTAATGCTCCAGCCTAAAAACCAGCAGGTCTGCACCACAGCCACCCTTTCCTTGCTTTCGATAGGCACTTTTGCACCAGAGGTACTTTTACGTCGTTCTATAGAACAATCAAAGTACCACCTTTATTTGTGTGCAGTGCATAGGAACTGGGAACCATCGTTGGTTGACCATTGTGGATCTGCTGCTGCTCTGTTGACGCGCCGCACAAGACGTGACGTCGCATATACACTATCGTTCAAAGGTTTGGGGTCACCTATACAATTGTTGGTGTTTTCCATGAAAAGTCACACTTTTATTCATCAAAAGAGTTGCAAAAAGAATAGAAAATTTTGCCCTTCAAACTTTGCTTTCGTCAAAGAACCAGCCAAACTGTTTTCATCATTGCACAAGGGTTTTTTAATCATCCAATAGCCTTCTAAGGTGATTAGCAAACCATTTGAAAGGTAATGTACGTCGTACGGTCATCCATCTTGACCAAACTTGGTGCTAACAGAAACAGGTTGGCTAGTACCTATATAACCCTAATCACAGTGACTTTATTCTTTCTTTCCGTTTCATACGACTGGTTTTGTCACCCTCGATTGTCCTCAATTGAGTGGAAGAATCCAGAGACCTAAAAAACAACAAAAAAAACAACGACGTTTCCTCTCGTGATCCATTGCTCTTTTGTCAGCCACGGCTCTGTTGTGGTTACCTAAGGCTAAGCTATTAATGTTTGTCTCCAGTTTCCATCCTCTCATATTCCACGCACATACACACAGAAACACAGAAAAGCAACAGATAAAAGGCAAGTGTCCAGAGGGGAAATACAGAAGATCATTAAACAACTCTTAAAAGTGCATCTGTTACACTTCACGAGCAGATGGACCCGAGCGTTTCATGGCAATGATGTACCTTTGTCGTGAGGCTGCAACAATTTGTTTATTTTGTTTCTCAGTATGGATGAGACGTCGCAGACCTCGGAGGCAACATACCGGGGTTAATTTAGTGGCTGTAGTGCCTAATTATATCACTGGATCGGTGTTCGTGCGTGTGGTGGAATTGTGTGCGATGCAGTTTACAATCTTTCCTGAGCATTTGAGTCTTTTTAGATCAAAACTTAAATGTTAATTACTGTCTTCTATGTTGGGTAGTCAACGATTTGATGAGTTAAGTGTGAGAAAACAGGGCGTGAATGTCATCAGTGTCTATAGATTTATAGCTATAGTTATTTTTACTAGTGTTGGGCACGTTAACGGCGGTTACGGTAAGGTTAGGGTAATCGTTAGCATTTTGTATCTAAATCCTCTATCTCCCTTGTTCAAATTCAGTGGTAAGTTTGCAATTTGAAGTTGCTAATATTGATAATATTGACCATTTTCTCAAATTGCAAATAGCAAGGTTCACTAAATACACTCTTGGCTATTGGCTATGCTAACAGCCTGAAGATGCATGTGCGTCTTTTTGCATCACTGTCAAAAATTAAGCAAATGAAGAAGAAATCAGCATTTTCATCCAGGCTTTGTGTTCCCACTAATGCTCAATGGAACCAAAACTCATAAAAATCCATGTGCATTGCAGTATTTCCATTCACCCAGGAGTGAATGCTGATAAACACATTCACACTGGTCAAAAACTGGTTAAAACCTAGGATTCAATGTGGTTTTTGGGGGTGGGGGCAGTCAAATAGAACAAGGGTCTACTTGACTTGATCAAAGTCATCAATATTGTCTGAACGAGTTTGTCCGCAAGTCTTTGTTCTGTTCTCACGTACTCATTAAATAAATTGGATGAGGTCCTTCAAATTATTCTTAGCATATGTACAGTTTTCAAAAGACCTAAGTAGACTCTGTGGCGAGAAGGACATGCATGTTGTGCCGGAACAGCAGTGTAATGACTATGTAAGAGTTCAAAGGCCCGCGATCAAATCCCTCCAACCTTCACTGATCACTCCCGACGTGACGTCCTGCACGGCTTGTGTCTGCGTGTGTCTCCTGCCTCGTCTCCGCCGGCCGGGGTTTAGTCCCGCTGTGGCCTGTCTGGCCCAGCGCCAGGAACGGCACCGTCTCTACGGACCAAGCCTGGCTGCGTCGCGGGATATATAAACAGCGAGGAAACTGTCAGTTCCACTCGCTGTTTGTTTTTTTCTGTTGACGCTTCATTCCGTCCGAAATTAAAAGCTCATTTGCGATGAGTGAAAACACATTTCTGGCTATTTTGAAATCCTGCTGTTCTTTGAGCCGCTGGCCGCGGTCAAATGAGCAGACAACCCAAACCAAACAATAGTATACCGTACCCCACCTTGTCACGGCCAAGCTGGAGACGGGGGGCACATTTTTCTGTCCGTCTACATGTCTGCTTTTGCGAGGCGCCTGCCACTTAATGACGTCTGACAAGCGAGACAGCGACGGCTTTGGGTACTCAGGGACTGTTTTGGGGTCACGGAGATGTGATCTTTAGGAAGTGGAGGGTTTATCAGATAACGTCAACATTGTCTCCGTGCTGACTATGAGAGGTGCAAAACTAGAAATTTCATGGTTTGCCTTTTAGGCATTTGGTTCATGGTTCAAGAGGACTGGAGTAAGCCTCGGTTCTCAGGTTTTCTGCCATAAGAAGCGAGCAGTAAGACGGTCAAAGGTCAAAGTCGTCGTGTTCTGACAGTGTTTCTGTGACACCAAAGTGATGTGTGTAGACTGGAAGTCTCTTTTGGTTTGTGACGTTAGTTCTTGGGTAGATAATGGTCTCATCTGCTAGTTTCAGGTCTTCAAGTGCATGATATCAGTTTTGTCAATTATTTTCACCTTTAGAGAAAATACCTGCTTGGTTGCAGGTGATTTGGTTGCAAAAACTGCCGCCAATCTTAAGGCATCATAATGAAACAAAGACTGTGTCTATTTCTATATTCAGTCTTGTGGTTAAAGCACAGAAAAGTCAAAAGACCCTTTGACTGACGACTGATACTCGTGCGTAATCCTCAACTTGACAGATTTGTGTGCGTCGTTTGTAAAATACGACGGTAAATCAGACGCTGACCGTCTCTTCCTGTTTTCCATCCCTCAGGCTCTGATGCGTCCAGGACGCCTTGACCGAATCATCTACGTTCCTCTTCCAGATGCTCCGACCCGAAGGGAAATATTTTCCCTCCAGTTCCGCAACATGCCTGTCGCCAGCAATGTGTCTGTGGATGAACTGGTCACAAGGACGAATAAATATTCTGGAGCAGAGGTGAGTTACTTACTTTTCTTTCTTTTTTTATTTATTGATTTATGACAGTTTTCCTGAAACTGTTGATACAGTATATGGGGAACACATTTTTAAAGGTAAACCACCCATTCACAGTATAAATCAGACATTTTAAAGGTACAGTGTGTAAAGTTTAACCTTTATTTGTGAAATATCATTTTGCATCCAACTTTTTTGGAGAGCCTACACTCTTAGAAATAAAAGTGCTAAGTAGAACCATATAAGGTTCTTCAGGTTGTCCTCGTAGGAGAACCCTTTTTCATAAAGGTTTCACCTGGAACCCTTTTGGAGGGTTCCACCAAGAATCCTTTTAAAACCTGTAAAACCTTCCTATTCAGGAAAGGGGTTTTAAAGGGTTCTCTTGTTCAAAATGTTCTTACTGGAACCATTAAGAAGCAAATGGTTCCAGGTAGAACCTCAGCCCTTGTAGAAGGAGCCTTTTGGAACCCTTATTTTTAAGAGTGTATGTAGCCTTCAGTTAGCATCAAAACTAAAATCACGATCGTCTAAAATTGTGGCTATAAAAGGTTGATTCTGGGCTAATAAAAAACTGAATTACCATCAGTTACAATCATTTGTATGATTGGACTGACTGATATATGATTTTGAACCAATATATTGTCAATGAGACATAATATACAAGGAAAATCCTAATTTTCCCTTAAAACGAAAGAGGACTATCACTTACAAGGCGATTTACAATATTAAAGGGTTAGGTTTAGACAGAAAAAACTAAGTAAAAGTCTCGTTCCCATTCCCAAAGTGTGTCAACCAAGGATTCAAACCAGCAACCCAAAAAGTGAAATGTCAAAAGTTGCCTCCCCAAAAAGAAACCATATCCTTCTGTGCAGAAGAGAGTTTACTCTGCTTTTTCCAACATCGTCTGCGCTGTGTCACAGAACGTCCTCATGATCTCACGGTGGCCTGGGAGTAATCGCACAAACACTGCTTTGTGTGACACATTTGTCTCTCTGTCGCATGGTTCACATTTTCTGGAGCCGAGCAGCTGCTACTGTCTTCCAGGACACAAATACATGAAGAAATCCTAAGAAATACAGCGTACAGTTTTCAAAGGAACAAAAAACAACAAACCCTTTTACAGCCCAGTATTTGCTGCGTTATGGTTCAAACTATAAAGGTTTTTTTCAGTTCTCGTTCTTGTTCTCTGTCAGAGAAATTGTGTTTGTCTTTAACCTTCAAAGTAACGTAACATTCCCGTATGATGAACAGTATATCTTTTCCGCCTGAATGTAAATGCTCACTGTATATTTAGACTTGAAAGGTCACGGACGCGATCGAAATGACAGACTCGAGAAAACAGATTCAGACGTAGAAGCGTGCCTTGGCGAGCTTTGAAGGGCATGGGTTTCATTGTCGTCCCGCTCGTAGCTTTTGTGTGACATGTTTGTGAGTACTGAATCTGTGATGTGTTGCTTCTTTCGTTTTTGTTTCCCCTGAGATTGTGCAGGAGCCAAGTTTGTTTTGATGTAGACGCAGAAACCTCCCGAAAGGCCTGTGTTTCAAATTAGCCTTCGACGACTGCAGTGTAAGCTCCTGGTTCTCGCAGGAGACCTCCTCTAACATCAGACTTGGAGACTCTGTAGGTTAGGATGATCTATAAGAGACTTTATGTATGGGGTTCATGCCACTCAACTCTACAATTACACATTCTGGCTTGGACGAATGTAAAGAACCAAAAGAAAAATTATATTACAGAGCATTTTTTAACTCATAACTGGAAAATTGTCAGGCAGTTGGTGTAACTGACTGCCAAAATACACCAGTTGCAGAATGGATGCGCTGCGATCTGATCCGCACAGTTCCGCCAATTTGCGCTGCTTGTTGCGAGACTACGTTTTCTACCCCATATTTTGTAAACACAACAAACGGAGCAGTACTTCTACCCACCGACGATACAGCATCGTCACACTGGAATTGCAAGGATTCTGAAATACGATATGGCGTCAACACAGGATGTTTTATTCTGAAAAGTAAACCGGATGTTTCGTTTTCCTACTTCCTCTCCCACTCGTGCTGAACTAGAAGAAATAGAAGTGCTGCATATCCACTATAATGGATGCGTATCAGCTTCGATGCCGGACACAACCGTTTGGCAACCAGTATATTTTGGACCGTGAAGAGGAAACAAGGGATAGGAAAAGAAGATGGAGGCATATGATCCACTGTGAAGACCCGTAAAGGGAGCAGCCGAAAGTAATAGAAGAAGAAGAATTTGGTCTTCTCCGTGGTACTTTCCCCTTACAATCTGTTTTTGCTGTTTTTGCCATAATCATGACATCTTCATCTACGCAAACCGCCCCAATAAACGAGTCTAAACACTGATATAATGTTGAATCCAGCACCGGTCCCGTTCATTTTCGCCACATCTTAGGCTGCCAACATGGTGGTTACGACTGTCATTTTTCAAAAATAGCACTTTATGGCTCTCGAAATGCTGCTTCCATGTGAATAAAAAGCCGATAACGATACAAAACCTTTGCCGATTCTCCTTAACTTGCTTTTATGGAGGTTTTGAGGAGTTTTACGCGTACGCGCAGACGTTCTCGACAAACCTTTCTCTCACTTCTTAAATCAAGTCTGATCGGGGCGGCGACGTCATGAGGCGTTTCCATCTTTCTCTCAAACATTATTATCTTCTGGACGCCGGTCAGTCGGAGGATATAGGCCCCACGCCGCCTGCTCCTCGATTCTTGACTCGGCAGCCCCCACCCAAAAAAAAAGACACCTGGAGGAGGTATGCAGAAAGAAACCAATCCGCCGCTATCAGGTGTTGGAGTTTGACATCGGGGTTTCTGGTGTTGTGTCTCATCTGTGGAATGGAGGTCTGCAGTCACTTGCCGCTGACTTCTCGAAAAAACCCCACAAAAATTCAAAAGACGTGCCACAGTTGTGCTGATAGGAGTTCATGTGAAGAGGGAGGCAGGTATCACCTGTGTTCGTATTATATTTTACATACCGACGCTATAGATCAAAATTAGATAAGGCGGAACTTAAAACTCCCACGATCACCGGGGGGGGGTTGAGTTTGAGAAAGAAAGAAAATAACAGGATACAGATAACAGAGCGACACACAGTGCTGAAGATAGTGTTGTGTTTACAAGAGAAGAGCGCCGAGGGACAAATGCAACAAGTAAATAAACACGTAAATATCCAAACGGTCGACCAATCGAGACCTTTAATCTGTCCGTTTAATCTGTAATGACGAGCTAATTTAACTGTAACGAGGGTTCGATTTAAAAGGATTAATCACCCTGTAAAAAAAATAAAAGAGAACTCACTGGTTTTACTGGTTCTTATCTCTGCAGAAATCCAAAAGTGTTTCCTGCGGCTGGAAGACACCGATCACCAGTTTACTGTAAACAAGATCCTGTTGTTGACCACAGAGAGCAATTTCCTGTCACAGCGAGTTTACAAAAAAGAAAAATAGTAATCAAACCATCATGAGACAGTGAATCCTCTCTTTACCCAAAACTATTTGCACATATCTCAAAATAACTATGTAAGAAACCAAACAATGCAATCTATGTTTGAATAATCTATAGGAAAATTAGACTTCTCACTTGATTTTTGTCAGTTTAGATTGTTTTAATGTCAGCTTTTCGTTCACTACGTTTCCCGTAAGATGGAAATAAGCGCTAAAGTACGGCACGGCTGACGTGCCGTGACGTGTCGCCCGCTCAAATTGCAAATCTCGAGGCTTCAAAACAGTTTGTTTGATTTTGTTTTACAACAGGGAGACGCCTGTGCTCTGCGTATCCCGATCCGCTACAGTTCGGCACATCTGCTGGTCGACTTAAGAGCGTATTTAAGTGGGTGATATTAACTCGGTGTGGACATTTCATTTGACCCGGCCTTTGCTGACGCAGTAGGCAGCTGGGCGAGCGGGGGGCATCGTCGTGCCGTAAATCAGCAGTCAGGTTTTTATTGAAGCTGGAGGCCGTTAAGCGGCGTTCAGTTTCACTTTTCCGTATCGTATAGGAGAAGGAGACCGCTGCCGACTTGTTCTCTCTTGGTTTCTCACTGTTCTCACTTGCTTGGGTTGCATTCTCCACCGCTCTCCGTCTTTCAGCTGGTGACACGAAAGGCTTCACAGTTGCGTGATAGATTTGCTGTCGACTCTCAGCTGGTGTCTCTATCAAACATAAATGCATGTGGTCTGGAGCCTTCGCTCTCTTCTCTCTTTACCCACTTCTCCCTCTGGGGATTAATAAAGACTTTCTGATTCTGATTAAAGCATCGCCTCCATGGGTGGATTCTGTTTTATTAACGAGGCACGATATAAAAACTGCGATCAAACACTGCTGAAAAGTCAAGCCCAATGCTTCTTCTTAGAATTAGACCACTAGCTTCTTACCAGCTTGGAAGCTAGCTGTCTACTACTAAGAAGCTAGCTGTCTTTTGCCAAGAAGCTTTTTGTCTGCTTCTAAGAAGCTAGTTGTTTTTGCCGCAAAGTTATTTGTCGGCTTCTAAGAAGCTAGTTCTCTGCTGCTAAGAAACTAGCTGTCTGCTGCTAAGAAGCTAGTTGTTTTTGCCGCAAAGTTATTTGTCGGCTTCTAAGAAACTAGTTCTCTGCTGCTAGGAAGCTAGCTGTCTACTGCTAAGAAGCTAGCTGTCTACTGCTAAGAAGCTGGTTGTCTTTTGCCAAGAAGCTTGTTGTCTGTTTCTAAGAAGCTAGCTCTCTGCTGTTAAGAAGCTAGCTGTCTGCTGCTCAGAAGCTAGTTGTCTTTTGCCAAGACGCTAGTTGTCTGCTTCTAAGAAACTTGTTCTCTGCTGCTAAGAAGCTAGCTATCCTGCTGCTAAGAAGCTAGTTGTATTTTTGCCAAGAAGCTTGTCTGCTTCTCAGAAGCTAGCTCTATGCTGCTAAGAAACTAATTGCTTCTAAGAAGCTAGCTGTTTGCTGCTAAGAAGCTACTTGTCTTTTGCCAAGAAGTTAGTTGTCGGCTTCTAAGAAGCTAGTTGTCTTTTAGCAGTTATTCAACCGTTTAGGAATTACAGTCCTGAGAAGCTGACGTCACAAACGCTTGTCGTACTTGTGAGTCTCGTCTGTGATAGGACGGTCATTTTGCGGAAGTCCCAAGGGCTAGCATAATGACTATTTATCTGCTTTCCAGTAGAATTTTCCAGATATCACAACCGGTTGAGGCGCTAAAAAGTTATAAGTCTTATAGGAAGGGTTAAAAGTCTGGTTTTAACACAAAAATGTGTTTTTATTCTGGCAGATGCAGAACCTCATTTTAGTCTAAACATAATGGTGCTGGTGCTCAAACCTCCCTAAACACATAACTTGGAAAATATTGTGAGACTTTAAGTCTTTGAGGATTAATTTGTCAAGTGCAGACACTCCATTTCATTTCATTAACACCCTCGTCCAATGCCCACATAGTCACACTCTCTACTGACACCTGGAAATCGCCCAGAACACTCGCGGTCTTTACAGTCGCTCACTGAAAATAATCACCCCCCCCACCATCACCTTTCTGTACAGATTTATTCTGTCACCTTGTCTAACCTGTACGCTGCTATTTCTGCAGACTTCATTTCCATGTGCGCTTAAATACAGAAGGGTTAAATAATGAGGTGTTTACAGATCAGGGCAAACTGTACATGACTGTGGAGGTGACGCACGAATGGGCACATTGAGCACGTTTCAGTCCCCAGTCTTGGCAGTCCGACTACCTGGAGCTTTGACTTTTAATTACATTCCTGGGATTTCAGGCTTGTTTGAAAGACGAGGGAGGCTGGGCTGAGGAGGAGGAAGAGGAGGAGGTGGTGGTGGTGGTGAGGGGGTGTGGAGGGGGTGGGTGGCCGCAGGACGCAGTTATCAGCTCAGAGCCAGAAGCTTGTTAAAATCACCTGTCTTCCTACCTGCCGGGAGTGACATCTGGTTTCCCAACCCTCACCTTCCAACTGAACCCTTCACTCTGACAAACACAGATTTAACTCAGTGCAGAAAAGCGCTGGCGGCTCTCCCTCCTCACCTCTGCCATCACTCCCCCCTCCTGAAAAACAGAAGCAACATTTGATACTGTAATCGCAGTGTTGTCACGAAGAAGAAGAAGAAGGAGAAGAAGAAGAAGAAGGGCTTAACTTGCACCTGAAGGAAGGTGTGATGCTACTCTACGTCTCTCTCTGTGTTTTTTTTTTTTTAATGATCAAGCCCTGACAGGAAAAGTCCTGGAGGTTTTTTTTGTTTTTTTTCGCACCCTGTCACAAGCACCGAGGCCTCGTTGCTGAAAAGTTGAAACCCTCTCAGGTTACGACGCGATGCTTTTTTAAAAAAACTTTTATTAGCGACACGGAGAGTATATTTCATTCCAAACTGTTTTTTTTTTTTTTTTTTGACACGACATTATAATAACATAACAATAATAATAGTCAACAGTTAAAAACGTCAAGTTGGACACATGGGAATGTAACCTCTGCAGCTACACACGCACTTTAGCTTGATTTATTATTGTTTTTAAAGAAATCGTATTTCATAGATTTCTGGATTTTCAAAATATTTTTTTAACTCGTGTACAATGTAGATTTACCAAATACCAAGCTGTTTTTTTCCCTGATTTATCTCGTATGATTGTATATATACGGTCGAAATTTTCCCTTTTGTTATAAATTAAATTTAAAAAAAACTAGTTTAAAAAACAATTGTGAAAATCAAGAAAACTCCATCCCTCGTGTCCTGAAAACATCCGAGTGAAATCGATCCCGGATCCAATCCCATTCATATTAATGAATTCAATCAATGATTGAATCAAAATTATGTAGGTTTTGGACCATGAAACATGAACATTTAACCGATTAATCAAAGTAAGAATGAAAAAATCTTCACCAAAAACTGATTAAAAAAAACTATGATATTAAAATCCCTAAATGTGCAGTTTGTGACAGAACAGGCCTCAGTCAGCGTGGACGCTGCAGACCTCCCTGTGGAGCTCGCTTTGATTGGCAGGTGACCACCAGGAAGTGCAGTGTGAAAACAACCGCAGCAAAAGAGCACTTAGCGGCCGCTCCTGACGAGCTGTTGACAAAAAAGAGTCAGGATTTCCCCGCGCAGAAAAGTTGCAATGAGTTTTTTCGATGCAGGACACGTATAAAGTAAAGGCCACATTATACTTCTCCGACTGCGTATGCGTTATCCGTCTGCGTCACCACTGAGACGCCTCGAGCATTTATACTTCTGCGTCGTGGTGACGGACACTCGCTGCAATTTCCCGCCCGATCAGTAGGGGTCGCTGCGCAAGGTTGTTGTGCTTCTGGCTACAGTGAGCAATGGCGTCCGAGAAAGAAAGAGAGCGAAAGACTGTTGTTGTTGAAACAGTGGCCGTTTCTCACTTTTCTGTGTCACGGAATGCAGTTTTAAGGTAATTTGAGGCGAGAAATTGGCCATTTAGAGTCTAAACATGTGCTGTGTGTGTTAAGATATGATTTATTTATAGTTCGGCAGCGGCGTTATCGGCGGGGATCAGCTCCGCCTCTGTCAGGACGCCCGGAGCGCACTGAGAGCCGGCACAGAGCAGCTTAGCTCAGCCTGTCCTGAGGACCAATCGCAGCTCTTGCCGTTTCCGTAGTCCCTTGACGGAGTGACGGACACTTAAAAAATATTCCGTGCACCCGGAGACGACGCAGAGGCTCTTCGACAGTCTCTGCGTCGACGCAGAGTCTCTACGTAGCCTATGCAGAGCACTTTACGCAGAAGTATAAATTGGGCTTAAGGCCCACTGACAGCACGCTGCTCCTCCTCCTCCTCCTCCACTGTGTTGTGACATCCATCTCCATATAGAGCCGCTGTGGGGGGTCATTTTAATAAAACCACTAACTGCAGCGTGTTCAGCTGTACCAGAACATCTTTGTGTTCCATCACAGATGCCTTCGACTGACCCCGACCTCCATAGCGGTGGGTCCTTTCCCTTCGAAGGGTGGGTGGGAGTGAGGGGGGGGGGGCTTTTTGGTCTGAGCCCAGGTGTCGGAGACGCTTGGCTGACAGCCATTCAAACTCACTGGTGCAATTGTTTTCTTTGCTATGTTTTCTTTTTTCTTTTTTCCCCTCCTCGAACTGGCAGGAGCAAGTCTGTTCCAATGCAGGACGTACATGTACGAGTCAGGCAGATCAACAAGTGTGTCTTGACGTCAATGTGCTGCACGTGGTGCTTTATGTTCACCTCTGTCAGATTACTGAGCAAATCTGCAGCTTCTTGTCATCGTGTTCAGGTTGGATTAGTGTATATTTGGGTACCTTTAGAGGGCGATTTCCCAGATACTGTGATTCAGGGAAGACACTTTGTTTCTTTTTTATTATAATTTGATGCATTAAAATATCATATCTAAAAAAAACAATGGAAAGAATGTTGATTTTTGTCCGCCCCTGTTCACGTTTGTTATTGTTTTTGTTTGATCGATCTATCAAACACAACAGTAACACAAAAATTAACTCTCACTTGGAAGCTAGCTGTCTTTTGCAAGAAGCGAGCTGTCAGCTTCTAAGAAGCTAGCTTTCTTTCGCTTAGAAGCTAGTTGTCTGCTTCTAAGCAGCTAGCTGTCCTTTGCCAAGAAGCTAGTTTTCTGCCTTTAAGAAACTAGATGTCTTTTGCCAAGAGACTAGATGTCTTTTGCCAAGAAGCTAGTTATCTGCTTCTAAGAAGCTATCTGTCTGCTTCTAAGAAGCTATCTGTCTGCTTCTAAGAAGCTAGCTGTCTGCTTCTAAGAAGCTAGCTGTCTTTTGCCAAGAAGCTAGCGGTCTGCTTCTAAAAAGCTAGCTGTCTTTTGCCAAGAAGCTAGCTGTCTGCTTCTGAGAAGCTAGCTCTCTTTTGTCAAGTAGCTAGTTGTCTGCTTCTGAGAAGCTAGCTGTCTTTTTCTAAGAAGCTACGTGTCTGTTTCTGAGAAACTAGCTGTCTTTTACCAAGAAGCTAGTTTCTGACTTTAAGAAACTAGATGTCTTTTTCCACACTGTGGGACAAATAAAGGACTATCTTACCTTAAGAAGCGTGTTGTCGTTTGCCAAGAAGCTAGCTGTCTGCTTCTAAGAAGCTATTTGTTTGCTGCTACGAAGCTAGTTGTCTTAGACTAAGAAGCTAGCTGTTAGTAAGTAACAGCATAGTGTTAGCAGCTTTATTATACCAAAGACGGGCCCTCGACCAATTCATAGTGCATTTAAAAGTGTATGATAGTCTGTGTATCAATGCATTTGTATATTTTTCTTGTTAACTGATTATTGATTTGTATTGAGGCAGCAGTATTGTATTGTTTACACCAGTTCTAAAGTTGTTTTGAAAATACTTTACTTTTGTTTTTATAACTCCACATTTATAATAGTAGCCAGATGTGCAGGATGTACACAGGTTTGTTTTCATCACTTAAATGATATAAAATAAGGCCAACACACACACACACACACACACACACACACGCCACCGTGACACACACTGAGTAAAACCACCCTCGCAGGAAGACAAATGGTTTCCTCTTAACACCTGTTGTGGTCGTGGCTGTTCCTCCTCTGGCTGTGCGTTGTCTTCTCTGATTTATGAGCCGCTATTTGTTGTTGCAGTGATTTTTATCACCAAGGACACAAGCGCAAAAAAAGAACAAATTGACAGAACGCGTTGCTGTTTGAACAAAAGTGACGTTACACAATTCACGAGGCTTCAGTAAAAAAATTAATAAAAAAGAAATCTGTAATCATCATCGAATAAACATGTCAGCTTTGGTGGAATGCGTGTCTGACAAGGTTGGAAGTTGGCAGCGATTTTCCATAATATGGTTTAACCTCTAGTCTTGTGTGTGTTTGTGTGTGTGTTTAATTTTCTGTGCGGCTGACCACAGACGCGGTCACGCTGCCACTCAGAAAAACATGGTCGACAGAGAGAGAGAGAGAGAGAGAGAGAGAGAGAGAGAGAGAGAGAGGGAGACAGTCAACAGCTTAACAAAGACTGTGTATGTGTGTGTGTTTGGGGGGGGGGGGAGTCTTTCACACCTCTGCTGCTGAATGACTGTCTGACTGTGAAACTTCTCGCTTCCTCTCCTCTGAGCCTTTTGCCTCGTGTCATCGCGACGGTGTTGTTCTTCTTCGTCGACGCCGCCGCAGGTTAAACAAAGGTGAGGGCAGAAAGAAAACATTTCCCACAATGCTTCAGTCAGCAAACTGCGGTGACCTGCAAACATCTGGCAAACACGGAGGATGGATGGATGGATGGATGATGGATGGGTTGATGATAGATTGATAGATTGATAGACACGTAGGCAGGTAAGTAGGTGCATGAAAAGATGGAGGGATGGATGATAGGTAGGAAGGTAGATAAGTGGATAGGTTGGTATGGATGATGGATGGATGGAGGGAGGGATGGATAGGTAGGTGGGTAGGAAGATAAGTGGATAGGTAGGTAGGTAGGTAAGTGGGTGGATAGGTAGGTAGGTAGGTAGGTAGATAAGTAGGTAGGTAGGTAGGTAGGTAGGTAGGTAGGTAGGTAGGTAGGTAGGTAGGTAGGTAGGTAGGTAGGTAGGTAGGTAGGTAGGTAGGTAGGTAGGTAAGTGGATAGGTATGTAGGTAGATAAGTGGATAGGTATGTAGGTAGATAAGTGGATAGGTATGTAGGTAGATAAGTGGATAGGTATGTAGGTAGGCAGGAAGGTAGGTAGGTAGGTAGGTAGGTTGGTAACAGACGTTGGAATTTTATTTAAATGTACGTACTACAGCTTTAAGAAGTGATTACATATATAATTAAAAACTGCATATTTTTTTTAAAGGAAAGTTGTCTGGAGAACTGGCAATGGAGTGTATTTGAACATCATCTCTGCTGTATGTTTAGCTTGTTACACACACACACACACACACATACATGTGAACATTCACTGCTGGTATGCAGCTTCTGTGTATATTATGAAAGGAGTGGGGGGGGGGGGGCTGCAGGAAAAAGAACATTTCAGTGGAGCACATCACACAGGTGGAGTTTTACCTACCTTGACATTAACTAATGCACACACACACACATCACGTAGGCACACACACACACACACACACACTGAGTCTCCAGGTCACTTCAGTGTGGGTGTGTTTGGTAAATATGCCATCCCTGCCTTCCCAGGTCCAGGGAGAATGTGCAGCTTTCATTCGTCTGATTAAGGGGCGAGGACAAATACGCCCTTAAAGGCAAAGCCCAGCGATACTTCCATACACACACACACACACACACACACACACACACACACACACACACTGTGCAGCCTCAGCACAGGTGTCGTCCCACACAGGTCTTTCCAAAACAGAAAAAAAAGGCCAGAGCTGATAAGAATGAATCATGGAGGTTGTTGTGAATCGGCTGTAACAAGGTTTTCCATTTTGAAAAAAAAAAATCACTTTGTCCAGTGAGTCATGAAACATCAAGAACATCCTCCACGTTCATGACAAACATTTGCTGCTTTTTTGGGCACAATTTTCAGTTTTCTTCACTAATTTGCAACTTGATGAGAAAACACACGATTACCAGGGTTTTATACTGATGCGCTTTCAAACCAATGTTTAAAATAAGGCTCTAAATATGACACACTGAGTTTTATTCACTCCAAAATATTGTGTAAAAACCCATCATTTTTGTTCTACTTCATTGCTGGTGTTAACATTACTGAGTGAAAGTCGCATTTAATGCAAGAAAAAAACAAAAAAATATCGAAGTGTGTTTGTAATTATCCCTCAAAATAATAACTCATGTAAGTTCTTTTTTATTCTTCCACAACATATTTCATTTTTATGACCCACTTTTCTCACATCCCTCTTTGTGTCTTTCATTGTTTTATTATTTTCACTTTATTTTTAGCCAAATTGTTTAATCTTAACCAAAACATTGTGGTGTATTTTGAGCAGATATTCTGTTTTTTTTTTGGGTTTTTTTAACCCTTTAACACCTAAGCCTCAAAATGATTGCTTATTTTTTTAACCACAAACATTTTTTTTCTTTTCTTTTTCCCAGAATAACTTTATTTATCTGGCTGTTATTTGTAATTGACTGCATGTTAAAACAGTGCATTGACACCGTATGTTTATATAGAACAGTATGAGCAAAAACAGGCCAACAAACGGGTGAAGGGAGCCTCTCAGTCATTTTTTCTTTACACTCGTGGTTTCTCTTATGCATCAGCTGTAACATATGGAACATGAGGAGAAGCCAACAGCGTCACACTTTCATCGTCATCATCATCACAGTTTCGGTGGAATCTAAATTCCTCTGCTCTCTCTCAGTCTCACACACACACACACACACACACACGTCGCTCTATTTATGATCATGTGCCATGTTTCCGTCCCCCCCCACCCCTCCCCACGTGACTCTCCTCCCTCCATACTTAACCTCCCCCCCCCTCTCTCTCTCTCTCGCCTTGTAATCTTAAATAGGTTTCACATGGAGCTGTGGTCAGGCCTTGTTTCTCTTGGCAGAGTCGTGTCACTGCAGACACTTCCTCTTTGCCTTTCTGGAGGATGAAACATTTTTATTTCTGGTCGGAGAGTTTGTGCTCCTCGCCCCGACATCGTTTGATTTATATATTATTTCATTTCCTCTCTCCAAATTGGATGCAGATTATTTTTCTTTTCCAGTGACAGGGTTTCAGGCAGCGGTGGCAGCAGTGGTGGTGGCAGTGGTGGTGATACTGGTCTGGGGGTTAATTTTAGGGAAGGAAGTTGATATTTTTTTTCCATTTGCATAAGAGGATTCCTCTTGGAGCTAATGTTTCAGATGTCTTTACACATCATCTCTCCACTGTTTCACGTATCGTTGCCTTGTATATGCTGCTATAAAGTCTTATTTTCTTTGTCAGTTTTGTTCTCTTAGATAACAAATGAGGAACAAACACTTTAACTTCTACACAGTATTTTTTTAAGAGCCGCTTCAAAGAGTACTTTGAATTTGAAGATCTTTCTTTATTCGCTTATAGCCGCGTTCCATTTACATAGGAACTTCGGAAGTCGGAGCTGGAGGTTAGCGCATCTCAGGGTAGCATTTTGTTAGCAATATGAGACGCTAACAGCGATCTGGTGTGGTATTTTGTCCAAATAAACATCGTAGCAACATTTAGACCGTTAAAAAATGTGTTTATATCCGTTTTACGTAGCATGTTTGTTTTATATGTCCATGACTTATGCTAACATTTACATACATAAACACGCAGCTGTAGCTTAATTGACATTTTCTGGGTGTGATAGTCCTACTTTTAGATATTATTTTCATGGACTAACATGCTAACGTGTTGTTTAAAGTTCAGTTTAAGTTGGACTAACATAGTTATTAGCTTTTCCTTACACGTCATGGAAGATACATTTAGCTGCCGATGCTAATAATAACATAAATACAATCAGGACAAGAGTTTGTTCATGCAGCGGTTCATAATTGTAATATTAAACTAATATGTTATGTTATATATATAAAAATGTTAATGAAGCGGGTTGAAAATACAACCATGGGCTAACGTTGTTTTAGCATTTTGTGTTAGCTAATAAAATGCTGTGCCAAAAATCAATACAGCCTCTCAGGATAAATAACAAAAAAACTTAAATGTCCTTTTAAAAACACACGTAGCAGGTAACACAGATAAACAGCTAGCTAGCCATTAGCTAGCAGTTTTCTGTGCACGTTTGCACCCGTGTGTGTGTGTGTGTGTGTGCGTCTGCAGAGTATGTGTGCAGGACTTGTGGATTGATGGAGGAGAGGAGGTTTTGTGGGAGAGAGGAAGCGGGTGACGGGGGTGGGAGGCGAGGCGAGCTCCTGTAAATGTGGCCGTTTGTGTGCGAGGGAGGGAGTGGGTGAGGCAGGCGGGGGGGGGGGGGGGGGGGGGGGGTAGTGGATGTAGCCCACTGTAGACACAAGGGCGGATTGATAGTAAACACACACTCCGGGGTCTCGTGGATCTGCTGCCGTAGCCGAGCTAACAAGCCCTTCATTAAGGCCGTCTGATTCACTCACTGAGCACCTTTGTTGGAGGAGGAAGCGAAAAGTACACCAGACAGATTTGACCTGAGAACGCTGGTATGTTGCTGCCAATAGGCAGCAAGACTGTTTTCTCTTTTTTTTTTTTTTTTTACCTCCTCCTCCTCCTCCTCCTCCTCCTCCTCCTCCTCCTCCTCTCCAGAAGAGTTTATTTTCGTCACTCTCAACAGGTTGTCTCATGGCACACACACACACACACACACACCTCCTCTCACCTTCACCCTGGAAATACTGAGGGAGAAAATATGCTTTTGCGCTTTTTCACGACATAGTTCCGGCTCGAATCGACACGTAGTAGCTGGCACTTTTTTTTGGTACAAGTGATACTAAAATGTGAAGTCGTCACTGATTGGTCAGAGAGTCACGAGCACGACATCCGACACAAGAATCAAAGCGAACTCGGGCTGCAACTAACGTCATGACGTCATGTTTTCGTGAGTCCAGGCACCGTTTACCAGTTAGCTCCGTTAGCTGCGTTACCTTTAGCGCCGGTTAGCGCGCCTACAGTGGAACTGGAGCGGTCCGTTTATTAAACGAAAAGAGCAGCGCTACAAATAACCAGCGTACCTGTGTACTGCGTATGTGTGCCTCTGTTTTTAAAGTTTAGCGTTATTAATTTTAACTATCAGGAGTCACGTAAACATGACTTTTTCCGGGCAGTCGTCATGGAAACGCCTCATGCATTAATGTGCGTTAGCTTTGACGGCTAACCCACCATTAACGGCGTCAAAGTTAGCGCACATTAAGCACTAAATGAAAACTAATCAATAGATTTGTTGCAGTTAGTTGCAGCCATACCAGAAGCTCAATTTGTTCTGTGCAGGTGCAAAGTGCATCTACTTCCTGTCAAAACTATAAAATAAAAATAATGTAATTTCATTTTAGATGTATTAGGGATTCTTCTTCTTCTTCCCGCACATTTTTCTTACAGATTTAGTCGTGACAGAAACGTAGCCTGCTAATACTAGCTTTCCCAGATTTACTTACTATAGCTTTAAGGGTTTTTGTTTGTTTTGATATATTTTTTGATGACACAAGCAGCGCAGTCTTATTTTTGGCGCCGTGCTCTTTGTTGACTTTAACATCCTACCTTCATTACTGCCTCTGACTCTATTTACCTGTTTTATTTCTTGGATATTGCGCAGCTGTGTGCTGCACAGTTTCACTCCTGCGTCTTCCTTTTTTTTTTTTTCGTAAATGAACGCGACTCGGTCCTCGAGGTCATTACCGTCTCTATTATGCATCTCCGTCTAAATGTTGATACTCACCACTTTTTATTCCACTCGTAAATTTCCCGGCTCGCCACGTTCTGGTGCTAAAAAGTGTCCGGTGTGTTTACGCAGCCCCACTCTGCTATGTTCTTATTTATATTCTGTTATTCTCCGCTGGATCTCCTTACACCGCTCGCTGCTACAATGGCTTAATTTCCTCTCTGGGGTTCATTTAAAGTTTTTGCTTTGTCTTCTCTTACAAGGTCAACAGGACCTCACATTCAGCCTGCGGGAGCGCTCCGCGTGCAGCGTTTCGCTCGTACGCTGTCGATGTGCTGTGATGCAGCGTGATGCACAGAAGGGCGACGTGCGGCGCCGTGACCAGCAGAGCATAAAGGCTGCTGTTGTATTCAGGGTTTCATGTTGTGGCTCCCTGATCGCTGGGAGCACGGGGGGGCCAGCGAGAGCCCCGCGGGGCCCCCCCCCCGAGCTGTGCACGACACGTGCCCCGTCCTTATGTCATAACCTCATTAAACCGGCTTCACTGACTCAAATCCTCTGCCTCCGTCAAAGCTGACAGTGTTTGCTGTTGTTCATATATAATATCTTCTAATGACATTCAGGTTGGACCCATTTCCTTTCATTAAACGATTTAATTGGATAATTTAATTGGTTTATTGCTTTATTACATATTATACAAAAGTATAAACATCAAGTTCATAGAACATAGACGCAGAGGCTTAGGGATCTCGGCTTTCTGTCTCTTTATTTATGTTTTGATTGATTTATTGCATTTTTAATGCCAGTTCAGCTACTTGAAGCCTTCACTATTTCCCTATTTATTTGCTTTTTCAAGCCGAAAATGAGCAAGCATAATGACAATAAAATGATCTTGAATCTTGAAGCTTGATAAATAAAAACTTAATAATGTCTTCATCATTGGTAAATCATTGGTAATCAGCAAATAATAATAATTAATAGTAATCCATAGTTGAAAAAATGTATAATTTGTTCGTTAATTGAAATGTTATTAAGCACAAGGAGGATTTTCCCAATCTGGCAACCTCAAACTATATATAAAAATGGACTGAGTCTTTTAGTCATGTGACCACGTTTGTATTGGATGATACTCTGTGTGTTTTCATGCGTGTTAAAAGTCTGACTTTAGTCGGACTAAGACAGTAATTCGGTTTTCTTAAATGTCATGTCAACACTAGTCTTAGTCAGACTAACATATCTGGATAATGTGATTCATAGTCTGATTACTCCTACATGTATACGCTTAGTTAGTCGGACTGAACTTGGCAGCCATTCTACTTCCTGGGCTTGTAGTGTTGTAGGTAAGAACTCCAAAATTCTTCTTTTTTGCTGATGGAGGCTCATGTGCGACAGATGACAAAACAATTGTAGGCAGCTGTTTCAAAGATTTCATGCGTGTTAAAAGTCTGATTTTAGTCGGACTAAGACTAAGTAATTCGTTTTTTTCTAAATGTCATGTCAACACGTTAGTCCGATTTAAAATCGAGCTAGTCTTAGTCAGACTAACATATCTGGATAATGTGATTCATAGTCCGATTACTCCTACATGTATACGCTTAGTTAGTAGACTGGAATTGGACTGGAGTCATTCTGGACCTGGGCTTGTAGTGTTGTCAGAAATATCTCCAAGATCTCCAGAAAAAAAAGTTGTTGATTTGAGTCTCATCTCCTGGTTGTTAAAAATTCTTCTTTTTTTGGTGATGGACGCTTATGTGCGACAGATGACCCAAAACAATCGTAGGCAGCTGTTTCCCCTGCTGGAATAGTGAGATTTATACTGAAGGGTCGTGTAAACACAGCTGTTTGGTAGAACAGCCAATAGGAGGTGTCCTCTGAAGTCTTTCTATAACTGGACGACAATTCTAATGGATTTATTGACTAATAACATGCAAAACTGTGTTGCCCGCCAGCTTTTAAGAGGGTTTTATTGTCTATTCTTGTTCTGCGCGACTTCCTTGCTCTATTTTTTATTGATCTTTCGTCTGATTGAAGATGAAACAGAGATCTGAATGATCTTTTCCTGTCTGTATAAACTGATCAACAGTCACTTCCAGTCTCCAGCAAACACGTGATTGTCATTATATTTGTCTGAGCCCAGTCTGTCTCACCACTCTGACATTTATTGACAAGCAAATTCTGGAGATTATTAATAAAACCGGCTGTGTGTGATTATTATTGCTCTCTCTCACACACACACACACACACACACACACACACACATATGTCCATGCATACATGTTGGTGTTTATGTCTTTGTATGTCCATGTAGAGTGTGTGTGAGACGCTGGAGAACCACCGGGGGGGAAACTTGTCATTAGAGTAATATGTGGAAACAAGGATGTGGTGGCTGCTTCACTTCAGTATATATATCACTTTTCCAGCAAGGCTTTTAGAAGCTCTGTGGTTTAACAGGCTCCGATGAAATTTTATTAAAGTGGAATGACTGACACAAGGATTCCCGACATTTCTGCTGCTGATGGTAGCAGTATACTGTATGAAGGGGGGCGATAAATCTCAAAGCTTGCTGACACGCTCGTACCAATATAGTATAATAAACATTTTTCCAACTGGTGTTTGTTCATAATTGTTCATGATCTATTCATTACATTACATCCCTATGCTTATTTAAACCCCGTCTAACAAACTTGTTTCTCTATCAAATTGTTTGGGAACAACTAACGGTGCATGTTTACTTTATAATAACAATCATAATACATTTGATTTATAAGGCACAAACTATTCTCAAAGTGTAAAGCAGTGAAAACAAGTAAGAGAACAATGTTCAAATGTTCATTTCACCACGACCGGGCGAGGCACATCTCTGATTCTGCTAGTTTATCATCATTGTTATTATGATGATTGATATTAAATTGATTGAAGAGGAGGTCCAGTCTTTGCTGCACAGAGAGCGGCACCTTCACTTCTCAACAAGAATATCGCAAAGTTGCAGCGACCATCCACCGTCTGTTGATGGAAAAAAACAGATTCGGAATTACTAGCGTTTTTGTTCTGACGCAAGCTGGCTACCAGATTCGAGTGGACTTGATTATAATCTGGACCCCGTCGTGACTAAGTGGACCCATTGGGGCTCTCGGTGTCACCGAGACTGCGTCGTCTGCAAACATCAGCTGTGCGAGCGCAGACTGACAGGCCCGATCCGCTGAATATTTACGATTATTAAAGTTCGTCACAGGCATTACTGTTTAACGCGGAGCAGCTGCAGTGGAAGAGCTCACTGTGCACTTTTTTGATTCGTCATCAAAAAAACACAACTCTGTTTGACTTGGATTTTTTTTTGGGGGGGGGGGGGGGTGGGGGGTCAATCTGAGTCAGCAACTTTTAGCCCGACTCCAAAACTGAGAGGTTCTTGAATAGCTCGCGTCTGGCTTGGTGCCACCTTCAGGAACTGTGAGCTCGGTCGCCGCAATGCATCAGCCTCACCCCCTGCGTATTTTAAGTGATTGCTGACATAATTAATGACGGGAATGAAAGATAGAGTCTGCATTGCAATAAAATATAAAAGACTGGGATGTATAATTTTTGTTTTGGACGGCTCTGAACCCATACACCCCGCAAACACGCTCAATCTTTAATCTGTACATTTACGGGTTCCCAGAAGTCCTGGAGGCCCATCTTTAGGGGGGTTGTAGGTTGAGTTGGGGTATCAAGGTGGCACTGGAGTTGGTGGTGGTGGAGGGGGGGGGGGGGGTCGTTGCTGGACTTTTGGCTCCGGTCTCGGAATGCCTTCCCGTTTACAAAACAAACTTGCTCTGTCGCTCGCCCTGTTTGCCTTTGTGGCTTTCTGGTTTTTCATGTCCTGCGCGGGCAAACACACAGCGGGGAAACACACTGGCTTGTTGATCGCTTTCACAGAGCCACTCATAAACCCAGCGAGCATGAATGTGCAGGCCTGTGTATCTGTGTGTGTGTGTACACACTTTGTTTGTGTACTTCAGAGCGGCTCCGGACATATTTTTATTTAATAAACCCGCGGGGGTGTTGTGGAAGTAAACAACCAAATAACTATCGAATCATGATATTGCGGCAACGACGAGGCGAACGCGTCCCCCGTTAATTTTGCGCTTCGGCGTAAATAAGAAATTACAGTCTCTGATTGTGCCTGCACTGTTTGTCTGTTCCTGTTTATGGATGTTGCCTGGAAACAACACTAAATCACATTGTTCAACATGTGGCATCCCTTGCTTGGCTCGCCCTCAGTCCGTTTGTAAACAGGGAAGCGGGATACATGGCTTCATTGTTTTCCATCATTATTACTGACAGGCCCAAATTACTTGAATGATGGGAAACCCTTATACAAAATTAACCCGGCCCTGTGTGTTTACCCTGCCTAAATCATGTTGCTCACTGGCTTGAAACAGAAGAAGAAGGAGGAGGAGGAGGAGGAGGAGGTGGGGGGAGAAAGAAAGGGCCTCACATCCTGACATCTGCAAAGCACCTGTCCTGAGCTGTGCATGCTCGCCGGGCCAGAGCACATTCAAACATCTATCTCCCCTCATTTTACTCTCTAGCTTTGAAAAACACCATGACCACCATGACTATCAACCTCTGCTGTGCCCCCCCCCCCCCTCCTGTCTCCACTGAGTCTATGAGTTGTATCCGTTTCAGTGATGTCATGTTGTTGATATTTTTCATTAAATGGAAAACTTTTGGAGCTTCACATTAGAGCAAATCCACTTTTTTTTTTAAATGGTCAAATGTGTCCGGGTCGGGTTCTGGTTCAGGGTCTGGTTAACGTTACGTTTAATAACCAGGTGGACCTTAAAAAAATAACCTGCATCCAGCTGTGTCAGCCGGCAGTCTCATCTCTGACCGTGCAGGTGACGGCTAATTAGCAATGCTAGCAGCCAGGGCAACAAAGAAATAGGTAAAATAGTCCAAGCTAGCAGCATTAGCTCACTTCATTCTTCCATTTTAAACAATTTTACAGTAACAGTGACTTCTGTTGAAGCTGAATGAAGAATAGGCTAACCAGTGTAGGACGTTAGCCTAGCTAACGCACATGTGACTCAACACTTTATAGTGTTGGCTTGTGTTTCTATAATTTCCACTGTTTACTCAATTTAAACGTCAAGTTTACTACATGTCAGAGGGTTTATTGGCAGAATACTAGAGAGTATACTAGCCATAAGTATGTTTGTATGAGTTAATAATTGTTCTGAATTAGACATTTTTGGTTCTTCTATCATTTGAAGAAGCTTTTTATTTGTACTTTGGGCAATTACGCGTTATGTAGGTCACCATGTGTTTGTATTTTAGAAGCGGACGATTGCGACACAAAGAAGAACAAGATGCTTTCTGGTATACATGTCTGCAGTCTCACCAGTAGATGTCACTAAGTCCTGGACACTGAACCATTAAAGAGAATGTAAATGAGTGGGGTTCATTGTTTAATGAATGAAGAGGTTCTACAGAGAAGGTCCTGGTGGTTGTTTGGGAGGTTCTAGAGAAAGCAGTGGTCAATAAGGATATTCATAGACTCTTTTTATCAATAAGAAGGTTCTGTGTGTACTTTTAGAAGTTTTAGTAGACAATCACAAGGTTCTACGGATCCTTTAAGGATACTCAGTGAGTCTCGGAGGATGTGAAGACGCGTTAAGAGGTCCAAGTCCTTCTTGTAGGCCTTCAGGAGGTTCTGGGTGTCTACTGAAAGGTTGCAACGTGTAATTTTTTTGAGGATTTGTGGTCGTTGAACGTTCCTGAAAACCCCCATTGAAGAAAAGCATTGATACGTCCAAAATACTTCAATAATGCAGGACCAGAACTACAGAAGATCCTGGTGGACTATCACAGCCAACACACGTTCACTGTCAGGGTCTAGTTATCTGTTTTCATACCACACAGTGCAGCCGTAGAGGAAAGCACAGCGGTCATCGGCGCTGCAGGCTTGTTAACAGTTTCCTTGGACCCACATTGTTCCACATGCACACTCTCACTGTTCAATATTTCACAGAAGTCAATGCATCACATGACCGCGGTGTCCCACTAACCTTCCACCAGACGTTATCAGTGGTTGCACAGACTAATAGTTTCCTGTGTGGCTCTTGTTGGAGGAAGGTGTGTGAACAAACTCCACTTCTATAAAAAAAAGAAAGAAAAGAGGAGGGTGGCACCGCTGTGAAAACTGCTGCATGGCCTCCGTCAGCCATCGCCACTGATTCGGAAGTGAGTCACTCCTCTGGCGTGTGCAGAATCTCTCCCAAAGGTCACCTGCAGCACTCGTGTCAGCCGTTGCATAATTCTATCCGTCGGGTGTTTGAAAAGGAGGCTGCAGGAGAGAACGGTGTTGCACTGACACTTTAGACGCAGCAGATCCCCCAAAAAATGTTAATTACACAGGCATGTTGTCATTAACCGGGCTGCTCTAAAGGCAGAATTAAGCCTATTAGTTCAGTATAATTTTAAAGGGCAGAGCCAGGAAACAGCTTAGTGTTGTTACACAAGGACGCAAACAGGAAACCTGTTTTAAAAAAAAAAAAGTCATAATCAATTAAACTCTACATATGGTCTCCAGAGCCAAACCAAGTATCTTGACATTTATTGACATTTTTAAGACCCTTAAACCGCCCATTTTACAGGATGCATCTAAAATGTTGCATTGTTTAAGGTTAAAGTTTATTTATACATACAGCTGTTGCCAATGTGATGTAAAACAGCACAACAATAATGAAAATTTTAAAAAAAACTACACAATATAAATAAATAAACAAAAGGAATCACTTTACTTGCACGCAACTTGGATTAAAAGCCGAATAAGATCTTGAGCAATGACTTCAAACTCAAGGGTGTGAGCAGCTCCAGTGAGACTTTTACTCGTGCAAATTCCAATTATTTAATACTTTACTCATTTACTTGGCCCTTAAGTTAAAACTATTTAATAATGTTTAATGTGCAAATAGTTCCCATGTTTGCGCAGAGTGGTTTCGTCTGTAAAGAAACTGCGACACAGATAATAATAATAGTAGTTTTTTTAATTCGTTAAACACTTCGAAACAAAGTTTCATGAATAAATGTTAGTGTGCACCAGTGTTCACTGTGACTTTCACCTTGTTAATAGTCGATGTTTCCAGTTTAGCTAGTCTTCCTACTATTAAATAACCAATAAAATCAAATTCTTATTAGCGACGCTAGCAGCCAGGGCAACAAACATATCATTTTAAATAGTCCAAGCTAGCAGAATTAGCTAACAATTACTTAATTCCTCCATTTTACACAAATTTACAGTAACATCCTGAAAGAAATATAAAATGAAGGACTTCTGTTGAAGCTGAATGAAGAATAGGCTAACCAGTCTTAGCTTAGCTAGCTCAAATGTGACTCAACACTTTATAGTGTTCATAAAACACATTTAAAATAGCCCAAGCTAGCAGAATTAGCTAACAATTACTTCATTCTTCCATTTTAAACAATTTTACCGTAACATTAACCAATAAAATCAAATTCCGATTCATTAATATCCCATTTTATAAGCTGTCGGAGCCTAGAATAGTTCTCTAGGCCTGAATTATTTCAGAAAATCACATTAATCTGTGTTTTAGTCCAACTTTGAGAAATTCAATTTGTCCGTTTTTAGCCAAAATGACACAATACTTCTTTATTTTTTTTTTACCTCACGTCACATTAACATAGTGACTGTATTCATACATTTGAGTTTCCTTTTCACACCTCGCGTGTTTACGAAGCCACGCTGAAGCAGTTACACAGAGACGTGTGATCCATGTGGGAAGTCTCCGCGTCTTTCCAACAGTCGTTTGATGCAGATCGCATGCGACTTTTTTTTCCGTGTGTTGCTTTCCTTAATTACGCCAGAAACGATCCTCGCCAAGACTCCAGAATTATGTCCAGAACAGCTGCTTATAAACACAAATCTACGGCCTAAACTCTTTATATAAGGAAAACAAATGATCTCACTCGATTGAGATGGTGTAAATTACGACCAGAGAGAAAATTGAGTGTAGATTAGCCTGATGTTTATGTGCATTAAATGAAATCAGCAAATTCCCACACCCAGTCTTTGAAAATGACTGCAATAGACTGATAATCCAGATGTCAAGTCTGGATTATTATTAACTTTACTGACTACTTTTTCTTTCTAATTGTGTGCCGATGGTTCCATGTCCCTCTGTGACCCGCTGAAGCCTCGGCGTGACGTCACGCGATCGGCCTCCGCTCACATGATTGGAGGTGGCGCTGTGGGACGCTGCCGTTCTGCGTGACAGCTGAGTGAATGTCTGTCTCTGTTTCCTGTCGCAGATAACGGCAGTATGCAGAGAGGCCGCCCTGCTGGCCCTGCAGGAGGACATCAAAGCCGAGCGCATCGAGGCCAGACACTTTGAGAGCGCCCTGAACACTGTGAAGCCGCGGATCCCCGACTCTCTCATCCACTCGTATATCAGCTATCAGCAGCAGCACAGTGGCCTGTGCTTCTTCTGACCCTCAGGCTGCTGCTGTTGCTGCTGCTGCTGAGTACACATCCAAAGCCTAGTTTTGTTTTAAAAGTACGTTTGAAATAGCCTCAAACTGCTGGACAAGTCACAAACTGACACAAGATCCAGAGGACGAGTATTGGTTGATGCTGATTTTGGCAAAAACAGTAGATTTTTTTTTTTTTGCTCTTGTACAACTATTGTTCAAGTTTTGTGTTTTATAGCTGCTACAAAACTAATGTGGTTAATGGTTTTGTTTTCAGTCTCTGGACTCGAAAAAACGCCGTGCAGCTTCAGAGGACGGTGCTTTTTTTTAATATACTGTAATGATCATTTACAGATATGAATAAATGCATTATTTGTGTTTGTGTTGTGTCTCTTAAAGTATTTCAAAAACATTACAGCAATAAAACCACATATTTTACAGTGTAATAGTAAATACTTCACTTTTTGTTGGTTTTAAACGCATGTTTCAAGTTCCACTTTGTCATTTTTTTAAAGTTAAAATATTTGATACGAGTATGTAATCCATGTAAGCAATCTTTGCAGCAAACAACTAGCTTCTTAGCAGTAGATAGCTAGCTCCATAGCAATGGAGAACTAGCATCTTCACAGCAGACAACAAACTTCTTCGTAGTAGATATATAGATAGCTTATTAGCAACAGAGAGCTAGCATCTTCACAGCAGACAACAAACTTCTTAGTAGTAGATATATAGATAGCTTCTTAGTAACAGAGAGCTAGCATTTTCACAGTGGACAACTAGCTTAGTGGATAGATGGCTTCTTAGCAACAAAGAGCTAGCATTTTCACAGTAGACAACTAGCTTCTTAGTAGTAGATATCTAGCTTCTTAGCAACAGAGAGCTAGCATCTTCACAGCAGACAACAAACTTCTTAGTAGTAGACAGATTGATAGCTTTTTAGTAACAGAGAGCTAGCATTTTCACAGTGGACAACTAGCTTAGTGGATAGATGGCTTCTTAGCAACAGAGAGCTAGCATTTTCACAGTAGACAACTAGCTTCTTAGCAACAGAGAGCTAGCATCTTCACAGCAGACAACAAACTTCTTAGTAGTAGACAGATTGATAGCTTTTTAGTAACAGACAACTAGCATGTTCACAGTAGACAACTAGCTTCTTAGTAGTAGATATCTAGCTTCTTAGCAACAGAGAGCTAGCATCTTCACAACAGACAACTAGCTTCTTAGTAGTAGATATCTAGCTTCTTAGCAACAGAGAGCTAGCTTCTTCACAACAGACAACTAGCTTCTTAGTAGTAGATATCTAGCTTCTTATCTCTCTTAACAGAGAGCTAGCTTCTTAGCAACAGAGAGCTAGCATGTTCATAGCAGACAACAAACTTCTTAGTAGTAAGTAGATTGATAGCTTCTTAGCAACAGAAAGCTAGCATCTTCACAACAGACAACTAGCTTCTTAGTAGTAGATATCTAGCTTTTTAGCTCTCTTAACAGAGAGCTAGCTTCCAAGTCAGGCTCAATGTTTAATCTTTGTTTCTATGGTGTTATCTTATAGATAGATAGATTATTAAAAATTAAATTGCGGGATGGGGTTATTAATTAATAACAGCTGCAGCGATTAGTCGAGTAATCTCTTGTTAATAGTATTACTATTACTATTTTTTTTAACATAATTTAAAACTGAATAATTTTGAAGACATTAATCATGCTGAGGTTTTGGGAAACTGACATTTATTTATGGACATAGATCAATGGATTAATTAATTGTGAAAATAATCGTTGATTGCAGCCTTTAAGTAGTTGTTTACGCTACGCGCGCGTGTGTGTGTGTGTCAGGATGCGTTCAGGGACCTCTCTTCTCCTTCTTCTTCTTCTGTATCCACGGGGAGAAAAACACGCCACCGCTGCTTTTATTCCTCACATCCATCCATGGAAAATCAGATAATTGCTGTAATCGTGAGATTTCCGTCCGCACTTCCGACCACTAAGAGCGGGCATCCAGGCGGCCATCTGTCGCTCTCCACGCGAGAGAACTAGAGAGAACTTTATTATCACCGAGGGGCTGCGCTTTATAAGTATTTGTATATATATATATATTATTATTATTTAAGATTTTACTGAGTTATATTTTTTCCTACTTTCTTTTTTTTAGGCATGACTTGACCCGAGGTGACACCGAGGCTCTCTCACTCACTCACTCACTCACTCACTCACTCACTCACTCATTCATGTATTGATTTTTCCATTTGAATAGGATAAATTGACTTTGTATTGAACTTCCCTTTTCTCATGGATCCGGATGTAGCGCATCCGCCACACCAATCAAACCAGACAGTCAGGAACACAGAGGAGGGGGGAGGAGGAGGAGGAGGAGGAGGAGAGGGGGGGGGGGGGTGCAGCAGGAGTGACGGGGGGAGTGAATGAGGAGGGAGGGAGGGATGGAGGGGAGGAGCAGGAGTCTTTCCCCCCTGGCTGCAGGAGCTGCGTGTTTTTTAAGGTGGACTGGTTCTTCACGTGTCCAAAAGAAAAACACATCCACCTCCCACTATGTTCTACACCACAGTCACGAAATATGACGGTAATTATAATATAAATAATAATAATAATACTATTATATTTAATATAATGCAGCTGCACACTCATCGTCTCCACGCACACACACATGGTTTATTCCCCCCCCCACACGATGACATGCGTTCATGCGTAATGGGAACATTCCAGTGTGGAGCAAAGACATCCTGTTGATGTGTCCTCGTCTAAAAATGCACACACTTGCTGTTGTCACTGAAATGAACGTGTAATATTATATTAAAGCAGATAAATAAATAAATAAACAAACATCAGCGTTTTCCTGCAAGTTTAGGTAAAAAAAAAAGTCTCTTTTAAAGCCTCTGAACTCACAATGTCACTTGTAAAAAAACTAATTTTTAGTTTATTTACGTCCCGTTAAGTACATTAATCTTCATTTTCCATAGTAATAAGTCCTTTTCAAACAGCATGTAAGTTTATCAGTCTTCATTCACCCACGTTAATAAGTACCTGGACACCTATTTTGCACACATTAACATTGATTTCACTACATTATTCTTCATTTTCCGCATGAATGCGTTTCCAAAACGCCTCATTTTGACGTATTTACGTTATTTAGCCTTAATTTTCCACATGAAAAAGTCCTTAAACATCCTCTTTCAAACAATCTTTAAGTCCACATATGCTTCCCTCAAAACACTTTGTAGTTCATTAACACCCTTTTTTACGTATTAAAAGTATGAATTTAACCACATTAATCTTAGATTACGCATTAATAAGTTTCCCAAACGTCACCAATCACTTTTGTTTTAATGTATTTACGTCACGTAATGTATGAATAAGTCCATAAAGACACTAAACGCACCTTTATTCACAAAGTATATGTATTTGTTAAAGCGTAAAATGTCTCTGAAACTCGACAATGTAAACAAAGTTTTTTTTAGTCACATTAAACATTATTCACATCATTATTCATAACCCACAGGAACGGAAACGTGTGTATGTGTGCGTGCGTGTGTCTGTGTGTGTGTGTGTGTGTTTCCCCTCGGTCCACCTTAAGTGCTGCACACATCTCTATCGGCCGGCCCTTCTACATCTGCCCAATGAATCAGGAGCGGATGCGATGTATCCTTTTTCAGTGGAGTGAATGGGCCAATGGGAGTTGGCCTGTCGAGCAAACACTGAGTCCTGAGTTCCCATTCATTCAGTGCACAACAGGCCCACGGAGCTGCAGAGACACACACACACACAAACACTCACTCACAAACTGCGGTCTGTGTGACGCTTTTTTTTCTTTTTTGCACCAGAGCGCAACAATAAGCGGACAGAGCTGAAGTCCCGCACGCAGAAGAAACGCTTGGATATTTAAAGAAGAATCGTCTTGGGTTTTTTTTTCCCCATTATTATTATTATTATTATTGTTGAAGAGTCCACGCAACACGCGGGACAACATCGGCCTGTGAATTGCGCAGCAGTAGCGGCAGCAGCAGCTCCAGTTCCTCGGGTCTCCTTTTTCTGCTCCTTCCTCCAACTGTGGATTTACTGTGTTTTAACCGTGGAACAAATGCACGCGCGCAACCCGCGCTGAACTTTTTCTTCAAGAAAAGGGAATACATCACATTATTGTCATTATTGTTATTCTTCATAATAATAATAATAATAATAATAATAAGGACACCTTTTTACGCAAAGGGATACAAGTCGCACTTGGATTAACAGGACTGTGAATGTTCTAGCCTGCGCGTGGACCCCACCACCACCCACCACCACCACCACCCACCCGTGGATGGAGTTTTGTGTTCGAGTTTGATGGATTCGACGTTATGGATGGTTGCATATAGGTACGAGTCTCACTCACTCTCTCTCTCTCTCACTTCTGTTTCACGCGTGTTTGACACTTTCCGCTTGAATAATTCGTCGCTGGTGTTCGTGGAAGACGCGTCTCGTGACAGCGAGCGTCTTTTTCGCAACCCCCCTAATCCACGTCCGCGTGCGTTTCGATGAACGCGCAGATGAAATCAAGACAGATTAAAACTCTCTCTGTCTCTCGAGCTCCTCCACGCTCCGTGTCCTTCTGTGGCTCTGCTGTAACGAACACCCCTCCCCCCCCTCCTCCTCCTCCTCCTCCTCCACCCCACGACGGTTGTTTTCATTCATAAGTTTTTTTTTCTTCTTCTTCTTCCTCCGTGTATTTGTACGCGTCCTCTTTAATACCTCTGCGTGTGTGTGTTAGTGCAATAATCGCGTGTCTTTTTGCCCACTTTTGGATGATCCAGTTTATGGTGCGCACTTTTACGCACAGACTGTTAAAAAATACTATGCGTAAAATGCGCGTAAAGACGGCGAGTTTCTTCTGCGTCAATAAAGTCCTGGTGTCACTTTATACGCGTTAATACTTTTCTAGTTTTTTTCCGAGCGACAAAACTTTCAAGTGTTGTTTTCATCGGAACTCGTTCTGACCTCAGTCCTTTTCTCTCTTTTTTTCCTCCTTCTTCTTCTTCTTCTTCCTGCTCCACTTTTGTCCCCATTTCCCTGAAAACCCCCCCCCCCCCCCCGGTTTTTTCTTCTTTCTTTTTTTTGCGCTGTAGTAATAGAATACTAAGTGAGGCAGCTCATTTAGTTCCCTTGGATCGTGTCCTCATTTCGTCGCCGCGGTGCATTTAAATGTTAACTAGTCATAGAAATGTAAATGAGGAGAGGGGAAGTATTTGCGGGCCCCGCTGAAGAAGTTCACATGTGTGTGCGGAGGAAAAGCACCAAAAAAAAAAAACCGTCTTGTTAATCGTCAACTTTCCCCCCCCTCCTCCTCCCTCCTGAGTTCATTTAAGTGGATCAAAAGTGACACATTGTCACTCTAGATTATTAATATTCATGTATAGTTGTGGGTTTTCTCGTCGCAGAATCACAACGTTCCAGTTTAAAGCTGACAAAACCTTCAGTTGTGTTGCGTAAATGCAGTTGTGGGTCTTAATAACAGTGTGTTTGTCATGTTATGCCATGTTGTGGCTCTGTCTGATGATGTCCTCTCCCCTCCCTCCCTCCCTGCCTCTCCTTTGTCTCCCCCCCCCCATCTCCCCCCCGTGGCCTCCCTCTTCTCTCCTCTGGCAGGTTTTCCGATGCATGCCAAGTCTACGGTGAATGTCGGAAGTGGTGATCCCCCCAGATGGAGCTCCAAAGTCAACATGGCCCCGGCGGTTCATTAGTGGTGATCCAGCAGCCTTCCCTCGAGAGCCGGCAGAGGTCGGATTACGAGCGGGAGCTCCAGCATGCCGCCATTCTCTCCCTGGACCAAATCAAGGCCATCCGCTCCAACAACGAGTACACTGAGGGGCCCTCGGTGGCGCGGAGGCCCCCCGCGCCCCGCATGGCCCCCAGGCCCCAGGACAAGCAGGAGAGGACTCACGAGGTCATCCTCGTCAATGTGAACAACAATTATGAGCACCGGCCGTCAGGGCACCACCACCACCATGGCGGCGGCGTGGTGGTCGTGTCCGGCGGGCCGCAGTACGGCGGCTCGCGGGCGCCGGGTCTCAGCCGCTCCACGAGCACGGGCAGCGCCGCCAGCTCGGGGAGCAACAGCAGCGCCTCCTCCGAGCAGGGACTCTTGGCACGTTCGCCCCCCACCAGGCCCAGCATGAGCTTACAGCACCACCACAGAGCGGAGCGGCCTGTGCGGACTCAGCCCAAGCCTAAGAGCCTCTCGCAGCCCCAGCAGGGACCTCACTTCCACCAGCCTCCACTAGAGGCTCCGCTCAAGCCACAGGGCAAAGGGAAATCAGACTTTTCTGGCAGCGGTGGCAAAGGCGCGACGACGACGACGACGACGACGCCGGCCTCCGCCGCCGCCGCCGGCCACCAGTTCATCTGCGAGTGCTGCGGCAAGTGCAAGTGCAGCGACTGCACGGCGCCGCGCAGCCTGCCCTCGTGCCTGGCGTGCAGCGGCCAGTGCCTGTGCTCGGCGGAGAGCGCGCTGGAGCACGGCACGTGCATGTGCCTGGTCAAGGGCATCTTCTACCACTGCTCCAACGACGACGAGGGCGGCTCGTGCGCCGACCACCCGTGCTCGCTGTCCCGCTCCCACTGCTGCTCCCGCTTCCTGTGCATGGGATTAATGTCGGTACTGTTCCCCTGTCTGCTGTGCTACCTGCCCGTCAAGGGGTGCCTGAAGGCGTGCCAGAGCTGCTACGACCGGGTCAACAGGCCCGGCTGTCGCTGCAAGAACTCCAACACTGTCTACTGCAAACTGGAGAGCTGGGAGCGAGCGAGCCAGGAGAAACCCTCCTGATCCACCGCGCGGGAGACTCGCGATGTGGATCTAATGATGACAATGACATAAATTAAATGTTTATCAAAACACTCTTAGCACCTCCCCCCTCCTCGTCCCTGCGGAGCTAGAAAAAAAAAAGGAGTAACGAAAACCACTCGATTTTTGTTTTTTTGTTATTATTATTATTATTTTTGATTTTTCTTCTGGATCAGGACCATGTTTTTACAGACCAGTGTTTGCCTTAACTGTTTCTATGTCAACCCTCAGCTCCCTTTTTTTTATACATATATACATCAACGTATGTATATATATATATATATATATGAGAAAAACATGTTTTCTTCCGTTTTTAGCTCGGACGGCTTCCTCTGGGTCTGTGTTTCCCACGCAGGAAGTCGTCCCATCGCCAAAAAAAAAAAAAATCTGTGAAGGACGATCTTCTCTTTAGGGCAATTATGTAGCTGTTACCTGGTTATTCATAGCACGCAGGTATGTTTTGAGTTATCGGTTGCTACCACACACACACACACACACACACACACACTCACAAGAGTCCTCTGCTCGTGTTGCATTAACGAAAGCACATCCATCTCATAGTATTTTCTCCCAGAACTTGGATATGTTTCTCTTCATTCACATTCTGTGGCATTTCCTCTCCCTCCTCCTCCTCCTCCATCTTTTTATTTTATTTTATTTTTATGTGTATGTGTAAATTGTATTGCTCAAAATCCATAAGAGGAATTCTGGCTATTTTTTAAAAGAAAAAAAAAGAAAGGAAAAGAAAAAGAAAAAATGTCTGTTCAAAACATTTTTTGTTTTTGTTTTGTTGTCGTCGTTGTTGTAAAAAAAAATATTTATTATGTGAAGCTCTATTATTTTATGATATTTATTGCAAGAGACAGTCTTAAATAAAAAATTTTACTCATGTCTGAATATAACAAGAAATATCGGAAAAAAAAATACTTACTGAAAAAAATTAAAGGGTGGCACAAAAGAAAAACTATGTTAACTTTAAAATGCAGAAAATATATTAATTAATGAAAAAAAAAAAGCAGCGGTGTCTTGGTGTCTTTGTGAGAATGTGTGTGTGTGTGTGTGTGTGTCTGTCTACTGTTTACATTCTTCTTCTTCTTCTTCTAACCTTGAACGCCAAACAATGCAGGTCATTGACACGATTAGTCTCCGGAGCATCAGCGGAGAACTCCCATGTTTTTTTTTTTTCCATGACTTATTCTCACAGGAAGTAGCTCCCTAAGCCTCTCGCACCCTCCCCCCCCCTCCCCCCTCCCCCCTCCTCTCCAGCTCACCAGCCAACAAGTCATCACAAAACTATGCACCATAGTTTATTCCCTGGGCTTTAAACGCAGCCAGATCGGGATGTTCCCAAACACCCAAATAGTCTCCATATTGTGGAGAGCGGCAGTCTCTCTGTGTGTGTGTGTGTGTGTGTGTGTGTTGAGAAATGAGCCGGGGCCACCTGTTCAAAGATAATAAACTGTGAGGGCTATCAATGCTGGGCCCTTTTTTTATGGCGCGGTTCCTGCACTAAAGGCAACGACGGAGGCAAACGCACAGAGCCCCCACCTTCGCGGCGTCAGTGAATTTATCACATGGGGGAAGTCCTCTGACCCCTCCTCGCTCACCCTTCCACCTCCGGAGGCCCCCGGGGGGATGAGATCATCACTTTGAAAGTCGGTTGGTCAGCCAGAAAATGCCAAAAAACAGTTGTGTGTGGGGGGGGGGGGTGGGGGGGGGGAACCGTGCAACAAAACTGTGACCAGGAAGTTAAAAGAGGGGAGAGGAGGCGGGGGGGATATAGTGTGTGTGTATGTGTGTGTGTGTGTGTGTGGCTTTGGAAAAGCTGCAGCGTTGGCAAGAAAAGCAACACAACTGTGTGTAATGATTGGCCACATGTGACAGCGGCGCCCCCTCAGGTGCTGTGGGATCCTCTGCAGCCAAACATGGATATGACACATGCTCAGAGTCATGTTTGTGGAGTTGGGTCAGACCTCTAAAATCACACAATAGTGATCATTAACATGATTAAATTGCAGTTTAAGTTGTATATTTTTTTTTGTGTAATCTTAAGCTACATTTATTGGTAAAGTTGAATAATGCATCATTATTTTTATTTCACTAGTGCACATTAGCGTGTCACTGAAGACTGAAGACGCTTGAGTGAGTTCAGTTTAATTCGTTTAGAATTAGATTAGCATGTTTGGAGAGTCATGTACCTGTAAACGCACAAGATTGTGTAACATTATTGATAAGCTAACGACGTCAATACTGGTGTTAGGGGCAGTCCTGTCAATGGAAAGTTGCGCTAACGTTAGCCTAAATGTTAATGTTAGCTTGCAGCCGTGTTAGCCCAAGTATAGTTGTTGATTTAATAACTGTACGGCTAAGTTTAAGTTGTATTTTTTATTTTTTTTGCCCCTGAATGAAACCAGTGTGTAATCTTAAGCTACATTTATTGCTAACGTTGAATAACGCAGATAAATATCCCTTTACCTCAGTGTTGGGCTAACTGTGTAGCCTCCAGTTAGCATTAAAACCCTTGTGAGCTATTGTAAAAACAATGGTGGTCAACAATCAGGTGATTCAAACTTTTTATATAAGTATAGTTGTTTTTTTATGTTATTACACCAACATGTTACACATTGAATCTTTAATTGTGACCTTTAAAGTGTAAGGAAACGACCCAGAAATGTGACTTTGATGCAGCATTAGCCTCATCCCACTTCCCTCCTGTACTTAGTGTCCCTTTCTCTCGCTCCCTTTTTAGTGGAATGTACCTTTTCTTTCACCCTGAATAGTAAAAGAGTGGATTAGTGATTTGTCAATTTCCTGTTACCTTTCACAGCTGCAATCTGAGCCCCATTTGCTCCTGGCTCCTGGATGATAGTTAACAATAGGAGGCCTTTTTTTTCTCTCTCTCTCTTCTTCTTCTTCTTCTCCAGGTTTCACTTCACTTCTTTATCCACCCCCCCCATATGGAAAGCAGCAGTGAGGGTGATGAGGGGGGGGGGGGGTGAGGAGGAGAGCTGCACTGTATTCAGGAGGCGGTGAAACAGGAAGACAGTGTTTACTTGATATTTTCCAGCCTCGGCCAAATAAGGAAACGGAGCCGACTCCCAGCATTTCCACAACCTGATTCTTCTAAACGTCCTTAACTTTATCCCCGCTCTAATCGTCTGAGGTGTCTGAAATAACTTCTTAAAGGGACAGGTCGTACGGTTTGTTATTTATTTATGTATTTATTACATTTAATAGAAATGTCACCAGAGATTATAGTTCAGAGATCATTCGTACAGGCACCGAAGGACAAGTGATTAAATCACACAGTCCAGTATAGAAGATATACTGTGAAAATTATAATGAATACATCGTCGCTGTAGGAGTTACGGTACTGAGAACCTATAACGATCCCCAAAGCCTGGATGATGCTAACGCAAGGGTTCATTTAACTTCAAAAACACCGGAACTGTCCCTTTACGGCCTGTTAATCTCAGTTAATCTCTGTCTCTTTTCTGCCACGTAAGCTTCTCTGCAACCTCGTCAAGTCTTACTCATCGCTGGGCTATACCACCAAAAAAAAAAAAAAAAAAAGTGAAATCTGAGTCACATATTAAGTAATTCTGTGGTTTTTGAAAAAAAAACAAAAAAACGGTCTCCCACTCCCTCATCCTCTTCCACTTCCTCTTTGCACTTGTTTCGGAGTAAATTTAGCTGCTCCACACGCCCACGTAATGCTATTTGAAGTCGTCAGGCCTTGGCGGGTCCCTCGTCTTTGTGTTTCATACAAGAGCACACACACACACACACACACACACACACGCACGCATGACTACCACGTGAGTCATGGTGGAACCTCCAGCCCACACATCCTATCCTAACCGGGGCAAGTCCTTTTCTTAGCCAGGGCACTGCTGCTGCTGCTGCTGCTGCTGCTGCTGCTGCTGCTGCTGCTGCTGCTGCTGCTGCTGCTGCCGGGACGTCGGCGGCGGAGCAGGATCCTCTGCAAACAGTCATCCTCCTCCACAGCATTCATCACCGTAAAGCTCCTCCGCTCCGGCCTTCCTCCGCCTCCGCATCTGGTTTTCATTATTTCCCCTCATGGCGTATAAATAGAAATTAGCAATCAGTGGAAATGTGGGGGTGGTGGATGATCTCGGAGAGGAAAGGCGGGCGTTTTTCAGCGCGATGACCACACTTTGTGGAAGTTATCTCCTCTGATATTTTGGGGGTTTCTCGGACGATGTCGGCGAGGCCGTCGGAGCCAACGTCCACACTCGGGGCTCCACGGGATTAAACCACGACATAAAAAGATAGTCGTAAAACATTTAAATACACATCCTTAAACTCTCTATGTCTAAAATATTATAGGAATAAAAAAATAACACAATGACGTTGTTGTCGAGGGGGAAAAACCGCGCGAATCCGAAATGTAAACACGTGCGTAAATAAGAAAAGCAGCCTTGTGTTCGCGTCGACCACCGTGCGTTTTTCGGAGTTTGTGTAACAGGTTTGAAAAAGGTTTATTTTGGAGGATTTTGTCAAGCCGCAGAGAAACATGTAATCCTCCAAAAACAGAAACGGGATGAAAAAGTACATTTCATCAACTTGGTATCACCCAAAAGTAATAATATTGTAGAGACTGGGGTTTTTTTGGCTCGACGGCAATAAAGACAAACAGATTTGAGGCAAACATTAAAGCTGGGACGACTTCAACTTGAAAACCCAGAAGTCATATTTACAAAAGTCAGATTGACATCTTGCTAAATTGAAACTCAAATGACCTGGAGGCCACTGAGTGTCCAGTTTGGTCAGTAGTTTTTGAGGAAAAAGACATTGAAATAATAATATTTAGCATGATATTTATCATCATTTCAAACATAAAAGTGTTTGTTTTTATGTGCAATGGGATATAGTTCACAATATAAAAAAAAAAAAAAAAGTGCGTGTCTGTTCCTCCTGTCCTGTAGGGGGCGAAACGCCTCCTCTCAGTATTATGACAGGTGGTTCCTAGATTAGCATAAGACTAGTTGTTGCTAGCATGACCAGTGCCTTTCTGAGACTCTCCTACTTTCCACGAACTTTAAAAATTTCAGAAGACGACGCTTTGAAGAGAAACATCGTACGCCCACTTCGTGAGACAGGTTCGTAAAGATAAAAAAAACAACCCAAAACACTCTCTCCCACTGTGTGCTAGCTTAGCTGTGTTCTTGCTAGCTGACATAGCATAAACTCAGTCTCCTCTTCAGTATAAGAAAAAGTAGAAGCCTGTTTTTCACCATGTTTTTGTCACTGTTGTCTTATTCTATGTTCTACCGTCTTCTTTTATTATTATTGTTATTATAATATTAGTAGTATTAGTATTAGTATTTGTTTGGGTTGAGAACTGTGTCACATGCCAAAGCTAGCATGAGTCTGTCTCTGGTGAAGGTAAACACACAGCAGTAGCTTAAATGACGTTTTCTGGTTGTGCTAATCCTACTTTTACAAATGAATTTCATGGACTAACATGCTAACATGTTGTTTCAAGTTTTCAGTTTTAGTTGGACTAACATAATTATTAGCTTTTCCTTACATGTCATGTAAGATTTTAGACATTTAGCTGTCGATGCTAATAATAACATAAATAGGCCTACAATCAGGATAAAGGTTCATTCAAGTCGCGGTTCATCATTGTAAAAACATTTTAATGAACATTACATTTAATTGGCTAACGTTCTTTTAGCATTTTGTGTTAGTTAATAAAATGAATATAGCCTCTCAGGACACATAACAACTTCAAGTATAACTAAAAAAAAAACTTAATGTCCTTTTAATAACACAGATAAACAGCTAGTGAACAGTTTTCTGTACATTAAGCTTGTAGAAATATCTCTAAACATATCATCAGATTGTTATTTCACTAATTTTTCCTCCATCAGACCGAGTACACACACAGTGGCACAGAACAAGTTTGGGTAGGAAATCAGTTGGAGGGATGACCTGAATACAAATGAACATGACTGTGCAGTTTAGTGGGAGAGCAAACTCTTTGTCTTATCTCGAGGGGTTGGTTAAGCAACGACAAAAGACATTTCCTTATTAATCTCTGGTGGTGTTGAGCATGTGGACAGACTCGGTTTTACAATCGAGGTGAATGGACTCTTTGTTGGTGCTCGTTTAACTGAAAAACCGCAACCCTGACGACTAATAAACGTACCACTTTATTTTTTTTTTAAAAGAGATTTAATGACACCACAGCAAATAATATCAACTTTTGAGGCATATTCTGAAAGGAGACTTCTCTTAAACTTTGTAGAACAAGAGAGAAAATGTGTTTTATTTTTTTTAGGGTAAATAACACATTGCACATTGAGAATCCTGGCTTCTGTCTTGTTTTGTCAGACGAGTCATGTGTCAGCGACAGACAGTCGTTTAGCGGCTTTCTTCCTCCTCCGGGGGCCGTAAAGGGCCTGTAGGGATGAGCCAGTGTTTTATCAGGTGTCGAGGGCCCATTCAAGATGGAGGTGTTTCATTGGAGCTTAAGCATTTGCTCCTGGGTCTATACACACACAGGAACTGCAGTGTAAAACCTTCACACCCCCCACCCCTACTCCTAACCTGCCCTATGTGTGTGTGTGTATGCGGCGTTACTAGCTATCTGATACCACATTCTTCTCCAAACCCCCTTCCTGTCTCTTGTCTTTGTCTGCCGTTTTATGGACAAAGGCCAGTTGGTCGTGATGATGATGATGACGACGAGGTGGTAGTGGTGGAGGAGGAGGAGGAGGAGGAGGAGGAGGAGGAGGAGGAGGAGGGGGCCCAAACGGATCAATACAATACACAAAACCTTGACAATCATTCATTGGGCGCTTGTTAAAGAAAGTAACGGCCGATGGTGTTATTTTTGGCAACTGACGAGATTTGCCCCCCGCGATCAATCGCCGCTCGTTCATTTGTCGCGCGATTGACTCATCAGTATTCTGAGTGTCACTTCCTGCCCGAGGAGTCCGTGTGGAGGCCTTTGCCAGCGCTTTAGCTCAGGGCCCCCGGTGGACCGCGGGGTTTGTGAGTTTGCATTCTGCTCGCTAATTGAATCAGCGGGGCGTTTGTCTCGACTGGAGACTGTTTCTGGAAACAGACGGTCGTCAAGATCTGATCCGCAAACATGACGGCCTGTCCCGCGTTAAAACCCCCGACTCTAGATTTAAAAAAAATGCGGGCTTTAAACTAGAAAACATGCCACAAAAACAACCTGCGGTGTCTCCTGTTAACTCAGAGCTGCTTTAACTTGTGTTTTTTTTTTCCCTGTCTTCTCACATAGCCTAACACTGACAAGATCATGTCCTTGTTCCTCTTTTAACGGCCCCAGGGGACAGTTTTGTGTGTTTGCTGCATTCCAGGCCCCCTACAACCACTTTTGTCCTGTTTTTCCCTTTGATTTCTCAACCAAGGACAAAACAGGCATCACATATGCACATTAGGTAGATGCCTTGAAAGATATCGGCAGATTCGATCGATAGATACACTCGGTAGTCAGTTTATTAGGCACACCTAAGTGTGACTTGGCGGAGGTTATAATATGTAGGGTTTTTTGTTGTTGTTGTTGCTAAAAAGGTGTTAGAGATAGAGATTTATTTATATTATTTTGTCTCTAGGTCCTTAAGACATGATTTATCGACTATGTTACTTTAATCTAGTTGTTCCTAATTAATCCTGTCGATAGATGCGTTTGTTTTAATTGTCGTCTCCCTCTCCATTCTCTACATTTATACTTTCTCCTTTAAGACGTGATTTTGACTGCATTACTTTAACGTAGGTGTTCCTAATAAAGTGACGCCTACTATTTCCTTTTCTTTATCTGTTTTTTAATCCTTTTTTTGAGGAAAAAGACAAAGTTCACTCGGTGAATTATCCTCCTTTTCATTCTCTTTTTGGACTTTGGAGTGTTTGTTTATGTTCTTCTTTTCTTTATCCCACCCAGATTTAAACAACAATAAGACCTGATTTCAGCCTCACATCTTTAACCTAGGTGTTCCTAATAAATTCACACTTTATTAGACTGCCTTTAGATTTTTAAATCCGTTTTTATCAGACATTTTTATCCTCCCTCTTTAAGACTTTACTTAGCCAAACACTTATTTAACCGAGGTGTTCCTAATAAATTGTAAACTAGTGGAGAGTTGTTTGTTTTTGTGAGGGGAGGAGGGGGAGGGGGAGGGGGGGGGGGTGAAGAGGAAGCTCTCTCTCTCTTTATCCTCCTTCCTCCCCCCTTTTTCATTCCCTCTTCTTTTTCTATTTTTTTGAGATTAGACTATGCATCCAGACAGATGGTTCCCGTCTGCTGGCTTTTTTCAATTCACTTCCTCTCCTCACAGACAGCCACCCTCCTCCCCCCCCCCCCCCCCCCCATCTGCACCCTCTCTCTCTTTCTCACTCCCTCCCTCCTCTCTCTCTCTCTCTGACCCCCCACCCCACCCTACCTCCCCCATGTGGCTGGAAATAATCTTTTATTGCCCAGTTGTTCGGAAGTGACCTCCTGCCCTTGATTAGATAGGGCCAAGTCCTATCACACGATTGTGTTTGAGGTGGTGGGCTGACCCCCCCCACACCACCCCTCCCTCCAACACACACACACACACACACACACACACACACACACACACACACACACACACACACACACACACTCCCCCTTCCCACACATGCCCCCATCCTCCCCCCCCCCTCTCTCTGCTGTGCCCTTGGTGATCCTGTGTGAGGGGACAACAATGGGGGGCTTTAGTCCCGTCCGGCGCTTCTCGGCTGGGGGGCAACAGGGTGGGGGTCACGGGGGACTTTCTTTTTTTATTTTTTTTCCATCAGTCAGCCAGTCACCGAGTGGAAGTTGCAAGTCTCCCCTTCCTCCCCTCCCCCCCCCCCTCAAACCTCTCCGCCCCGTCCCCAGTGTGACAGTTAACCTCCCAGTTGCCGGTTTGCTCACCCTTCGACCCTCCAAAGCCTTCCTCCTCCTCCTCCTTCCTCCTCGGCTGACCTCCCACCCTCCGGAGCGTCCACAGACACTGAGAGATAGGCTTCAGTCTCCCACACTATCAGCGGACCTTTGAGGCTGCTGTGTGGTCGTCCGACAGGTGGGGCCCGCCCAGATATTCTGGCTTTTGTGGGGCTTTGGATCGCGAGCTGGTTTTGATCCTGTTAAAGACCCGTGTTCAAATATTCAAGGCCTGGTTTCAGAGAGACCAAATATTTTCCCTTCTTAGAACTCGACAACCAAGATAGTCGGCAGGATCTGTGTGTGTACATCGTCAGATCGTTCATTATCTTGAATTTCTCTGAATATCTTCACACATGCTTTATTATTTATCGATTATAAACCACGTCATAGAGAGTAAAAACCTATTTAAGATCAGTTTGGAACTTCTTATTACACCAGTTAGTTGTTTAAATTAAATCCATTGCAACAGACATGCACAGTTTAGTCTAGCTAAGGCCATAGTCCGACTAAGACGGGCAATCGCGGAACTTGCTGAGTCTGGGAATACCTGCTGCGCTGTATCTCTCAATGAGCTAGTGCGTATTGAAACAGATTTCTGTTGACCTTTACCTCACAGACAAAACAAACAGTGTAAGGTGAGCTGTCCTATTAAAGGACTCGCATTCAGTACGTTTACGTGCACAGTTTAGTCCAGCTAAGGCTGTAGTCTGACTAAGAGAGACAACTTGCCAAGTTATTGGCCGTACATTTGACTCTTTTTGCATATTCAATCAGTTTCCTGTTGACCTTTAAAGGTGAGATGGATCACGCTGTGCTTCTGTACATTTCGTACTGACTGTACGTGTTAATCGTGAAACAAATTAGATCACGCGTGGCTCTCTTGGTGGTTGTCACACCAGTCCAACTCCAGTCAAACTAAGTGTACACATGCAGGAGAAATTCATTATCCAGGTATGGTAGTCCGACTAAGGTTAGCTCGAAAAAAACAAAACCAAATTATTGTCTTAGTCCGACTAAAATTGCACTTCAAACATGTATGTACGTGTCTTTAACTGTCATGTAAACCCTCAGTGATATTGCTGCCTTGCTAATTAAGTACACAGACCATTTCAGACACTACAAATCCCTCTTGGTACAAATTTGGTGGTTTACAAACAGGAGACATGACATGTGCCCACATCTTTGGCTCTTTTTTTTAATTTTTTCCTACTGTGGTTACAACCTCCCAATCGAGTTTAATTGGTTTTAACACAAGACTCAGCGACTATCTTTATCAAAGGGACAGAAAGAAACCTCACTTTTTATGTAAACTGTTTTCCTAAGTTTAGTGTCAGTTTCGCTGCAGTGCTATAACTCTAAAGGCCACATTATACTTCTCCGACTGCGTATGCGTTATCCGTCTGCGTCACCACGGAGACGCCTCGAGCCTTTGTACTTCTGCGTCGTGGTGACGGACACGCTGCAATTTCCCGCCCTATCAGTAGGGGTCGCTGCGCAAGGTTGTTCTGCTTCAGGCTACAGTGGGCAATGGCGTCCGAGAGAGAAAGACTGTTGTTGTTGAAACAGTTGCCGTTTCTCACTTTTCTGTGTGACGGACGCAGTTTTAAGATCATTTGAGGCGAGAAATTGGCCATTTAGAGTCTAAACATGTGCTGTGTGTGTTAAGATATGACGTATTTATAGTTCGGCAGCGGCGTTATCGGCGGGGATCAGCTCCGCCCTCTGTGGATGCTCGGTGCTCACTGTGAGCCGGCACAGAGCAGCTTCGCTCGGCCTGTCCTGAGGACCAATCGCAGCTCTTGCCGTCTCTGTTGTCCCTTGACGGAGTGACGGACACTTAAAAAATATTTCGTGCCCAATTTATACTTCTGCGTAAAGTGCTCTGCGTAGGTTACGCAGAGACTCTGCGTCGACGCAGAGCCTGTCGAAGAGCCTCTGCTTCGTCTCCGACTGCACAGAATATTTTTTAAGTGTCCGTCACTCCGTCAAGGGACAACGGAGACGGCAAGAGTTGCGATTGGTCCTCAGGACAGGCCGAGATAGCGCTGCTCTGTGCCGGCTCACTGTGCGCACCCAGCGTCCACAGACGCGGAGCTGATCCCCGCCGAGAACGTCGCTGCCAAACTATAAATACGTCATATCTTAACACACACAGCACATGTTTAGACTCTAAATGGCCAATTTCTCGCCTCAAATGATCTTAAAACTGCGTTCCGTCACACAGAAAAGTGAGAAACGGCCACTGTTTCAACAACAACAGTCTTTCTCTCTCGGACTCCATTGCTCACTGTAGCCAGAAGCACAACAACCTTGCGCAGCGACCCCTACTGATCGGGCGGGAAATTGCAGCGCGTGTCCGTCACCACGACGCAGAAGTATAAATGCTCGAGGCGTCTCCGTGGTGACGCAGTCGGATAACGCATACGCAGTCGGGGAAGTATAATGTGGCCTTAAGGGAAACGTTCGCCACCCCCCCCCCGCCCCCTCTTCCCCTCTTCTTCTCTGCTGTTTTGTTTGTCTCCTCGTCCTCTGGAGCTGTAAACCCATAACAAAACCCTCGGTGTCTTGTTTCACTTTGGGAATGAGGGCCAGCCTGTGTGAATAAAAGGAGAATAGACAGGAAGAAAACTCTGATTACCTCCATAAAGGAGCTGACCTCATGTCGCTCCCTCTTCTACCTCGTCTTCTTCTTCTCCTCCACCTTTTGCTTGAAAAGCTTTTACCTTTTTTTTTTTTTTTTTGCAACCAAGGGCCAATTTGTTTGGCTGACTGAGCTCACAGGGCATGATCTCATAGTAAAAGATGAAATTGAAAACCACAAATGTGGTCGACGTTATGACGGCGTTAGAGAAAACATGGATTAATTACAGAATGAAGTTTTATTCAGCAATTTAGTCGCGCTTAAAGGGATAGTTCAGGTTTTGTTGAATGAGATTACACATTTTTTATATCCTGAGGGTCACAGGAGCACAGTGGTAGAACGAGTTGTTTATCGACTGGAAGGTTGTGGGTTTAATGCCCCGACTCCTCTAGTCTCGTCTATGTCGATGTGTCTTTGGGCAGGTTGCTCCTATTGACTGTGTAAATGGGTATGAATGGCAAAAAGAATGTAGTGTAAAGCAGCTTTGAGTGAAAAGTGCTATATAAATATGAGCGCTGGGCACGTTAACGGCGTCAAAGTTAGCGCATGGCACATTTCCATGACGACTGAGCGGAAAAAGGCGCTTTTACGCGTTCACGTGACGCCTGATTGTTAAAACGAGTCTCTAAAGTAACGCTAAACTTTAAAAACACAAAGGCACACTTTTCGTTTCATAAACAGACCGCTCCAGTTCTACTGTAGGCGTGTCAACGGAGCTAAAGGAGCTAACGCAGCTAATGGAGCTAACTGATAAACGGTGCCGCGACACGAAAAACTGCGTTACTTTAGAGACCCTTGCATTTTAAAAATCTGGAGTCACGCGAACATGACGTAACATGCGTCTTTTTCTGGGTCAGTCGTCATGGAAACGCATCATGCGCTAACGTTGACGCCGTTAACGTGCCCAGCACTCATAAATACAGAGCATTTACAATGGCGATAAAGGCTTTCGAATGTTGACACAGGCGCTGGTAGCTCAGTGTTAACTTGAAGGTTGTGGGTTCGATTCTGGGTTCTGCCAGCCTCCGTGCTGATGTGTCCTTGGGCAAGACACTTCACACCGTGTTGCCCGTCTTCCGTTAGCGTGTGAATGGGTATGAAAGATATGCACATAGATGCAAATAAATGGTATGGATGTACAAATACTTCATACTGAAGTACAAAATTTACGTATCTGTACTCCACTACAAGTAGAGTATATGTCATACACTTTAAGACTTTTGCTTCAGTAATATAATTAAAAAAAATTTTTCTGGTAACATACTCGTACTTTTACTCAAGTATCCCTTTTCGGCACTTAATACAAGATGGTGAATGTGTGAGTGAATGGCAAAACTGTAGTGTATCACAACTGTATCAGAACTTATCTCTTGACTTGAGTGACTTAAGATGAAATAAAAACATAGCAAGCTGTAAAAAATAAGCAAACAAATGTGCGAGTTGCCAAAAAGTAAGCAGAAAACCTGAGATTCAATGGGTTTTTTGACTTGTGGGAACAGGATAAAAAAAACCCTGAACTATCCCTTTAAATCATTCCTGTCCGGCAGTTGAAATGAATGCATGCCATCGAGCACAGATGACGGCAGCTCTGTATCGAGTTCCTTTAAAATGCTTCTAATAATCACGTTAGCGGCTGTTTATATTCCGCCTGTTACAGTCACTGAATCAGGCCTCATGGAAAGTTTGAGGGCATCTGCTGAGCAGGAACTCCTGCGCTCCTCCCTCTCCTCCATCCAGGGTCTCCAGCCCCAAATCCAGAGCAGGGGGGTCCTGAACAGGAAGCTTAGGAGTACCAGCCCCCCCCCCCCCTCCACCTCTCCCCACCGCCCGTATGCTGGAAGCAGGGGGGGCCTCCAGATCAAAGAGAGAGGACACAGAAAAGGCTTATCTGTTGTTGATTTTAGGCTTATGCTCAAGCACAGGGTTCGAGCAGTGTGTCAAGGAAATACAGGGCTGGATCATTGAATCTCCCCTTTTCATCTTTTTTTTTTTTTACCAAAAAAATGTCTTTGTTCTTCCAAGTTCTTGGAACTACGGAGGGGGGGGGGGGGGGTTCTTGTACACTTTTAAGGGGTCCTTTAAAAGGGAAAGCAACAAGTAAGAGCACATAAGCAGGAAAAGGAGTAGGTGTTTGTTGTTGAGATTAAAGCAAATGCACGAAAATGAACAGAACATGAAAAGCTTGACTATAACAATCCCCCGCCCCCCCCCCAAAGTCTGGTCTTGGATTGGTCTTGATGTAGTCTGCTGCCTCTCCTGGCCAGTCTACATCCACTCCAATCTACTCGGAGAAACAGAAAGTTTCAAAAGTCTACTGGCTAAGTAGAGACCTTGAACTCGACTATCGTTCGTGAACAAAAAAACCTCCATTAAAACCATCTTTTTCGTTTATGACCCGAAGCGCTGTAGTTTATATGCCAGGCCAGTAAGGGGCGCTCCAGAAATGGAGAGGAAGACGTGGAGGATTGCGCATAAAGCTTGTATCTATGGCCGTTTCTCAATATCCATACTTCTCTGTACTTGCATACTCTCGTACATACTTGGGTATTGAGAAACAGCCTATGTCTAAACGCGCCATTGGGCGTTCCCCTTACCCCGTCCAAAAATAGCATTTTAGGTCTTCCAAAACGCCTGTTGTGTGGAATAAAAAGCCTATTCCCCTGAAATAGTTTCCGCATGTACGAGCTAAAACCGCTTCTCTTGACACGGCTTTATCTGAAAAAGTTGCTTTAAAATGTATGAAATCAAGAAATCGAATCAAAAATGTCATTTTTGGAGTGTAGAGTTTCCCGTTGGTTAGCGGTGTTTTCTCTGTGAGAAACAGCCTGAGGATTGCAGGCCTCTCTGGTGGCATTTTGTGCTCCTTTGCTCCTATAAAAACCCTTCAATCATTTCTATTCCCACTCTGCTTGGTCTTTAACATTTCCAATTTCAAACTCTGCGAGAGGCACGATTCTATCTCCATCTCCTTCAATGGCAGTATTATACCGAAGGGGAAATTGGACCTTAAGGGCAGGCACTTTCCCTGCTGTAGATCTTATTAAGAGCGTCCCTCCATAATGCAACCCAGCTTGACTCTCGGAGGCCACGCCCCCGCCACAGAAACGGACCTGTCAATCACGGCTGTGGGTTTCCACTCTGACATCCTCAGCTCCGGCGTGATTGGCACCTTGTAGGATGTGTGCATTCTCTGAGGGAGTATACAGAAACGCTGGTGTACCGCCGGGAGAAATTCTTTTCCGCATCGCTGCCCTGCCAGAGTGTTTTGTGTGCATGTGTTAAGTTGCTGAGGGCCAAAAGGCCGCCTTTTGCCACACAAAGCAGCTTCAGTGTAGAGGAGCCCAGGCTAGATGTTGACCATTGTACGCGCAGAGTCATAGCATGCAGATATGCAATCCTGCGCTCCATCCTGTGGAACAGATACGACGCTCCGGTGGTTTCCAAACTCCCCGAGTGGACCCAAATTTCCAAAGTAATTTTCCTTGCAACCCAAAATTGTTGTTGTAGACTACTGTTGCCGGCAGGACACTCTAATCTTTCCAGGTTCTGGAGCAGTAAATCAGCGGCAGATAAAATGTTTCTCTCCGCCTTCCTGACTGAGCAGGACCTCGGGAAAGTCTGGCAATAGAATAAAAGGCCGTTTTAACTCGCTGATCTTCCTGCAGTTCCTCTACCACGCTATGACCTCAAAACTCTTGCTTCTTAATATTTGAGTGTTCTTTATCAGTGTGACCTATGTTTCCCATTTCTCCAGTTAATGGATTGAGTCTGGTGTTTTTAGTTACACAACTCCTTTAAATCTGATGGACTTTTCATTTGTTTACCTTCTGCTCCGTGCGTACAATTTGGGAGAAAGTCGTTTTTGACAGAGATTATACTAACAAACACCATTCCGATATTTAAACATACTGTTATTCTCCTCATGTAACCTCATCCACGCTTTACATATCGTGTGATTGTGTGAGGAGTTCTTCTGAGGCTCTAGGCCGTTTTTAGGTGTGTATATATTACTATTGTAAGCACAACTGGAGATCTTACATTTACAGCGTTGTTTATCGTCAATTGGATTGGATTACTGTCCTTGACCCAGCCAGTCAACCTCCACTACACTAGGTGGCGATACACTGCTTTTCAGCTTATAATTTTACCACAAAAGGAAGTTGGTGGCTAGTTGTTAGCATGTCAAGCACCGTTTTCTTTCTACCACCCCATTAACTTCAAAATGTTTAATTATTTAAGTCCACGCAGCATAAATTTGGTCTCCTTGTCAGTCCAAAAATACACTGGTAAATCTTCTTGATGTCGTCTTCTCTTTCTCTTATCCCGGGTCAAAGTCTGAACGCTGGAACTGCACATGTAGCTTAGCAAGGCCAGTTTTTGCCCGAATGAACTTTAAACATTTGAAATTTGACTGGTAACTGTATTATCTTATGGCCGATGTCTGCGTTTTATGTTTTTAAATGTTGGCTTTAGTACAGGCACTGTTTACCAGTTAGCTCTGTTAGCTGCGTTAGCTCCTTTATCACCGTTAGCATGTCTACAGTCGTCATGCTTTAATGTGCGTTTAATGTTGCCATTATTGTGCCCAGCACTACTTTAGATGCATGTATACTCTACACTATAAATAGATATATTTGCGCGGAAAACACTTGTTTTTCTTGCAAGGAACACACACGCACAGATGCTGCATTTTGTTGTAGCAACGAAACAAAAATAATCACCTGTTTCTTGTTTTTTTGGATGATGTGTGTGTGGCGTTTGACAGGAACACACTTTGAGTCCAGGCCAGGACTTTATAAAACAGAGGTGGTCGCCGTTTTATTGCGTCTGAACATTTGGAGCCCGTCGTGGCAGGTGACCGTTTTTTGTCGCCTGGTTGTGCGGTGACGTCAGATCCTGGGTGCCGCGGGCGACGTGGAACGTCATTTCAGATTTCCAGCAATTTGCTTAAAGTGTTGTTAGAGCTAACCCCGAATTAGCGCTCATGTTAATTTTCTGGCCGGAGTGCTTTTGCGGAGCAGATGGAAAAACTAGCTGTCACGGAGAGGGGGCCTATAGCTTTTCGTCTGCATCTGTTCCAGAGTCGACTGCTCGGCAGAGACGGCCAGCTGTGGAGGCCATGTGAGAAGTTGAAAGGAAACTTCAGCTGCCTCGCGAATCTCACACCATTACTCAGGATGAATCAAAAGAGGAACACTCCGGTCGGACAAAAGGAAAGCGGCGAGAGGAAGAGAGAGAGTGAACGAAAAAGTGAAACCAGCTGTCTGGAAGTGCCTCATCTTTACGACGACGCGGCGGCGCATGCCCATAACCTTGTCTAAATCTGGCCACAATCAAACGCTCAATTTACCTTTACAGGAATATCGGAGATGTTCGGCCAAGGTCAGTTTTTTTAAGGCGCGGGTGTGTGTGGGGGCTGGGCGAAGGCTGCCTTCAAGTATTTATGCTTTTAAAATATATATGAGGTGTAGCTAGTGTAGACAACAAAGGCCCTCTCTAATTCTTTCCTTTCCTGAGGGGGTAGAGTAGACGCTGCACCCACATCAAGCCGCACCCCCACCACGCTGTACAGGTGCAACTTTAAAGGCGCTCTCCTTGAAGGCGGCCTGCAGTTAAAATAAAAATCCCTCCCCTTCTCTTCCCTCATGTTTTTCCATTTCTTTTACCACCTCTTGATCTTTTTTTTTTTTTTGGCTTTTTAATACCAAAACAAACTGGAACATTTGTACTCCACGCCATTCTTTTCTGAGTCATGTATTCTGACAGTTTACTGATCTATTGTTTACACCGTGACATGGATTTCTCGTATTTCATCCAAAACAGAAACGTTTAAAATTGGGAAAACTGCATTTTCTTTTGTTTTAGATAGAGTCTATTTTAGTATATCAGCAGTAATCTGTGGCCATAAACACCACATAAACAAGAAGCTAATTCTCTCTGAGAAACAAATTGGTGAAGATTTCTGTTATTAGACAGTTGACTGTGGACTTTGTGACTGATAAGAGGCAACCAGACTTCAGACTTCTTCACGTCCAAGGCTAAAAAACGCATGTTTTTTGTCTTAAACAGGTGGAACTGTAGCAGGATGTATTTGTTTTTTAAAATTAAAATAGAGACTCAGTTTTTATCACAACAACTTATCAATCAGAAGTTGGAATCTGAATGCTAACAACAACAACAACACTGGAAAGAAAGTTAGCCAAAGATTAGCTAAGAGACAAAATCACTGACTCAGCTCTAACACCTTTTTAAGCCGCTGTGTCTCAGAACTTTTGACTTCTTTTTAAAGAGAAAATGGGGCGCTGAAGATTAGCTTAAACCAAATGTTTAAGCTAATCTTCTTAAGTCTGGAAAAAACTAGCAATAGCAGGCTACACTTTGAAGAAAACTCAAACAAACACATCCTGCTCTCTCGTTAGCTTTCTTGTCAAATCTCTACTTGTGTGTAGAACTGTAAAAACATTTCTGGCACTTTCTCTTCCCTTTTTTTCACGACTCGCTAATATCTTGCTAACGTCTCTGCTTCAGCATTGTTATGGCGAGCACAGGTTAATGGCAGACAGGTACGCTAGCTAATTATTCCATTTAGCCTTAATTAAATAATGGTTATGTTTATTAAAATATAGAGGGGGCTTCTTCTGTTGTCTTCAGCTTATCTTCCTTTTGGGCCCGGGAATTAAAATGTCAACAAAGAGGCTGAAAAAGTGTTTCAAAAACAAATTACAGAGCATCGCTTTAACAAAGCGATTCTTCATTTTTTCAACCCCAGTAGCTCAGTGACGGAGACAAAGGTGACGTTTTTTTGCTCTCCAGAAGCCGATTTATGGCAGAAGTGAACGGACAGGTGAAGATTCTGAAGCTCAAACGCTGAGCAGAAACACAAATAACCACCTGTCTCCCGCGACAAATGCTCTTTCCCCCCTCGCGTCTGCAGACATGCGGGCCAGTGATGTCAGTCACGCTGCTCTCAACTATTCTTTGGACTTTATGACTTTCCGTCTGCTATCTACGATCCAAGTTGCAGATAACAAAGTTGTCAGGACGCCATTAAAACGGCAATAAATTGCCTTTGACTGGGTGAAACTGTAACTCATCATGCTAAAGGTTGCTGCACTTCTCTGACTCTGTAGCAGACAGGTTGATCTAGTATTGACCTAAATAGGTCTATAAAGCAGATAAGGGTATCTTGCATCCTCAGGAAGTTCGTCCCCTAAAATACTAAAAGTTTATGGCCTCTAAAAGTGAATAGCAAACTTGCAGAGGTCACGGATTGGACTGAATTATTGAGTTTGGCCACAAATCTTGTGACTTTATCCAGTCCGGATGATTTCCTGAGGAAAGTGAGTGTGTCATTATGTTCCTGTGTAGTTGTATCGTGTATTACAGGCCTTTACATTTCCTTTTAAGGCTGTTGTTACCTCCTTTTTTTTTTTAACCTCAAGCTAATTTTATAATGGAGATATTTGTCATTTTCCAGACCGGGGCGTACAGTTAAAGACGACTGGCCTTGAATGTTAATGAGCCGGGCTAATCAACGGTCAGCTATTCTTCAAGCAAAGGTCGCGCTCCCTGCAGAGGAAGTGCACCGCTATCATCAATCTGTTCCAAAAGGCCTGCATGAGAAAGGAGCTGGAGGTCGTGGGCGGGGTTGAAAGTTTAGTGCACTGTAGGTGCCAAACAGTACATTGAATACCTTCACACCCTGCCACCGCCACCATCTACATGTCAATGGGCCCCGCTTGTTGACTTGGTATGTTCCACTTCCACAGAGGCCTCCTGTAACTTTGTTGTCGTTTATCATTTTGTCTCTGACAAGCCTCTCCTTCAGCTTTGACCGACTCGTCTGTCTGATGCAAGAGGAGGAGGAGGAGGAGGATGGTGGCTGTGTGTGTGTGTGTGTGTGTGAAAGGGGGGGGGGACACATTGAGTTTGCCAAGTCAGGCAGAACGATCGACAGGAAGCCGGGCAGGAAGGAAGACGAGCCTCTCCCCATGAAGTGCCATTGTTTACGTGACGTGACTTGAAGTGGCCAAAAGTGAGTGCATGGTGGTGGTGGTGGTGGTGGGCCTCCTCTGCTCCTCTGACCCACTTCTTTCTCCAACTCCTTCAAAACTCTGCAGATGGAAACACAAAAGAGGAGCTCCTTTTGGGGCCAATGTAACACAGAGTTTAATGAACCAATGACCTCAAATTATAGCTTATATTTTATTTTATTTTATTGTATTGCAAATAATGAGAAACAGCAGTTCTAGTTAGCCTTATAAATCACAATCATGTACATGCACAGTGCACTTTTCATTACAGCAATTTGTGCCATCAATTATCATTAATAAATGAATTAAACAAACTTTCCATTAAAAAAAATAAATAATAAAAATCCACGATTCTATTGTTTTCTGGTTCACCTTAAAATTTTAGCTTATGTACATTTTTTTTTTGAAAAATGTTATATATCTGTCTAATTATGTTTACATGCATACAACCAGCATTTGTTCAGCCATACAATACGTACTCTACGTATTGTACATATCTGAACCTGCGAAACCTTATGTATCATAGCCATATTTACTGTCGTCGTACACCAAACTTTGTTGCAAACAAACAAAAACAATTAAAGATGCATTGACATATTTGTAGACTCTCTATTTTGTCGTTTTTGCCTTTACTTTAAAGTTAAGAATTCGACTACATTCGGCAAAAGTTAACAAAAAAAACCAGCAAATAGCAGATTACATTTTGACTGCTTTATGCCCCGCCCCCTCGCATTCTGTTTCAACAGGAAATACATCACATCCAGGAAGTAATCAGCTTCCTGGTGTCTCACCGTAGCTTGCCCCCCCCCAAGTGAACATGTCAGGTGTCACCAAACATTTTATTTAGTCGACTAATGAAGGATGTTAGGAAGTTTATGTGAACTCGAGCACGAGTGGAAATGCTCTGTGTGTGTTTTTGTTTTGTTGTGTTTTGTTTGCAGCCAGGCACACTGGGTGGATTTCATTCTTCCCATTGCTGTGTGTTTTTCTAGTTTCTCGAGCAACAGTTTACACCTGATGGTGATTTCAAAACGGACAAGAAATTGAATCCAGACATTTAAAGCTTCCCAACTTCTCGGAAACCGTTTGGAATGGAGTGGTTTCACCCGCTCGAAGGTGACTCAAAGGTGAGTTTAAATTAAATGTATGTAGTGTCTGTTCAGGTTCACGTTTTTAAGGTAAATGTAAAGGGAATGAGTTTTCCAGCAGCAGTGATGTGCTTGTGATTGTTTACTTGTTTACTACAGAGACTCATTGTCACGGTAAACATGGCTGCCAGTGGAAAAAATGACTCAGCAAAAGACGGAAATTATTAAATCAAAGCCTGGTTAAGTGAATTATATCTTTTAAAAAATAGTTTTGGGGCTTTTTCTTGCCATTTTCTGACTGAAAGCTGAAGTTTGTGTCACCGTGCACCAAAGCCCATAGAGAAATGTACCGATTTGACATTAAGGCAATCGGGAGGTGTTGATCCAATGCTGCCTCCATCAGGGAGTTTTAAATGTGTTATTTGATGAATTCAGAGTTTGAAATACTTTGTTTATATTTACTTAAGTGACACAAACTTACCATATGTGGCAGCAGGGTAAAAGCACTAGTTTTCTCTATGGATTTTGGTATGGGAGGGTGAGCGGGTTTACAGACGTCAGTTTCCAGCTAGAAATGGCCGTCAAATTACCGTTTGGTTAAGTTACTAAAATCCATTTTTCCCTCATGTTTTTGCCGTGTTTCCAGTGAGAGGTCAGGCTGTTTCCTGCCACGTATTAATGAACAATTCCTTAAATAAATGCTGAACATGTCGTCCCCGTGTCTCCTGCAGGTTATGCAGGGGTGAATCGGTTCACCTGGTCCTCCTGGTCTCCATCTGCTCACCAGTCCACCCTTGGAACACGCTCCTCCTGGACCCGTCCAGCTCTTGGCCTCGTCCTCGCCGACTGAAGAACGGCCAGATGACTCCTGACCAATCGGACGCCCCGCTTCATACCTCATCGCTCAGGTAGGCTTCTCCAGCAGACGAGCTGGTGAGAGAGAAAAAGAGCGAGTCCCTGCTTTTATTGTGAGCCCAACCAATGGGAGCGCAGAGATGTGATCCAGCGGCTAAAGCGGCAGTGTTTTGCGGTGTTTGTCGAGCTAACGACGAGCGAGCATCGTCACTGCTGCGTCTTCAGAGCGAACACGTGTCGCGTCCTGCGCGGTCGTGACGTTCGTAATCTCCTGCGACTGCATTTTGAACATCTGAGGTTCCATTTTTAAAGTAATAAGGACTTTTTTTTTTTAATGAGGCACTTAACTGAAGCTGTAGCAAGACACGGGTACTTTTCCCTTGAGTCATAATAGGCACCTCATGTGTGAAAGAACATGACGGATAGCGAGCGAGCAATAACGCGCCTCTCGTCACTGTTTTGGATACGGAACAACGCGATGCCTTCATGTCGTAAAAAACTGCGTCCCCCACAATCCGAGACAATAACAAACGATGAAAGCGAGACTTAGGGCGGATCAACGCGAATTACACACGTGCAATCACGTTTAATGTCATAATGACAAGTTTGAGATGAAAAATTGGTCTATTTATTTGGCTTTAAAGTCACCAAAAACTTTATGAAGTATATATATCTTTATCAGAACAACATTATCTGGAGGAAATTTATAACTTATTAGACTTTTTGTGAATACTTTTAAGAGGGTTTTCTTCCACTGTATGAGTTAAATATCGCTTAAATTTATTTTTAAAAATCGTTAAAAATCTAAATCCTACCACAAGTAAGACTGGGTTTATGTGTTATTATTGTGATTTAGTTAAAACCACCCATTAAAATTTGCACATCTTTGCTTTATATTTCCATACGTCTTCATTTTACAGCTCGTCCTCATTGTCAGGAAAACTTTTCATGAGCTTGTGTGCACGGAGAACCTCTCCGCCTGGCACCTTGGCCGTATATAACACGCCATAAAAACAACATTTACTAGTATTGTGTATAGCCAGAAACAATTAATCGATTAGTAAATTAATCGTCAACTATTTTTGTAATCGATTAATTGGTTTGAAGCTTTTTTTCATGATTAAAACAAGATTTCTGATTGTTTTAGCTGCTTAAATGTGAATATTTTCTTCGTTTCTTTGCTCCACATCACAAAGAAATCATTAAAACTCAATCATTTTGGTTTGCGGACAAAAACAAGACGTTCGAGAACATGGTTTGCCAAACACTGATGAACCTTTTTTAACGTTTTCGGACATTTTCATGGACCAAACGATTCATTGAGAAAATAGTCAACAGATTACAAAAATAATCGTGAGTCGCAGCTTTAGTGTCGTGCGACCCTGGTGGTCGAGGCTTGCAGTGAATTATTGGACCGTACCACCACCGTTTGTTTCTCCCTCTGTTCCCTCCTGATTGCGCGAGTGAGCACAGATTCTGGATCTGCTCTAAAGCGACCAAACGCACACACATGCTTCCACTTTTCTGTTTGTTGCCCTCCTCCTCCCCTCCAACACTCCGATGCCTGCTTAATTCGAACTATTTCACCTTCATTAGGCTGCATTTCAAGCTGCGGGGCACAGGTAATGCAAAGCATTGCTCCCTCGCTCCCTCGCTCCCTCGCTCCCTCCCTCCCTCCCCTTCAAATTGTGGGCCTGCACTTTGGTTGCTAGGAAGTGGAAGAGCCTCAATTGCAGCCATTTCCTCGCCAGTGTACTGAGAGGTCCTATTACAGCGTTTAGGTCAGGGCAATTGGTGTCATTACAGGCAGCCAACTTCCCTCCACCAAAGTAATGAATTTGCCCGAGCTATTTAGGCTGTATGATTGCAGTTGCCAGGGGAGATGAGTATGAAGTGTGTGTGTGTGTGTGTGTGTGTGTGGGGGGGGGGGGGGGTAATTATGGTATGTATCCCTGAGCGGATGTGTGCCGGTGTGGGCCGGGTTTCCACACTTGTGTAATGACTTAATGTAGCTGCTGACAGGCAGCGGGGGCAACATGGAAAGGTGCTACTGTGCTCTGCTTGTGGACTGTGACTGACGTGGCCAAACCGTAGCCAGCACCCGCTCTAAAAAAAAAACCCCGCGGCTCATTTACTTCAAATGACTCGCTCCGACGTCCAAGAGTCATTTCTGAGTTCACGCGGGATGAATGAAGCTGGTTGAATATAATTGTTTACAGAGCCATTTTAAGGTAATTTGTTTGTTGGGAGTGAAACTTTTATATTATCGCTCGACTATAAATCTGCACTCAAACTTCATTAAGAAGTGCCAGTTCTTTACAAGCTTGCCGAGACGGGCAGGGAAACCATTAGCTCTTGGAGTGCTGATAAATTACCCCAACAATAAAAAACGATAGTGAACTTTGATTGCGCGGTGAAAACAATAACCTGGAGGTGCTGCTACTTCTTTATTTCCCCCCCTGGAGAGCAGGCATGCACTCTGTTAAATGATCAATATGTTGTTTACGTGACGCTTTAAAAAAGAAAAATTGGAAAGGGTTCAAACGTAATAAAAGCATGTTATGTAAGAATTTCTTCCCATCTCGGTGGTGGGGGAATCCTCAAAGTTGCACAGCGATAACAGCTGATTACGGGTGTAAATAAACGAGCCATGGATGAATGGATCTCCTGATGCACTTTTTAATAGACCACAAAACAATAAAAGGCTAGCTAACTAGCCTCAGAAGTAGTAGTATAGACTGATTGTGAAGTACATACGAAAAACGGACTTAAAATCACACTTGACGGGAGGTCGGAGCTGCTGCACGCGGGGCCATCTTATCTAAAAAACTATTTATTGTAATAAAAATGACTCGAATAGCTCATCAGAGAGTCAGCAAGTTTGTAAAATATTGACTTCGCTGATATAATTTGTAGCTGCAGCTATGGGTCAGAAATGCCAAACTTCAATGAACTTTAATAAAAGTCTCAGTACCGCTCTCAAAAACGTCTTGATGGGAAGAAAATGAGTCGTTAACATGCGGTATAAACTGGGTTATGGTTCGGGTTGGAACTAACTTTGTGGACATTACTTATATGATAATTTTTTGTTCTTAAAAAGTTTTCCGTAATCGCAGCGTCTTTTAAAGACGTGTCTTCATAACCACGAAATCTAGTTCCACAGTTCTACTCTGAAATTCTGTAATATATGTATGACCTGTATGTGGGGCATGTGCGTAAAGCTTTTTTTTCCAAAGTTGCCTATTGGTTGAAAATATGAAAACGCAGGGGTAGTGTTTAAGGTTTTTTTTTTCACTCTAGGACCTTTTTTCCCAAAAATATCCAATCCAATCCAACTTTATTTGTAAAGCTCTTGAAAACAACCACAGTGGACCAAGGTGCTGTACAATATAATAAATAAAAGAGACAATAAAAAGCCAAAAAAGTAACGATCAAAAATAGACTTTTACGGCTCCCAAACCTCCTGTCACAGAAAACAAGGAGGCCAAAAAGCTTCACAGATTCACAGTTCAGAGCTGAATCGTGATGAGTGCCATGCTTGGGGGTGTTGGTGGGTGGGAGTGTGATGGTGGTGGTGGTGGTGGGCTTGTTTTCTCAATGGGAAGTCGAGCGCTGCAATAGGAACCCTGCCAAAAAGAGGGCTTCACCAAACAAAGAGGCCTGCAGGAAATAATGCTGGTTGAGGCTTGTTGGGCCATCTATGGGCTTCTTTCCAAGCTGCTGTAACTCGCTATAAGTCTTTTTATGGGGACACTCTTGAACAGGGGTGGGGTGGTGGGGTGTGGGGGCCCACGGTGGACAGGAACTTTTGCATTTCTACTTGAATGGGCCCTCTGCCAGTTCAAAGTGCACTCTTCAGTCATTTGATTTAACTGCTTTATGTATGTGATAGGACGGGCAGTAACGTGCAGGCGGAAGCTGACGTAACAGTGGCAGGTTTTTAAGAGTTTTAAAGAGTCGAGTCTGAAGTGTGACACTCACACAGCTGTCCTATTACAGGACTCAAATTCAGTACGTTTGCATGCGCAGTTTAATCAAGCTAAGGCCGTAGTCGGACTAAGACGGGCAATCGGACAACTTGCAGAGTTATTGGCCTATAGAGCAAAAACAATAAATAAATAAAAAATGTAATTTACCTATTTATATATTAATTTCCACATTTATTTATTTCTGTATTTCTGTCTCCATATGTTAATGAGGTGGGGCGGTTCTAACATTGGTCTGAAGCAGGATTGGTTAGAGAGAGAGAGTGAGATGCCTGATCTTATCGACTAGTACTGCCTGGCAGTGTTGCCAACTTTGCAACTCCTTGCAGTTCATTTTGACAAACCTAAAACTAAAGGCTTTATCCCCTATCCTTAACCATAACCAGATAATGTCGAACCAAAATTCAAAACATAGCTAGTTCCTCAGACATTAAGTTCTGTCTCATTAGGACAAGGCTTTAGTCTTCATGACGAGGTTAATGTCGGAAAAGGTCGTAAAGAGGTCACAAATAAAAGTATATGCATGCATATAAATATATATATACAGTGTATATATATATGTACAGTATGAGTGTGCACACATGCACATTTAATTTCTGGCTCTCAGCCTTCCCCCCTCTGCTTTCCCTCTACATCCTGAGACCATATCTCATGTCAGTCAGAGCGGGAGAAAAATGTGCAGCCTGATTATTTCTCAATACAAACACCATGTGTCTGCTGCATCCATATGTCTGTCATTGTGTCTCATACCGCAGCTGCTTTTCGCCTCACGTCTTCTCTTTTTTTTTTCATGGCAGCAGTTCCACATGTTTGTCCAACATTTCGCTGGGTCTGTAAGGACGTGTCGTTTTTGTGTGACGGACGTGAACTCCAGTATCTCCCGATCATCTGCAGATATTACTCGACAGTTTACCAACTTAAGTCCAACTTAATCCACAAAAACCACGTCGTTTTTACACACACATACCTCCTCATATCACAAGCCCACCACGGTTTTTGATCAACAGATGAAAGACATTTTGTGTAACTAAGAAGGAATTGCAGCTCGACGCTGTGGTGCCAGTTCCTGTCGTTTCCCCTCCGTTTGCGCGGCAGTTGCATATCTTAGCAGTGATCCACGCGAAGCCAAACTTCCATCCTATCTCATAGCTGGTGAGCCACTGTTTTGGGGTTTCCTGCCAAATGGCACCAAAGGCAGCAGAGTTTGCACGGCGACACCTGGTGGTTCTTAACTCGCTCAAAAGCTCCAGCCAAGAGCCGAAAATCAAATTATCGTAATTAAGGCACCTAAGGCAAGAATTTGTTGTTCACGAGCAACATCTGTGCAGGGGAAACACGCAGTGTTGGCACGTAGAACAATGTTAAAAAACAAATTGCAAAATGTTTTGACCATTTTAATATAATTAACTTACAGCGCTTGTCTGATATCATTATATATAATGTATAATAATTGCTGTTTTCCTGTCTTTCCTGCTGTGAAAAACCTTAAAATGCAATTCCCACATTAACAGCAAAGATGTGGCTCCTTCACCTCTTTTTCTTAGTAGCAGAGCTCAGCAAAGTTAATTAATTTTAAGGTTATATGACAGAAATAAAAGCTGCTGGCTGAAATTAAACTTAATATACTAAAAATATACAAAGATCTGCGACATAATACTTCAGTTTTTGAGAAGAATGTTTTTATTCCCCTCAAAGGATTCAAACAATTCCACGTTTTATTTCTTCTAAATCTCAGGGCAGGATTCAGAAAAGTGAAGCCAGTGTCGAAGTGCGTCTCTGTTGTTTGCATAAAGTTTGAGCATAGAAATATCAATTAGCACTTGATTTATATCAGTAAACATTGAATGGTCTCGATAAGTTTATTTAAATCTCTTTTGATTCAGCATAACATCTGTTTTTCTAACTGTAATCCACTGTAGTTTTGTGCTTTCCTGTTTGCACTATCATATGTACCTTAGCTGCATTTTCTAGGTTTCTTGAATGCAAACATGCACCTGCAGCCCATTTCCGATCGGCACAAGCTTATACGATATTTTATATACAAATTTTCAATGTAAAAACACAAAGGTATTTGACTGATTAGCAATATCGAGCTTTTGCTTGTTTTCGCCGAGCACATAAATCAAGTTTGTAGAGTATTTTTAGCTTCTTAAATGTGAGTATTTTCTTGTTTCTTTGCTCCAAGTAACAAAAGACATCATTAAAACTGTATAATTTTTAGAAGACTTTGGAGAACATCACCATTTTTGAGGTTTTAGAAACTCAGATCAGTATTTATTTAATATTCTCTAGACATTTTATGTCACTGACGAGCATTCAGCATAGGTGCAACACGTTTTTATTCAAAATATAGATATTCTTTCGTCATTTATTAAGCTACAGCGCGAGTATTCTGTGCAGATTCAGTCAAAACACAGTGAACAACATCTCATGCAGATTTACATTCTTGTGGAAAAAAGAAAAAAAAAAAAATCTATTTGAACCAGAGCTGTTTCAAAAGGTACGTGCAAATTCTTCTTTTCCCTTTTGTTTTGCGTCCACACACACACACGCACACACACACAGCGAGCACCAGATGGGGGTGAGGTTTGTTTTTCCACACTGGCACACGATGCAAACGCGTACCAGTAACTGAAGCCGGAGCTGAACATCAAATCAATGCAACTCTGCTGCGGTCGACAGACAAACTTGGAACAATCGGAGAAAATCCTGATGCAACACGGGCCTGGGCCTTCCCCGCACAACCCCGACCCGGATTAAAACGAACCCGATTACAAACCCGATTCGAGCCTCGTGACTCTGTGTCGTCTCGAAACGGTGGCCTGTAATGGATGGCGTGTTGCGAGGATGAAGTCATGCGTCTCGTAGTGTGTGTGTGTGTGTGTGTGTGTGTGTGTGTGAGAGCTTCTTATTCTACCTTTTGGAAGAGAATGAGGGTTCTATGACAGCTGTGATGGATGTTCCCCCCCCCCCCCCCTTTTTTTTTTGGTACACGCTTGCTTGTGGAATAAGATGATTTCATGTGGTTCTGAGGCCACACTGTTCTTGTTTCGTCTGGAGCGCTGCAGCAATTAGCGCAGTCACCCATTACACTCACTGTATGATAGGGCTGCAGTGTGTCTTAAGTGTGTGTGTGTGTGTGTTTGCAGATGTGAAATTCAAACCTCACGGGACGTAATTTTCGAAAAACCGCACTCGCAGCTACATAAAGGACGGCTCTGGCAGATATTTGCACTGACATGTGAAATATGCATTTTCGGCTCTGCCAGTAAACAATTCCGAGCTTCTCAGCGAAAAAGGAAAAAAAAAACGGTACCCCCCCCCCTCGTGAGTTATTGGATTTTATCCTACTGTATGGAATTAACTCCCATAATCAATCACAACCCCGGAGGAGGATTAACTCCAGCCCAAGAGACTGAAACGTGTTGAATTATGTGCTCATCGCGAGGTGCAAACAACGGCGACCCTTGTACGCACATGTGTACGAACTTCCCCACCGAAAGCTAAAAAAAAACACACACACACACACACACACACACACACCGTCCTCAGTCTTCAGGGGGTTTTTTTGCGTTCAGCGTCGGAGCAGGAAGCTGTAAAGTGAAGCTCGTGCCCGTCTGTGAAAAGTCTTGAGTCGGTTTGGATTAGAGCATAAATTCTGTCGTCTGTGATCGTTTGAGTGAGTCGTGTACGCGCTGCACCAAAATGTATGATTTAGATCAGAACGGGGGCATTTCATGGAGGAGGTGGTGGGTGTATATGCTGTATACGCTACCGTTCAAACGTTTGGGGTCACTTAGAAATGTCCTTTAATGGAATATGTACATAAGTGTGTCGAGGCCCATTTCCACTGTTCTAATGGTACATTGTTAGTGCTGGGCAACGTTAACACACATTAACGTATGACGCGTTTCCATGACGACTGACCGGAAAAAGACGCGCGTGACGCGATGTTTACGTGACTCCCAGATTGTTAAAATGAGTCTCTAAAGAAGCGCTAAACTTTAAAAACAGAGGCACACAAACGCAGTACACAGGTACGCTGGTTATTTGTAGCGCTGCTCTTTTCCGTTTAATAAACAGACCGCTCCAGTACGGCTGTAGGCGCGCTAACGGCGCTAAAGGAGCTAATGCAGCTAACGGAGCTAACTGGTCAATGCTGCCCGGATTTCGCGGCACGTAAACATGACGTCACAAACGTCTTTCCCCCAACAGTCGCAGTGGAAACGGATCATGCGGATCACAGCAGATTTCATTTCAGCCATTTTGGCTCTGGCCAACTCTTCTTCTGATTTTATTTGGTAGTAACGAAGACAGTTAGAGGAAATGTAGTGGAGTAAACGTTGCTAGAAATATAAATAACAAGGTAAAGGGTTAGTATTGGTAGTATTTGTACTTGTGTTACATTACGTTTGTTTTTCTGTTCCCAACGTTGTCCGTTCCCTCCGTTCACTTCATCTTTCATACGGTTTAATAACGAGGACTGACTTTAGTCGAACAGTTGGACGTAAGTCACGGCTTCGTGTGTCTTTTTTAAAATGTTTCTTGAACTTTGACCCAGTGTCTCATCTCATCTCATGTGCCTGCCCCAAATATAAACTTGACGAAGTGTTAGATTTAAAGAATGCTCATGTGGGAGCGGTTAAGTTGGGCCATTGTTCAGACGAGAGAGGGAAAGACGGAGGATAAATAAATGAATGAAGAGCCAACAAATAATCAAGTCAACATCTTCTTCTTCTTCTTCTTCTTCTCTTTTTTCACCCCTCTCCATGCTGAGCACTTGCACCACTTCCACGTCCACGTCCACCTACAGTTATGTGACTCTGCAGGACATGCCGGGCATTCAGGGCATTCTTTGTCCTCCGGGGAGAAAGAGGGAGGGAGATGAGGGGGTGAGGAGGTGAGGGAAACAATGCAAGGGGGTCCACTCAATAGGAGCCCCCAACCCCCACCACCCCCCCCCCCCCCCCCACCCCACACACACACACATCACAACCACGGAAGAGGCGGAGTTGAGCACGGCGAGGTTCTGTGGAGTCAGAGGAAGGGGGAGGGAACCGTTTTTGTCCACTGTCAGAAGTTACGTAACGATGTTATGACGGCTATTTCTTTATTGTACAATCATATTGTAATGGCTTGTTCGTATCCAACAAAACAAAAACAAACAAAACGAAACTAAGCCACTGAGGGGCTGCGGCACTGTGTACGATTAGATGACGCGTCCGTCTTCTTCCGGGTCCAAATGAATGAATCACTTGCATCATATGCTGTCACCCAAACATTTATTATTCGTTGCGCTCTTAACAAATGAGCGTTTTGCATGCAAATCAAACAATGTTCATTGTTGTCACAACGCAACAAACATATAACACCACCACGATCACGCTGACGGTCAAAAACTATTTACTTCTCCACTTGTCCGCAGCACACCTGCCCAGTAATTACCTGCCGTTGGCTTTATCACTTTCCTACACCACAACACGGAGCGCCACCTACCGTCTCACTCAATTTACAATTACATTGTAAATAAACAAACGGATACACATATGGATATGGCTCTAACACATATAATGGGTAATATGAATAATTAGACTTAAAAAAAGTACCAAAATAAAAGCCCAAGCAGAGCAGAACTGTACTCGCTGTCGTCGTTGATTGCTACGTAACTCAGTAATAATTTGGGTATTTATTGATGATAAATGTGACTTTTTACATGTATATCAACGGATATTTTATTTATCATAATTTTAAGACATCCATGCATGTTTAATTATTCATTATTTTGAATGCCGCTCACCACAAACTTTACAAAAAGGGGGAAAGTCCCGGTATAATGATGGGAACGGTGGCCGCGTTGGCGACGGGAAACGCAGGTCTCAGGACTGAGGTAATGCAATTTGTCCCTGTATACTAAGCCGGGAGCAGACGCCGAGGCAGAAGCCAGCGCTTATTACTGCGACAGCAGAGCGGGAGGAACCGACGAGACTCGGCTGTGAAACCCGGGGGAAAATGAGGCGGCCCTGCTTTCGCTCGGTGGGCTCCAACGCGACAAAACCGTGCCAGGGTAGGATGTAAAAATAATCCGGCGTGAAATAATTCCGTCCCAAAATGATCTTTTAAAGACACGTTACAGGCGGTAATCGTGAACGCATGCGACGTCAGCCGACCTCAGCCTCAAGTGGCGTGTCCAGCGTTTAAGAGTTAGAGCGGCGGCCGGAAACGGGGAGTTAACATTCTTCCAGAAAGCCCTGAAACCGACGTCCACGAAGTATCTCCACTGCCACGGAAAACCCATGTACAACATATTTATCTGCTAGATTATTATTATTTTTTTAATTGGAATGAATGAATGACTGAATGAAGAGAAATGTGCTACAACGAGGCAGCACCAGCAGAAAAGTTGTCAGGCTCCGGTCTCTGAGCGAGGGAAAACTAAAGTTTGACTGGTGTGGTTTTCACCTGATGATACTAATGTTTGACATTTTGACAGCGCTGATTTATTTCTGAGCGCCCGAGCTCTCCTGCTGACCTCAGTGACCACACTCTGCTTTTGTGGCTTGGCCGAAGTGCGCAAATTTCCCCGTAGCTGTGAAAACCCTCTCTGAGGGAAGCTGCACACTCTGCCAGTCAGGGGCAGCATTTTATATATATATGTATAAAAAAACTGAAGTTGAAATTCATCTTCCCTCAGTGTTTTTCCCACACCCAGGTTTTAGTTTGGAGGGTAAATCTGTTCCTATTAAACATCGTTCAAGTCGTTCCTATGTTCTCGGAACGACTTGAAATTTAGCCTCATAATAGTCGGCATCGCCCTGAACAAGGATCTGTTGAAAATATTTGCAAACTTCTTAAGGAATAATTTTAAGGAATTTTTGAAATTCAGGAAATGATCATTTGCCCTGATGCACTTTGACAGTGAGCTGACTTTCTTCAAAAAAACAAAAAGTATCTCAGAATTACTTGAAATTTAGCCCCATAATAGTCGGCATCGCCCTGAACAAGGATCTGTTGAAAATATTTGCAAACCTCTTAAGGAATAATTTTAATGAATTTTTGAAATTCTTGAAACAATCCATTTTTCCAGATGCACTTTGACAGTGAGCTGACTTTCTTCAAAAAAAAAAAAGGATCTCAGAATTACTTGAAATTTACCGTTATAATAGTCGGCATCGCCCTGAACAAGGATCAGTTGAAAATATTTGCAAACCTCTTAAGGAATAATTTTAATGAATTTTTGAAATTCAGGAAATGATCCATTTTTCCAGATGCACTTTGACAGTGAGCTGACTTTCTTCAAAAAAACAAAAAGTATCTTGGAATGACTTGAAATTTACCATCATAATAGTCGGCATCGCCCTAAACAAGGATCCATTGAAAATATTTGTAAACCTCTTAAGGAATAATTTTAATGAATTTTTGAAATTCTTGAAACGATCCATTTTTCCAGATGCACTTTGACAGTGAGCTGACTTTCTTCAAAAAAAAAAAAAAGTATCTCGGAATGACTTGAAATTCACCATCATAATAGTCGGCATCACCCTGAACAAGGATCCGTTGAAAATATTTGCAAACCTCTTAAGGAATAATTTTAATGAATTTTTGAAATTCAGGAGATGATCCATTTGCCCTGATGCACTTTGACAGTGAGCTGACTTTCTTCTCAAAAACAAAAAGTATCTCAGAATTACTTGAAATTTACCATCATAATAGTCGGCATCGCCCTGAACAAGGATCTGTTAAAAATATTTGCAAACCTTTTAAGGAATATTTTTAATGAATTTTTGAAAATTCAGGAAACCATCCATTTGCCCTGATGCACTTTGACAGTGAGCTGACTTTCTTCAAAAAAACAAAAAGTATCTCGGAATTACTTGAAATTCACCATCATAATAGTCGGCATCGCCCTAAACAAGGATCCATTGAAAATATTTGTAAACCTCTTAAGGAATAATTTTAATGAATTTTTGAAATTCTTGAAACGATCCATTTTTCCAGATGCACTTTGACAGTGAGCTGACTTTCTTCAAAAGAAAAAAAAGTATCTCGGAATTACTTGAAATTTACCGTCATAATAGTCGGCATCACCCTGAACAAGGATCAGTTGAAAATATTGGCATATCTCTAAAGGAATAATTTTCATGAATATTTGAAATTCTTGAAACGATCCATTTGCCCAGATGCACTTTGACAGTGAGCTGACTTTCTTCAAAAAAACAAAAAGTATCTCAGAATGACTTGAAATTTACCATCATAATAGTCGGCATCGCCCTGAACAAGGATCCATTGAAAATATTTGTAAACCTCTTAAGGAATAATTTTAATGAATTTTTGAAATTCTTGAAACGATCCATTTTTCCAGATGCACTTTGACAGTGAGCTGACTTTCTTCAAAAAAAAAAAAAAGTATCTCGGAATGACTTGAAATTCACCATCATAATAGTCGGCATCACCCTGAACAAGGATCCGTTGAAAATATTTGCAAACCTCTTAAGGAATAATTTTAATGAATTTTTGAAATTCAGGAGATGATCCATTTGCCCTGATGCACTTTGACAGTGAGCTGACTTTCTTCTCAAAAACAAAAAGTATCTCAGAATTACTTGAAATTTACCATCATAATAGTCGGCATCGCCCTGAACAAGGATCTGTTAAAAATATTTGCAAACCTTTTAAGGAATATTTTTAATGAATTTTTGAAAATTCAGGAAACCATCCATTTGCCCTGATGCACTTTGACAGTGAGCTGACTTTCTTCAAAAAAACAAAAAGTATCTCGGAATTACTTGAAATTCACCATCATAATAGTCGGCATCGCCCTGAACAAGGATCCGTGGAAAATATTTGCAAACCTCTTAAGGAATATTTTTAATGAATTTTTGAAATTCTTGAAACAATCCATTTTTCCAGATGCACTTTGACAGTGAGCTGACTTTCTTCAAAAAAACAAAAAGTATCTTGGAATGACTTGAAATTTACCATCATAATAGTCGGCATCGCCCTAAACAAGGATCCATTGAACATATTTGTAAACCTCTTAAGGAATAATTTTAATGAATTTTTGAAATTCTTGAAACGATCCATTTTTCCAGATGCACTTTGACAGTGAGCTGACTTTCTTCAAAAGAAAAAAAAGTATCTCGGAATTACTTGAAATTTACCGTCATAATAGTCGGCATCACCCTGAACAAGGATCAGTTGAAAATATTGGCATATCTCTAAAGGAATAATTTTCATGAATATTTGAAATTCTTGAAACGATCCATTTGCCCAGATGCACTTTGACAGTGAGCTGACTTTCTTCAAAAAAACAAAAAGTATCTCAGAATGACTTGAAATTTACCATCATAATAGTCGGCATCGCCCTGAACAAGGATCTGTTGAAAATATTTGCAAACCTCTTAAGGAATATTTTTAATGAATTTTTGGAAATTCAGGAAATTATCCTGCTCTGATGCACTTTGACAGTGAGCTGACTTTCTTCAAAAAAAACAAAAAGTATCTCAGAATTACTTGAAATTTAGCCTCATAATAGTCGGCATCGCCCTGAACAAGGATCCGTTGAAAATATTTGCAAACCTCTTAAGGAATAATTTTAATGAATTTTTGAAAATTCAGGAAATGATCCATTTGCCCTGATGCACTTTGACAGTGAGCTGACTTTCTTCTAAAAAACAAAAAGTATCTCAGAATTACTTGAAATTTAGCCTCATAATAGTCGGCATCGCCCTGAACAAGGATCCGTTGAAAATATTTGCAAACCTCTTAAGGAATAATTTTAATGAATTTTTGAAATTCAGGAAATGATACATTTGCCCTGATGCACTTTGACAGTGAGCTGACTTTCTTCAAAATAACATTATTACACATTTGTGTTGTGCCTAATGAGGCTGCACAGTGTTTGTATTATTTTAGCCTTTACGTTCCTTATCCTGCATTACCATTTCTGAAAAATCTTCTTCAGCTCCCACTATAGGAATACGTACTTCCTACTTAATGCTGTTCTTTTTTTTCCACTTTCCAGTAGAACTTATTTTCACAGCTTCAAGAAAAAAACTTGTGGGATTATTTAAGAACACCCTCTATTAAGAGCAGGATAAAAATACTCTCCGCTCACTGCGTCTGGAAGGATTTCCTCCGCAGAAAATTAGCATTTCTGGGATTTATTTTCACGGCGACCTCAATGTTATTCCTCAAAATAGAGACACTGGAGTTTCCTGGATTATTTAAAGATGCTCTGGTTTTATGTCACGGCCACTGGTTGTTAATATTCCCGACTTCTTAATTTCTGGGAAATCTTGTGGGTGGTGATAACCCCATCAAAGATGTTTCAATCTGTGTTGGATTATCGCAGGAATTTTGAGTTGATGGAACAAAATGTTCACTCTAGGATCTGAAAATAAATTATTGTTAAAGTATAGGGAAGATTTGAGACCTAAAAAACGTCCTGATGTAGACATTTAGGCCAATAAATCAATGAGAATATCAGAGGTGGAAAGAGTACAAATTAGTGTTGACAAAATAAAATATGTAAACAACATACAGCAATATTTAAACACAGTAAATGAAATACGAGTATAAGTATAGGTCACAAATGCACAGGATTTGTATTCATATATATTGTTTATGTAACTTAATTTAAACCTTAAATGTACAATTTCTGCATTAAAAACATTTAAGTCATCGTAAGCGATAATAAATACAAACAGGAGTAAAAGATATAGAACTGGAATTAAGAAAATAAACTGTTTTAATTTCAAATGTAAACACACGCAGGGATCCACGAGAATATGATGAACAATATCAGCAGAAATATGTAGAAACATAAACACATCTTCATCCGCCCTTGTTGAAATGTTTATAATTACGTAAAGTTCCTGCCAAAAACATCTCGGTAAACATTGTTTTCATCGCTGTCGTGAATGATTACGGCGATAAACAAACAAATCACGGGCGCGTTATTTACGTAAAGAAATACGTACAACATACATGTGCGTTTTCTGTGCTGTAAACACGGCATCGAGCTTTTATAAACATGTAATCATGAGAGTTTCATTTTGGCCTGTGAAATAAAAGTTTTATTGTCTGTTAGAGGCTTAAAGTCATTCAAAATTCAACTTTTATCAGAACTTTGTCGACAAGGAAACAAGGAACAAACATGGAGGGAAAAGGAAAGTCGGGTCATAATCGGTTACAAATGTTGCCCCATTGTGTGTGTGTGTGTGTGTGCGTGTGTGTGTGTGCGCGCGCCCATGCCCATCTGAGGGCAATTTCCAGAACAGGGGGTGAATGCTCGTGATGGATCTTTGCCTCTCAGGTGTAATTATTTTAAGAGAGATTGAGCTGTTAAGCACTTGAAAAACATCACACAGTCTCAAGTGAGTGTTTACGCTTTCCGCGCCGTGTCTGCGTGCCCAAAGTGGAGACGGTGGAGTGGGGTTCATCCGTCCGTGCGTCCGTCCGTGCGTCCTTCGCCGCACGCCGATGAAGCACATTAATCCACGAGAGCTGTTTATTAGTCGACCACGGAGCAGGAAGCTGTGTGTCAACACGACGCCATGTCTGTGGAAAAGCTGCAGTTAAACTCAACATTTTTTGGACTCAGGAACTCGTTTATACTAAAGAGCAATGAGTGAGTTAGTGACTGAGTGAGTGCTATATCGTTTAAATATAAATAAAGTGTCGCATCTCACATTCAAACCGTTGATTCAGCCAATCATCTCTGCACGACAAAGTGCTCAAAGAGCAACCCTGCGTTGCAGCTGTATACACACAAACGCTCCCTCAGTCTAGCTTGACAGAGAGCTTGGTTTTCAAGGTGCGTTCACAGCATCTCCTCCTTATCGTGGTTATTCAGACCCCTCGTTCAAGCTCTGGTCGGCCTATAAATGTAGGTCTCGGTTGCAGGAAGTGGACTACAACGCAGGGGCGTTGTGGGTAAAACGCAACCAAAACGTACGTGCGTGGCGAACGATAGCCAGGAGAAATGGCTGAGCCCGATGTTGCAGCGTATATAAAAAACCCAAGACTACTGCTGGGCACTAACGCCGTGAACGTTGACGCACGGTGTGTTTCCATGACAACTGTCTGGAAAAAGACGCGCGCAACGTCATGTTTACGTGCCGCGGCTCCGGAGTCGAGGCACTGTTTACCAGTTAGCTCCTTTAGCGATGTTAGCGCGTCCCTACTGTTCAACTGGAGCGGTCTGTTTATTAAACTGTCTTTTACCACTTAGCCGCTCCGTGCTCTTTTCAGCTGTTAGCCTTGTGACAAGGCTGCCGCTAGCTACTCCAAGTCAACTCTGAATCCAGCCAAGGTGTAGCTGAGACCCACAGGGTTGACACGCGGAAACGGTTTCTAGACGGCAAATTAAATCTGCTACCGCGAGGGTGCGTCTAGATATCTAGGCTACCACACAATGTGATTCGGACTCAAACGACTATTTCACGTGCAGGATATGTTAAGTAAGACCGGATTTGAGCTAACCTGGGTGCTCTTTGACTCAAACCAGGAAATATCAGAATAAGCTAATTCACAGAAGAAAACTATCAACTCGCCCAACATGCTAACACCTAGCCGCAAGCTACACCGGAATGTTAGTCTAATACTATAAAGCTGAAAGGAGGCATATCGCCACCTAGTGTAGCGGAGGTGGAGTCACTTTGTTCAGTAAATGGGGGTCGGAGTTGAGCTACGATTTTTTTTTTTACGGTTTTGTTTGCCCACAGCCACGTTGTTGTTGTTGTTGTTGTTGTTGTTACAGTTGTTCCATTCTGCTCAAAGGCACTTCAGCAGAGCTGCTGCTGCTTAACGTAAATCCACGGATTTCCTGGTGCAGCGTGGTGTTAAACCCTTTTGATTGAATCGTGGTTTTTTTTTTTTTTTTTTAAAAAGGAGGAAAGAAAGGAAAGAAAAGAGGCCGCTTCGGTGTCGTAGAGTGAACTGATCCCATGATGATGATGGAGTGGATGTTTCCTATTTTAACGTTTCCACCCAGATGTTTGTGCGTCTGCTCAGAGCCGCGTAGCCTCCAGGAGATCACCGAGAGCAAAGGAGGAGCGCTTCTTCATTCACAAGCTAAATTTAGATGTTTATTTTCCCGCGTCATAGAGCAATTTTTCGATTCTGGGTGGAGCGTTTGCAGCAGATATCCATCAGCTCACCTGTCAGTCAGTCATATTAGTCATTAAGAGGTTGAAGTGTTTTTGTTTTATTATATAAGTCGATTCATTGTCCCTCTGTGTCTGTTTTGTGGCAAACTCCACCCATCTGGCACCTGAGGAGGCGAAAAACAAGGCACTTTTATTTATTTATTTTCTTTGGTCTGAAACAGGTCCGTGCAGTGCAGCACAAAGAGCTCACTGACAAGTGGCTGGAAGCTGCATCACATTCGTTTTTTTTTTTCTTTTTCTTTTTTTTTTAAAAGCCTCTGCAGAAGTGATGCAGGATTAACTCTGGAGTGAGTTTACAAAAAAGTCACCTGTGGTTTTCAGAGAAGTTGCATGAGAATCTTTTCTCAGTTGGAAAATAAAACCCTTCAAATGTGTCTCGCTTAACAATTCAGTTGCACAAAGCTCACTTTGTAAACCGTTCCCATCTTTGCACCAAAGTCCAGACAGGAAAAATCAGCTTCTTTTCAAACACAGAAGTCACAAAATTACAGGGTTAAAGTTTGTGAAGCAGGAAGTATCCCATGTGTGACACGATAGAAATTACTAACAAAATGTGAGATAACATCTAAAAGTCCTATCTTATTCAATAAAAATTGCTATTAAAATGAAAAACAACATAAAAACAATGTATTTTTCCATTAAAATAACCATAAAAATTGCATATTGTTTATAGAATATTACTACTTACTAAAAAACATAATGTCTTCCATTATTAATGAAGTAATTATAGGCGACAGTTTGTGCTGTCGGATAAGATTCCGATACGGTTTCCAAAAAGCTGAGCTAAGTTGCGCGTCAAAGCCAGTGCGTGGTTATTACGGTAATTAAGTCACGTTAACGGCATCAACGCTAACGCACATTAACGCATGACGTGTTTCCATAAGGACTGACCGGAAAAAGACGTGCTGGACGCCATGTTTACGTGCCGCAGCATCGGAGTCCAGGCACAGTTTTTACCAGTTAGCTCCGTTAGCTCCTTTAGCACCGCTAGCGCGCCTACAATCAAACTGGACCGCGCTGTTTATTAAACGAAAATAGCAGCGCTACAAATTACCAGCGTACCTGTGTGTTTTTAAACTTTAACGTTGCTTTAGAGACTCATTTTAACAATCGGGAGTCACGTAAAACATGACGTCACGCGCGTCTTTTTAAACAAAACCTTTTGTTTTCTTCTTTTAAAATTGTACATGCACTATTTTAACACGCACTGTATTGTAAATAACTGCCAGATATTGAAAGTTATTCTGGAAAAATGGGCAAATGCACTTAGTCGCAGGACATTTTCTGACCTTTAACCCTTTTATGGTTAAAATAAGCAAAGTCCAGACGGACTTTCTGAGGCTTAGGTGTTAAAGTTTAAATGATTAAAATCTGTTTTGCATGTAGTCGTTTAAAAAGCCTGAATGAACTCTTATATATATATATGTTATATAAGTGGTTATCTGTGTTTTCTCCGTGTCGACTGTAAACATCATTCTTTATCCGTGGACAACGGCAGAAGTCGACCTCTGTGTTTTTTGTTTTTTTTTATTCGTCCTAATCCCTTTGTCGTGCTGCATTCGTGTTATTTCCAGCCACCTGAGCCCTTT
>NC_139807.1:2825917-2843417 GCF_963457635.1 Microchirus variegatus | reverse complement strand
CACAGTGTAACGCGAACAAGAACAACACCTGTGGTTTGATTCCTAGCACGCACACACACACACACACACACACACTGTGGCTGTGCCTGAGGCTGTGAAATGCTTCAGATGAGATGCTTGTGGGATTGTTGAGCAGCGTCTGTCACAGAACTCTCACCACCACGTCTTCTCCAGTGCTGTGATTTTTTTTTTTTTAGTCTGAACAAGTAGGACTCGCATTCTGGCAATAAGAAAGGAGTTACCATGTGACATCCCCACAAAGTAGTCTGTATTTTCTATTCATTTTGCAACTCTTTTGATGAATAAAAGTGTGACTTTTAATGGAAAACACCCAAAAAAATTGTATAGGTGACTTTTGAACGGTCGTGTAGATGCAAAGACTGCAATTTTATACTTTTAAAAAAAGCAAATTCTACCAAAGTCACTTTATGGCAACAAACTTTTACTCAAGTATTCACTTTAAGGTGTTTTATACTTTAAGAACGGCTAAAACTCCATCATAAGCCGTACAAAAAAAAAAGTACTAACATGACTCAGAAGTGCTGAGAAGCAGAGCCGCAGTGAGCGATCGGTGAAAAAAAAAAAAAACACGAGTCGTGCAGGTTTTTTATCTCCCTGTTTTATCAACAGCAGTTACAGAGTGAACCTCTTGTTCCCATTATCAACATTACACATCCGGTCTGGGTGAGGAGGGTGAGGAGGGAGAGGAGGGAGAGGAGGAGGGGGGGGGTTCAACTGTATAATCACAAGTCACACAATGAAAAGCCACCACTGTTAAGCAATGACCGCCTACCTCCACTCCACCACCGCTCCACTCCACTCCACTCCCGTCCCGTCTGAGTTCCCAGGTGGGTGTGCAGTACGGCACAGACCTTTGTTCCGTGTGGAAAAGCACACACTGTCAACACACGGCGCAGAAGAGCTAATATTTACCACGCATTGGCCTCGGCTTTAATATTAGCCAGAGGCGGCTAGTCAGGGGGGGGGGGGGGGAGAGAGCAGAGCAGAGGTCTCACTTTGGCCTCAAAAACCTTTGAGCAAAATATCAATTTTTCCAACACCTTTATTAGAAGAAGATTGTAAAGCGTCAGAGCTTTAGGCTCCATTACGATGTTAAAACCTTTATACATAAGATAAGAATCTTTAGACATTGTGATGGAAAAGGAAATAACTGCAAGGATAACGCTGGTTGTACTGGCTATAGTAATTATAATTAGATATTGATTAAATTAAGAAGCTTTTTTGTTGTAAAATTATGACTTAATTCTGGAAAGTTTGGCCCTAATACGTCGTCGTACTTGATTAAAATCGGATTGAATTTGTGAAATTTGTCACAGTTGAAAGTTCATTTTTTGGGTCTATTTTGTGACTTCTGCACAATTATCGCTACTCCGGTTTTGTTTTTGTTTTAAATGTAGTGCTAGGCACGTTAACGCGTTTCCATGGCGACTGACTGGAAAAAGACACACGCGTGACGTGTTTGCGCGACTCCCGGTCACATACGCAGTACACGGGTACGCTGGTTATTAACCCAGACCGCTCCAGTTCAACTGTAGGGGTGCTAAAGGAGCCAACTAGGTAAATAGTGCCTGGACTCTGGCGCCGTGGCATGTAAACATGACGTCGCGTGCCTCTTTTTCCTGTCAGTTGCCATGGAAACGCGTCGTGCGTTAACGTGCGCTAACGTTGACGCCGTTAACCGCCGTTAATTCGTCCCGGGCTATTTAAACGTGATTTATAATGAACCTAACTTTGACTCAACAACACATCAGAAGACAAATAAAGCATTTTGTAAAGCCTGAAGATATGACCTATAAACACAACCCCCCCCCCCCCCCCCCACCCCATCCCAGGATGTCCATATAAGAACTTGTGTATTATTCCCACGGCAATTTACCAAGCGTGCACCTGTGGCACGGATCTGTGCCGCGTGAGCACTGAGGGTTAATCATTGTGATGTGTATATATACAGGTAGACGTCAACATATGAAAAAAAACACTTTTCCAGATTAAATAATAACCAAAAAACCACTTTGTCCTCATTTATGCAGTTAAATAAAAGCTTACAACAGCTTTGTCGTAATCTCCACAGGGATCTCTAATCCACACAGCAAATTCTTTGTGCATATCCCCCCCCCCCTCTCCGTCCTCTCCTCTCCGAGCTCCTGACAGGAAATGATCTTGGGGGTCATTCCCGTCCTGGCAGCCCAGATAGGTTCAGCGCAGATTCACGTCCTCTCGTCTCAGGGAAAAGCTCTCCAGACGAGGTCCCGTCCAAGCATTTTTCTCGCCCTAAATACCGCGTGAAATTGCCAGAGGATTTCAAAACGAGTCGAGCTCTGGCACCGAAACCCAACGTCAATATCCCCACTTACGCCCAGTGGCGGCAGCGGCGGCGGCGGCCAGGTGTTGAGGGGAAGTTCTCAATCGAATATTGTATCCAGCGGTTTTTTTTTTTTCTCTTTCTGCGAGCTCGGGGGAGCCGTATCTTGTGTGGATATTTGTTTCTCCGGCCTCTCCGCTATGCGTCTCCTCTCCTTTCCGTCTTGTTTTTGGCACCGCCTCCGATTCCGGGGGCCCCGAGAGTTGCGAGTCTGCTGTGGCTCCCACTTTGCACACCTGCCACGGGGAGAAGCAGCTGTGGTCCGGCACAACATCATTAGTGCAGCTGAAAGAGAAGGAAAGGCCTGCGTCGCCGGTTCTCCCCCCCCCCCAGCACCCTCCGCCCCTTCTCTGTTTACTCTCGCCGAGAGTTCAACTCCGGGGCATCTGTACAATGGACAAACATTCTTTTTTAACGATAAAGACGTGCAAAATTCCCACTTCCACCCGTGTCCTCCACTTGCTCTTATGGGTACGGACGTGTAACTCGATCACGACTAAACCCGTGGGAGAGCGGGAGCTGCTGAAAGAGAATTTTATACCTCAAGACAAATGTGTCCTGTTGGGGTTGTTTCTCAGCGCCGCAGCTGTACGTTGGACGTCTTTAAAGCGCGGCCCTTATCCACATTCAGCTAAGACTCCTCGTAGCCACAGGCGATTCTAGAGTCTGTTGGGGCCCAAGGCAAAAAATTCCCAGGGGGCCCTTCCGAACAGTGTTCAATTCAATTTTATTTGTACGGCGCCAACAACATACATCATCTCAAGGCACTGTACGTTGACAACATCAGCATCAGTGGAGAGGAAAAAAAGGAAGAAATCTCTGACAGAACCAGAATCAAAGAGCCATCTGCCTCGGCCGGTTGTGGTGAAAGAACACCATTATGTCATAAATAATCTGACGCCAGCGAAAATGAGGTCAAAATGTTTTTTTTTATACCAAATGAATGAAATAACATGGAAAAACCTTGTAATTTTGAAAAATGAATAATGTCTGTGAAAAAATAAATATAAAGAACAATAAAATACTGTAAATAACTTTAAAAAAACCGATATAAACTTAGTAAAGAAATATATACATTACACTAAATAACTCACATTATAAACTTATAGACAAAATTAAGTTAAGTTAAATAGTTTACTTAACCAGGCAATTCCTCATCAGCACCTTTTAAGCACTGCTTCTGCTAGTTAGCGTTAGCATTAGCGCCAGCTAGCGCTCTGACGCTAATGTGAGCTGCTGTTCAAGTCTGTGTCGCCGTTAGTTAGACAAAGTAACAGTTCAATAACAGCAGTCTTTTACTGTTAATGTTATGATTATATCATTATCTGCGGCAACTGCCTTTCTTTCTTTCTTTCTTTCTTTCTTTCTTTCTTTCTTTCTTTCTTTCTTTCTTTCTTTCTTTCTTTCTTTCTTTCTTTCTTTCTTTCTTTCTTTCTTCCTCTTCCCTGATTGATAGCTCCTCTTCATATTCCTTCAGCTTCATTTCCAACTTGCAGAACGATAACGTCACACAGGTTAACGTGAGGTGAGGGGGGGGATCAAGCGATCACAGCCAACACGAACCCTCAAAAATGAGGTTCTGACCCAAGAAACACTTTAACAAGACCTCTCGAAATCTCTCATCAGGCTGCGGGTGTTTACAAGGCGCCGAGAAACACGGGAATGTATTACACGCATCGCTGTAAAGCGATACGTTCCTCGTGCATGTGGAGGACGAGGGGGAGAGGAAGTGCTTCCATTGATTTGTTAAAGATACTGGAGCACAGGGCTTCTCTTTAACAGCCTCTCTGTTCCCCTGCAGAAACACAGGAGGGAGATTTGACCCCTGTGGGCACCAAGGGCTGCTGTGGAGAGCAGACGCCAAGCCACAGACCCCAGACTCCACTGTAAAAGATGTCACTTATTAACGTCGCTTAATATTCACTTAATTGAAGTGTTGAGTCGTTTGTTTGGTGATTTTGGTTCATATTGTGCCGCGTTATTTGTTTGTGCCGTTCGTTCATCTGGGAGACAGGAGCTGTCAAGCAAAACTATCAGACCTGGCAGAGGGAGCAACAGGGCAGGGTCAGCAAACTGTACAACCTGGGGGGTTTTTGAGCTGTAAAAGAAGCTTTTCGTTGATAATTCTGACTTTAAACTCAGAATTCTGACTAACCAACTATTCCAACCAACTATTCCAACTAACCCAAACAACTAACTATTCCAACCCAAAAAAATATTCCAACCAATGAACTATTCCAACCAACTAACTATTCCCACCAACCAACTATTCCAAACCAACTAACTATTCCAACTAACCAACTATTCCAACCAACCAACTATTCCAACCAATTAACGATTCCGACCAACTAACTATTCCAACCACCCGACTAACTATTCCAACTAGCTAAATATTCCAACCAACTATTCCACCCAACTAACTATTCCAACTAACTATTCCATCCAACCAACTAACTATTCCAATCAACCAACTAACTATTTCAACCAACTAGTCCAACCAACTAACTATTTCAACCAATTATTCCAAATAGTTAACTATTCCAACCAACTATTCCAACAACTAACTATTCCCTCCAACCAACTAACTATTCCAATCAACTATTCCAACCAACCAACTATTCCAACTAACTATTTCAACCAACTATTCCAACCAACTAACTATTCCAACCAACCAACTATTCCAACCAACTAACTATTCCATCCAACTAACTACTCCAATCAACTATTCCAACCAACCAACCAACCAACCAACTATTCCAACCAACTAACTATTTCAACCAACTATTCCAACCAACCAACCAACTATTCCAACTTTTCTGGAAATGGCTGAAGAACCATTGGCTGATTTTCCCTCCTCTAAGAAGAAGAAGGAGGAGGAGGAGGAAAATCAATTTTAAGACTCAACACTAGATTAAATAACATGTTTAGATGAGTATTTTTTGCAGTGGATCCCGACCGGAGAAAATCAATCCGTCACCACGCGCACAGGAAGGAAGCCTGGGCCGTGGAGAGATACTGCTCTTAATGACATGTCTCTGTGTGCCTGGACCAGAGGGGGAAGTAACCGGATATTTAAACAGAGATAAGAGTGTGTGCCAAAGGGGCCGGGATTGGATATGAAGCAAAACCCCATGGCAACAGGCCGGGGCTATCGGATATGGAAAGGTAAATAGTAATGCAGTCGTAGCATGTTTTAATGCCGTAAATTAAAAGCTCATGTGGACATTCATGCGAGGCTGATGTATATAGGTGCTGCAGCTTCTTGCCAAGTTTTCATTAGTGATTTCCTCCTCCAGGCGCTCCACGCACTTGTTTTAAATCAAGAGGTTTTTTTTTTTTTGGAACGCGCATTTTGTTGCTCATCAGGATCCGTGAAACTGCAGAAACTGGATACGCTGTTATTTTCTCCAGCGAGAAAAAGAACATTCGCCGCAGCGCGGTGATGAAGGAGATGGAAGTATCTTTTACTCAAGCCTCCCCACATGAGGGCAAAGAAAGAAAGGAATATAAGGGGTGGTTTTGGGGGGGGGGGGGTTGTGTGTGTTGGTACATGCTGGGAAAAGACAGGCGTCGGAGGAAAGAGAAACTTGAAAGTTATATGTTTATCTAAGCAATATCTCCCCCCCCTCACAACTCTTATTTTCTATACATGTGCTGATGTTATCTTCTCCTACACGTCCCAGAAACCAGGCCTGGACTTGTCGAATCCATCTGTGGGTTCTACGACGATACTCGCAGCTTTACCGCAATCTGCATTCTGGAGGATTTTACAGCACGCTGTATATATAACGTGAAACGTCGGTCTTGCGGAGGTCGACTCCGATAGACGCTAGATATGACGCTTTTTCCACAATACAGTTCCAGCACCGCTCGGTTTGTTTTGCCTCTCCATAAGTGATAGTTACCTCGTACTTGGCGTTAGCCGACGCTCAAATGTGACGTCGACAGACTGACGGCATGAGTGCGACGGCCGACACGAGAATCGAACCGAAACGACGGCGAACTTTAGATCAGTTAAAAAGACTTGAAAACATACATTAATCGCCAACATTTAGCAAAGGAAATCTGGTGCACGAACCCTTCTGTTACCAATCAACAGGATTTGACATGCGTACTTCTCATTAACGTAACTCCTAGACCAGTTTGTGATATCTAGAAAATTAAAAAAATGATGGACTTTCACCCTCATGTGGAGGATAAAGTGGTAGAAGATGGATGGATGGAATCATTATTCAGAAAACAACCGTTTTGACCGTCACTAGCTTGTGTGTGCATTGATATTTCCATCAAATCTGACTCCTTGTGCCATCATTTATCACATTTAACATTATAATGACACAAATTACAGTTCTATCTATCTATATATATTATAAGGTCATATGTCACAATAAATTGCAAATACTTTGTTATAACGTGAAACTCATGTACACGTTTATGTGAATCTCATTAATTTTTATATATTTTTCTGACATGGCAGCAAAACACTTCCATCCTTCTACTTCTCACTGACAAGTGGCCAAGTATTATATTACTATTATTACTATATTATTATTATTATAATAACCATTGTTTATTGAGGGGAACCTTGAGCGAGCGCTGAAATCCCCGTCATACACATTATACAGGAATACACAACGTATGTTAACAACCACAACTGCTTATAATAAGTCAAATAAAACAAATTAGAAGCAGGCACGTCTGGTGAGGAACATGACAAAATCGTCAACTAAAGACAAATAAGTAACAACGGCGTCTGCCAAGAACGATATATACACACAACCACCATAAAAACTGTAAACTGTAAAATGTTTTCAGGCCAACTCTGTCTCCTATAGTAAAAAGTAATTTGCAACAGAAAAAGGCCTCTGAGTTTAATCCAGAGTGATTACCACGTGTAATAAGTGAAAACAGTAACAGTATTATGTGAACACAATGAGGCACACGCTTCAGACTGACACCAACACCTTGAAAAAGTGTAATGAGATTGCGTTTCTACACTTTTGGAAAATGTGTCAATTTAAAGTGACTCTTACGAGTCGGCAAAATGAGCTTGAGCTTCAGCCTTTTTGGTCAATTTCTTTATGTGCAGAATTTTGCTATTTAATTTAGAAGAATGTGTGTTAAAAATGTGTGAACACAAATGTCCCTGCAATTACTAAGTAACGAACAAACCAACCAACAAACTATTCCAACCAACCAACTATTCCAACAAACTAACTAATCCAACCAACTAATCCAACCAACCAACCAACCATTCCAACCAACCATTTCAACCAACCAACTGTTCCAACCAACCAACTGTTCCAACCAACCAACTGTTCCAACCAACCATTTCAACCAACCAACCAACCGACCTACTATTCCAACAAACTAACTTTTCCAACCAATTAACCAACCAACTAATCCAACCAACCAACCAACCAACCAACTATTCCAACCAACCATTTCAACCAACCAACTGTTCCAACCAACCAACTGTTCCAACCAACCATTTCAACCAACCAACTGTTCCAACCAACCAACTGTTCCAACCAACCAACTGTTCCAACCAACCATTTCAACCAACCAACCAACCGACCTACTATTCCAACAAACTAACTTTTCCAACCAATTAACCAACCAACTAATCCAACCAACCAACCAACCAACCAACTATTCCAACCAACCATTTCAACCAACCAACTGTTCCAACCAACCAACCATTCCAACCAACCATTTCAACCAACCAACTGTTCCAACCAACCAACTGTTCCAACCAACCAACTGTTCCAACCAACCATTTCAACCAACCAACCAACCGACCTACTATTCCAACAAACTAACTTTTCCAACCAATTAACCAACCAACTAATCCAACCAACCAACCAACCAACCAACTATTCCAACCAACCATTTCAACCAACCAACTGTTCCAACCAACCAACTAATCCAACCAACCAACCAACCAACCAACCATTCCAACCAACCATTTCAACCAACCAACTGTTCCAACCAACCAACTGTTCCAACCAACCAACTGTTCCAACCAACCATTTCAACCAACCAACCAACCGACCTACTATTCCAACAAACTAACTTTTCCAACCAATTAACCAACCAACTAATCCAACCAACCAACCAACCAACCAACCATTCCAACCAACCATTTCAACCAACCAACTGTTCCAACCAACCAACTGTTCCAACCAACCATTTCAACCAACCAACCAACCGACCTACTATTCCAACAAACTAACTTTTCCAACCAATTAACCAACCAACTAATCCAACCAACCAACCAACCAACCAACTATTCCAACCAACCATTTCAACCAACCAACTGTTCCAACCTACCAACCAACTTTTCCAACCAACCATTTCAACCGACCAACTGTTCCAACCAACCAACCAACTTTTCCAACCAACCATTTCAACCAACCAACCAACCGACCAACTATTCCAACAAACTAACTATTCCAACCAACTTTTCCAACCAATTAACAACCAACTAATCCAACCAACCAACTATTCCAACCAACCATTTCAACCAACCAACTGTTCCAACCAACCAACCAACTTTTCCAACCAACCATTTCAACCAACCAACCAACCGACCAACTATTCCAACAAACTAACTATTCCAACCAATTAACCAACCAACTAATCCATCCATCCAACCAACCAACCAACTATTCCAACCAACCATTTTAACCAACCAACTTTTCCAACCAATTAACCAACCAACTAATCCAACCAACCAACCAACTATTCCCACCAACCAACTATTCCAACTAACCAATCAACCAACTAACTCTTGCATGTTTACAACAAAATGGCGTTATTTGTTTGCATTTCCCATAAAAAATCTATACATTTCAGTTAAAGTTGTAAATATTTGTCTTTTTTTAGATTCATATTTATCCAAAATAATGTAGTCGGTGAATAAAAGTATCTTTATTTACGTGTCTTTCATAATCCTATCATTTAAGGTTGTGTTTACATTGAATGCAAAGCTTATTTTCATTAAAATTCTACATGCTTGAGTAAATGTTTCAGCTAATCTAGTGAATAAAATGTCTGTTTGCATCTTTGCGTTGACTTTATATATAAACAAATGGCTCTATCTTTGATGAGGAAACACTGTTAGGAATCACTGCCAATTTTTTTTTAGCTTAGCATCTGCGTCCGAAATTGTTCACGTCCTCAAATCGACGTCTCGCTGCACCTTAAATATCCATAATATTTGTCTGACTCGGGTTAAAATGGCTGCAGTAAAGCAGAGACAATAGAGTGAGTGTTTTTCTTTTGCTTTTCTTTTCTTTCTTTAGGTCCTTCACTGGAACTATTACCAAATAAAGCCGAGTCTATTTGGTATTTACTTTAATCAGTCACACGCACACACACACACACACACACACACACACACACACACACACACACACACACCCACACACACACACACACGCACACACACTCACTCTCCTCTGGTTTTTGGTCTGTTTTAAAAATGTCAGCAGCATAACTCATATTAATAGTCGCGCAGCAAGCACCCAGTAAATCCTCGTGTGCGTGGTCCAGCCTCGGCGACGGATGAGAGAAGTGGAGCGCGTAAAGTGGATGAGTAAGACTCTCCACGCGCCGCCCGAACAATGATTGCCCTTGTGCAAGGCATCAAACCCCTGTTCAACTTCAACTTTATTGTCATTTGAATAAGATGCAGCCATGAGAGCACCGGTGATGATAATGTGTGAAATAAAACAATTTTCTCTTTTGCGTTTGTTTGCAATTCTGTCCATGGGCGGAGCTTAGGAAGCTGCCTGCTGATTGGCTACCGAGTTTTGAAATATCTCAAAGATAATCTGATAAACGTTAAATGCTTACAATTATTTTAGTTATTGCAATTTTTCCATTCATCATGTCGGATTTTGCCGGGAAAAACAGACGCACAGTGACTCCAAATCCGTGACGACTTCTGGTCCATGGAGCTGTCACTCCAAAACTCAGTAGCCAATCAGCAGGCAGCTTCCTAAGCCCCGCCCCATGAACAGAATTGCAAACAATTTCCCACTAATCAATGGAAACAAAAAGTTTATTTTCAAACAAATAAAATACAATATTTTTGAATGATTAAATAGATGATCTGTTTGTGTTTTGAATATTTACATTTTTGTTCTTTGATCATATTGACACAGATGTACTTCCATCAAAGTGCTAGTTCAAAGTAAAATTAATAATTTAGGTTCCGCGGATCTCAAACTGTGGTGCGTGTCCCACCGGTGGTACGTCAGAGCTTCCCCTGGTGGAGCTGAGGAATCTTTACCGGGGTGCGTTGAAAATGATCCCCGTCTGCCGTCTAATTTGTGTAAAGTATATGTGAGAGAGCAAATTATCTTATTGGAATATTTTCTCAGCTGGTACTTGGTATAAAAAGTTCAAGTTAGAACATTTACGACAGCTAGTTGTGTAGATTCCCCCCCCGAAAAAACGAAAATGTACATAAAACATGAGCAAAATGTTTAAATTAAAGGCTGAAAAAGGGGGATGGAGGTAAACTGCAGTGTCTTCCGTGTTATCAGTGGACTCTGTTCTGGCGTTTTGTCTGTGTTGCCAGATCAGGTTCTCGCTCCAAAAACCCTTTCAGAAACATGAACCTGCTGCTTTTTTATTCTTGTTTTCTCTGCGTGGGCCGGGTCCTGAAATCATATGGAACACATCTTCCGCCTCGCAGTTTGACGCTAATGCTCCCCGACAACGTCGACCGGAGGAAATGATTAGCCTGTACTTAGTGTATTTGTCTTTAGTTATAGAGATCTGAATCATTAGACGCTCTGCAAAATGTATTTCTAGCGTCGGAAAAGGTACGAGGGTTTATTGGCAAAATATCGGCGCCGCCGTGTGTCCAACGCAAGTGATATTTAAATTTATGTTGGTTTAGCTAAATATCATGATTTATATATAAACATAGCTGTAAAAGGTGCAATCATTTCACACGTGTTTCATATCAACAGTCTTAAAAGTCTGCTTCTCGCTCTCTGGGATTATTTGTTTTACGTTACACTCTAAGATTATAATGGACTATAACTATCCCGGCTTTATTTAATTCGACCGACACTTGAGTTTTGATTCTCGCAGCGGAGTCGATACGGAGGCGCAGAGCGCGACGCTCGCGGTCACCGCACCTCACTTCACCGACGGTAACCAAATATTCCTGTGATGCTGCGAACAGCGTGCTGCCCGACACCGATTCCCAGAGAGGTGGTGAAAACTTGGAAGACTTCATGACAAGTAGGCAGTTTTTTTCATAAATGGAGGTAGATTCTATGTTCGGTACGTTGAAAGTCGACAAAATACAATCCAAATACTACTCATACTACATACCGTTGACCAGGACTCCCCTGGAAGAGGAGATCGTGTATATCAACGGGAACTTTCTTGGCTCAATAAAGGATAAATAAAAATGAATACAAACCCATTAAAGTGGAACTTTACAAGTCTGGTCACTTTTTAAAAAGTCAATAAGAAATATAAATTTGTATAAAACACTACGACTCATAGCTGAAAGGCCCGTCGGGCAGGGGAGTTGGGGGTCGAGGGTCGCCAGGTCTAGGCTTGGATGACGGTCTTTTGGTGACTACTTCTTCGGTTGTCCAAGTATTTTTTCTGCTTGGTAAGCGAGGCGTATACTCCACCTACTGGCGAGGCAATATTTCAGTTTGTGCACGCGCTCTCCACGCGCTCTCCGCGCGCACCCAACGTGTTCAGCGGTTCCAAAATCTGGGAATCTGGGAGCGGAAGTATACAAGGGCCTTAAAGGGACAATATGTAGTATTTATGGGTTTATATGACCCAAAATCCAATTTTGTATACATATTATGTGCTCCTGCATTGTCTAGTCGCTGTATAATATTCTTTGTTTCATTTTCGTAGTGTTTCAAAAAGTCATTTAAAATAACATGGTCGCGGGCCGCGGTTGCATAGCCACTGTTAGCAGCGAGACGCCATGTTTCTACCGGAGCCTGTAAGGACAAACGTGAGAGAACAAATCAAGCGTCTCTTTACTTGTAGCAGGAAGTCCCGCCTCCACTCTCTCCGCTTCGTCTGCTACGGCCGCGGTAGCTCCGCCCTCTCCCTCGCCTCACGAACCTCATCTGCCGACACGGAGAAAGACGACGAGGACGACATTTGACCGGCTGAGGACACCGTATCGCTCAGGGAAGGGAGGGGGGTGAGCAGAGCAGCAGGTCTTTGTTGTAAATTCCAGCCTCTCCTCTAGATGGCACTATAAACTACTCCCCTTTAAGACCATATCGGAGGGATGTCGGAATCGGCAGGAATTCAAGAAAGTGCTATAGAGGTGGACAGAACGTGTCCAAGAGCATCAGGCCGTGGTGGACGTGAGCGTGTGAATTATCAGTTCAACCCGGTTCTGTTAGCACCGACTGCCACCACAAGCGCACACTCATTGCCACATACACCAACACTTATAGTATGTCTATGTTTTCGAGCAGCTCCAACCACTGGCTGGCCCCGCAGTCCTCACCTCCGCCAGCTTCGGGATCAGGTGATGCTCTGCAAAAGGATTAGCAGCAACTGGATCCTTTTGGCACCGGCGCAGGAATTTTCATCACAATGATCTTGGGTGTGGTGCGCCAGGAATGCATCCTCAATAGGAAGGAGTACACCACAGTGTAGTGAGAGGGAGTGGCGAGGCAGGAGGGGGGGGGGGGGGGTGGGGAGGGTGGATTGGTCGTAGGGGGGGGGGGGATAACAGTTTAGGTGGGTCACGTTTCTGAACTTGTCATATCTCCCTTCTCCGATAATCTTTTTTTCTGTTTGGGTTTTCCAAACATGTCAATTCCCATTCTCTTTCCGAAATAGAATATCGCTTGAAAATTGGGCATCAAAGTGCTGGTTGCTTTGTCTGCTGTAGTTGATCCAAACACGGCAACTTTTTGGGTGGTTGGTTGGTGGCGTTTGCTGCAGGATGACCATCGGGACATGGTGTGTCCTGGACATCAACAATGGACAAAGTCTTCCGCTTGCAAAACAAACACCCCTGTTTGAAGCTAAGTTAAGATTAACTGCAGACATCACCTACGCCCAGGCTGCTCTAGGACTAAACTTGCTGTCAATCTCACGAACTGGTGTCCTCTAATTTATAAAATTGACATCATGTGCTATTGAAGAAGACCCTAAAACGAGTGATTGTGTCCTTTAACTCTTCAGGAAAACCTTGAAATAGAAGCTAATTTTCCGGTGGCTAACTGCTACGTCCAAGTCTTACTTCCTGGCCTTTTGACCATTTTTGATACGGACTACGTACATCCATTTTTATACACAGTTTATTGTGTGAACCAGTCAAAATGTCCTCATAACATTGGTTTCAAACCGAGAATTTGCCCTCACTCGCTCACAAAGACACACACACAGAATTCATATACATGTTTAGGGGCTAACATGTCGAAGTTTAATCTGATGGTTTTTATAAACAACCCGGAACATTTAAGAGAGCACAAGCAAGCTACTGAGAGGAGCCATTTTTGACTCCGTTTAAATTGTTTTATCAGTCACAGTCTATTAAAACGATATGCGATTTCCTAATGTAAACACACACACGGCCCCTCATGCAAAGAGGGGAGGAGACATTCCTGTGTATTAAATCCAGCCCGAGTAGTGAAGCTTTACTGTTCATGGAACTCCACTTCTCACCTGAGGGCATGTCGTACCCAAAATCGTAGGAAATGGCAGAACGTGGATAATTAAATTTTTTTTGGAAAAGTGCTGCAGAGCTGACACTTTGACGTTCGGTCGTGTTTTTCCTCGGCTCGTTCCTCCGGTAATTTGCTCAGACCGCGCTTTGGATTTGTAAGTCGGTATTTTATCTAATCTCCACTTGAGCTAATCAAACAGGTGTCTGGTGCTTAATAATCTGGCAACTGAACCTGCGTTTAACACGTTTTTATTTTTTCCCCCTCCTCGATTGAAATTGAAATCTCTTTTGTTTAGTAATGCAATCCCGTCGTCGCGCTGTGCGCTCGCGGGGAACTGACGGCCGCGGCGACCGTGGCTGAAAGGTCTTTCCGATTGCAGGTCACGATTTTGGCAGGGGACGGAGAGAGAGAGAGAGAGAGAGAGAGCGGGAAAAAACTCATGGGGCAAGACTCTGGAATTACCTCCACAATTGCAAAGTGAAATCCCGTCTTAGGGGAGGGGGGGGCAACAAAGAGCTCTCTGTCTGGGCAGCGCCTTTTGGCTCGGGAGAAATACTATCTGCTGCCACTGCCCGGCCGCCCCTCCACCCCCCTGATTACGACAGCAGGGCAGGGTGGGTAGAGCGGCAGCGTCCACCGCCACGTCCCACTGCGCCATCGACAACTGTCTTCTATTTAGATGTAGAGGAGGCAGGACACGAGACAAGAGCAGCGACAAGGACAAATTCATCCCTACCTACTTTTATTCAACTCGGGCCAAGAGGATGAATAATTTCATATAGCATCATAATATGGTGTTGTATCGTAACCGTAAAGCAACGCATTGTATCTCGCACATCGCACAGCAATCGTGTTTTGTTGTTTTTTAGGTCTTCTCAAAAAATATAGCATTTTTTTTCATTTCATTTATCTCTGATGTGCAGCACATTGTTTTTAGCTGTTGTTGTAAATAAAGTTGGAGTTGAATATTCCCACATATAGAGATTGACCAGTCTCAGTCCAGTCTTAACATCTTTGTGTTGGAGTCACACAACATAGAATACAGCCTGTTAGCAGGTTAGCATTTGATAAGCTAATAAAGAAAATTATAAATAAATAAATGACAAATTCCTAATCTTCAAGTCACATTTGCATAATACAACATTAACGTGATCAAGACGGTCGTCTGTACACTCACCATGATGTAGACATCAGATTATTAGCGCCTAATAGAGTGATGTAATATAGACATGAGTCACAATCAGACTGTCCTCTGTAACACGTGCTTTTGGGGGGGATGTGGAAAGTATTCTTGTAATTCTTGTAAAAAAAAAAAATCCTTAAATAGCCAGATTACACGCCCCAGGCCAGTGAGAAGTTCAGTATACAGTATATCATTGGCCCCATTTAATCCAATTAGTAATCCTCCACCTCGCTTTCAAGGGCATAACGTGGAGAGAAAAGAGGCGAAGGTGCTTTTAATCGCTGTGGAATCTGCGAAGATCCAGCAAAACATCTTCTCCCCCCCCCCCCCCCCCACCAACTCCCTCCCTCTCTCCCTCCCCCTCCCCCCTCAGGCTTTTCCTCTTTTCCAAACATGCAGATGGCAACAGCTGTCTCTGCCGAGGAGCTTGAGAAATTGCAGCAACTGGAAAAGCATTTTAATTTCGTGCTATGTAAGGTGACGTCTGACATGTGCTCCGGAGCCTCTCGACGCGACCGCGTGCTATTCACAAACGCCCGAGTCCATTCCGCTCTCCCACGTTCTGTCGTTTTGACACTGATTGCAAGAGTAAACCAGTTGTTTGTCAGTCTAACGGTCCATGCTTACGATACTTAAGCCCAATTTATACTTCTGCGTAAAGTGCTCTGCGTAGGCTACGTAGAGACTCTGCGTGGACGCAGAGACTGTCGAAGAGCCTCTGCGTAGTCTCCGTCTGCACGAAATATTTTTTAAGTGTCCGTCACTCCGTCAAGGGACTACGGAGACGGCAAGAGCTGCGATTGGTCCTCAGGACAGGCTGAGCTAAGCTGCTCTGTGCCGGCTCTCAGTGCGCTCCGGGCGTCCTGACAGAGGCGGAGCTGATCCCCGCCGATAACGCCGCTGCCGAACTATAAATACGTCATATCTATACACACACAACACGTTTAGACTCTAAATGGCCAATTTCTCGCCTCAAATTATCTTGAAACTGCGTTCCGTCACACAGAAAAGTGAGAAACGGCCACTGATTCAACAACAACAGTCCGCCATTGCTCACTGTAGCCAGAAGCACAACAACCTTGCGCAGCGACCCCTACTGATCGGGCGGGAAATTGCAGCGAGTGTCCGTCTACGTGGTGACGCAGACGGATAACGCATACGCAGTTCGGAGAAGTATAATGTGGCCTTTACTCAAGCTCACATTTCATCGTAGTAGCAGTCATTTTTCACCAGGAGGTCACTTCCTTTTTGTATGTACTTGTATTCTTTATGTGCTGGGATTTGGGTTTTACCCTAACCCCAACCCCAACCCCAACCCTAACCCCAACCCCAACCCTAACCCCAACCCCAACCCCAACCCCAACCCTACATGGCTCAAAATGACGCCATCTGGTGGAGAGTAGTAAAAATTATCAATTGCAAGGCAAAAGTCCAGATTGACATCCACATATATTAAAATGCATGTATTCATTTAGTTTTAATGGAAATACAATGAAAAACTCCAGTTTGAATGGGGTTTTCAATGGGACACTTTTGGCCCTCAAGGGTACGAGTGTAACACTTGTTTGTACGCAGTGTATTTTTTTGCCACAAGATGAAATAAAAATACACAATCTTGCCAAAATTCAGGCCACATGCATGGACACAGCCATAACTTCAAGGTTTGACGAGTTCAGAAATGTTCTTTTCCATACCACAGTTGTGGTTATTTGTGTTACTGTTGGAGATTGCTGTCCCTGTATTTCATATTTTGAACCAGTCTGGCCATTCTTCAGTGACCCTGAGGGACTTTTTAGAACACATATCTGCTGCTCATCCGATATTTTCTTCCTTTAATGACTCATTCTCTGGAAACCCCAGAGATGGTGGTGCATGAAAATCCCAGGAGTCCTTAAATCAAATTTCTTCCTCATTATGATGCTCGGTTCAATCATTAGCACGAGTTACTGCCATGTCGTTTAGATGTCCGGTTTATAGAGCCGTTGGACACGTGTGCCTAATAAAGTACCAGTTTCAGAAAAGTAGGAATCAATATATGGCTCTTAATGTTAATTTTGTGGCTGTGTTTGGCAAAAGCAAGCCAAATGTGTCCTCGGCGTCTTCTTTTAGTTTGTCCACTTGCATCACTCAGGACAGTGAATCTCGGGGTCTGAACGGGGCCACATGGCATGACATACGCCGTTAGTCTTCTCTCCCAGAGCTGAGCTGCGCACAGTCCATGGATCTATTAAAAAAAAATTGAAT